>NC_083499.1:7662076-7972343 GCF_905332965.1 Bombus pascuorum | reverse complement strand
CCTTAATTAATCGATACTAGAGATAGAGAGAGGGAAACAAAAAATCAACACGTTGCCTTTCATGCTCCTGAGTTCGATTCTTTTCCTAATATTACAAATCATCTCTTTGGAAATACGGAACTTAAGACGATAGATTTCTCTGTTCCTTACTAAGGAATTCTTGTTATAGTTATGAATTTTGAACAAATTATTGTGTAAAGATAAGTCATTGCATCGTAGCTTGTACATATTATAAAAGAATGTGTTTGGCGCAAAGAATTACCATACACCGTTATTGCTTTTTGTTTTGTACGTACATGCGTGGTCTGAAAAATAAAAGTGTCGTATAAGATGTATCGTTCTTTTGTTTTTTTTTTCGTTTGTTCTTTCATTTTTTTTGTTCTTTTCCTTTTTTTCCGTTGACAAGCGCTTGCGTTAACCGCGTCCACGAAAATGTAACCAATGACGACTCGTGATTATCGCCCGATATTCACAACATTATCATGAACCTAGTCTCACAAATAGACGTATGTTCATCAAAAGGAATACATGATTGTCGGTTCACTGCACACAGCAGGCGTTTAACGAAAATTCACAGAAAATCTAATTTCTTTTGTATCATATATAAGGTAAATGTGTGATCACCGTAATTACAAGATGCTTGTTTTGTGATTTTCAATTGCATTTCTAACTGCAACTGATCGATATACCTTGAAATAGGACTTCTGATATTCTTCTGCATGAATATTGAACATTTTTTGTACGTATATACATTGTTTGGTTGTCGTTCAAACGTTGTATTCACAATTCACAGTAGCATGATCGCTCCAAAAGTTTAAAGTTGCGTGTTTACCACCTCGTGGTTGCTCTTCCTTGTACAACTCATCGTGTGTGCTGCCTTTTCTTATCGTTCGTCTCCTCGAGCCGTTGATGCATAGATCGAGTGAATTGCAAGTAGGATAACAGAAAAGTAATTATCATTGAATAAGATAAAAGAAAAAGAGAGAGAGAGAGAGAGAATGAGAAAGGAAGAGGTAGGGAGGGAGAAAGAGAGAAGGAAAATGGAAAAAAAGCATAAAGGAAGGAAGGAAGCAAGGAAGAAAGGAAGGAAAGAAGGGAAGGTACAGGAAATGAACGAATTAGAGAAAACAGCGAAAAATCGCGTGCGATCGATATTTTCTAATGCTTATCAATGAGAATAGTATTGGTTGTGTAAAAGATCGTTCGCGCTTTAACGACGATACGCAAAAAGATGAGAGAGCACGAGATTAAAGACCGATAGACGTAATACTCGTGAGTGTCTGATTGCTCGCACAACATGGGCGTACGTACTACCATGAACGTTTATATCTGATTTAGATTCTCGTACGGTGGTCATCGAACAGCCGTCGCATTCGTGCAAACTCTGCGGTAAAACATTTTGGAATCGGGACTCGATGTACAAACACATGAACATGCACAAAGGAACGACTCAATGTCCGGTATGTCATAAAGTGCTGAGCCGCACGACGCACATGAAGCGACATTTAAAAAATCGGCACGGTTGGCTGGGCGTCGGGACGACCGCCGCCGCCGCTGCAACTGCAGTCGCAAACGCCGCAGCAGCCGCCGCCGCAGCAGCCGCAGCCGCAGCCGCTGTTGGGTCTGCAACCCCAACTGGAACCGGAACCGCGTCCACCAACACCGTTCCCGGTGTTCCCATAGTCTCCACTGTTAGCGGCGCTTCAACGGCGACCGATGTTACGACCACCCTGCCGACGCCCATTTCCGTCTCCTCCACCGCGATTGCCCATCAAAACGTCGGAAGCCCTACCGCTGGCCTCGAATCTAATGCTACTTATACTACTATACGCATTAGAGAAAGCAGCGTCGAAAGAATCACATCTAGTCCTATTCCTTAGTGTGAACATATCCTGCCGGATCCACTCACCCGTCGACGGAAAAGAGGATAAACGCGCGCGCGATTCTCCCACTCTTTCTGTCCCCTTCTTCTTTCAACCTATATCTCACCTATTGTCATTGCCATGTTTTTTCTTGACTCGTACACGTATAAACTATTCGAGTCGATATAGCACGCGTCAACTCTCCTACGAACATATGCTTCTGATTATATTTTCTCTTTAGATTCTAACACGTAGGTATTTTTACGTGAATATTATTCCTGCTAAACGAGTAAGTAAGGTATCGTAGCCACAAGCTAAACATACCAAAAAGCTATTACGTTTTTACCTATAGCAGATTAGCATTCCGGTGTTGTTTGATTCATCGAGAAACGGGACATCACGAGCGCCCTATCTTTCGAATTTAACACGGAAATTCGCTAGAAATGTATATATCATGAAATGTCACTCTAGTCGTCGACGGGAAACCTATGTTAAAGACACCTGTCTTACACTTTACGTTATACCCTAGTCATTTGTACACATGCGTGTGTGTACGTCCATTTATGTACATCCATATATGCATATGAAAAAGGAGGAGGAGGAGGTGGAGAGGGAAGGAGTAGAAGGCGAAGACGGAGGAAAAGGAAACGATGAAGAAGAAGATGAAGAAGGAAGAGAAGATATCGCGTGCGTAATGACGAGGAAACCTTGTATTAACGTTTTTTATAACCAAAGACATGCAGTAGATCAGAAAGAAAAAGGCAAATTATTTTATCTAGTCAAATGAGTTCGGTACTTAATAGCGTGTAAGGAGGAATGTGCATCTTTCTTTGTACGATCGGCCGTGAATATGCAAATTTCGCAGAATCCTGAACGATAGATCGACTATGAGACTGAACAGAAACGTTCGATCGTTTTCGAAGCTTCGATGTCTTTTCAGTTAAGTTTTTCCGCCTCGACGAAAGTTTCAGTTTCAGGATCGGCCGTTAGAAGTTTCTATCTTTATTTTCAATCATCTCGATCGATCTTGATGGTTTTCTTCTTCGCGAAACATCGCGCGTGATCGTAAACCTTCCTCGAGGCGAGGAACGATTCGTACTCACGATGTTGTAACGTGTAAAATGCATTCGATCATTGATTGGAAGTACGATCGAGTACTAGAGAAACGTGCCATTTTCGTTGCTCTTTCTTTTTCAAGTGGAGCAAACAAAAGCTTTATTTGTGTTTAGCGACCAAGCTGTTCTTTATTGACAGTAATTGGCATTATGTTGCTCATTTGTTTGTCTGGGAGAATCCGTATGTTACTTCCGGACCAAAATTTCGCCATAATATATACGTTTATGATATTAAACATACTCATTATGCCGTACTATTTTAATTATAAGCACAGAGGCTTGCCGAATTCATATACGTGCACATATTCGCCTATCTACGAAAATTAGATAGAACTTTGTTTTCGTTTATACATTTATGATAATATGAATATAAGAGTTAATATCTTTACCTTATGTTATTTTTTGTTAATTTTATTATATTATGCTTATTGTTTGCTTGTTTCTTTTTCTTTTTAGTTTTAATTTGGTTCCGTTTTTCTATGTTAGAGTTTTATCTTAATCCAAAGAGCCGTAACATCGAAAGAAGCTTGGCTTCTATTACGCGAGTTAATTCGGTTCGAGTCGTTTACTTTTGTACGATTATAAAGAGGCTATTATTCGATTATATATACAGACAACATGCGATATGATCTCTTGCTCGCTGTATGCCAAAGTTCTTTAACATGTTGTAAATCGAGCATAGCGTTAAATTTATATTTTGCGGAACTTGATTGTGACGTGACCAAGTACAAATCGAAGCTAGTTGACGAATGTTAAAAAGGGAACAATTTAGCGCAATTGTCGTAAATTAATCACAACGTTGACTATGCCGCTGATTTTCGATGCTTGCACGATTCTGTTCTATTTAATTTCTATACGAAGATATTTATGAAGTATCACTATCACTATCAACAGAAATGCAAACATCACAGTGGTAGTTAACGGATGGGTCAACAGTTTAGTAACGTTCTTTTATTATGCGAAGAAGCAAATTTTCTTTATGCAAATTAATGATGCTTAAGTTATAATTTGCGATCGCATGCGTTCTATAGTTCTATATATACATATATATAGAGAGAGTATATAATATATATGTATTTCGTGCTTATTATATTTTACTTCGCACAATTTGCACGTATACGTTTTATTGTGTAATTTCGAATCGTCTTTTTTCAAAATCGACGATATTTTATTAGAGGAGCAAATCTACGTTTGATGAGATATATTCCTTTCTAAGTTACTTTTATCCCCCCCCTCCGTGTTTTATTTATACTAATTTACTTTACAAATTAAACAAAAGAAGCAGAAAATATATTGAAATGTACATGCGTTTACTTATACTTGTGTATGGATAGACGTCTACGTTCAATTTAAAGGAAACGAATGTGCACATTCCTCGGAAACCACAATACAAATAAGTACAAGATTGCCAATTATTACTTTAGAAAAATTGATATTTCTTTCTTTAGTTATTTATAAAAATAAGAAGTATCTATATATATATATATATATATATATATAAATATATATATAAATATATATAAATATACAAATACAAATATATAAATATAAATATATTAAAAAATATATATACAAATATTATAATATATCATTATCACGATCTTATGTTTGGCTTATGCAAGTTAACAATGTAAGTAAAAAAGAAAAAAAAAAAGAAAAAGAAAAAAAGAAATATGTGTGAATAAAGTTTCAAAATGTGAATGCTGCAGAGTTCTTTTTTCAAACATAATCGAAGATTTCAAATTTCGATTACATTCTTACTAAACTTGTTACTTTAATACGAATCGATCTAGATGAGTAAGTATATAACGAGTTGTTACACTTTATACAATGCGTGTTGCACAAACGATAGATACAAGCTTCGCATTTTTTTATTACTGGAACTTAAACACGTACGATATTGTACAATAAATTTTTGCGATAGAACTAATGTCTGCAAAACATAAAACGCTCGATGAGTCGACATTATCAAGATCACCTATTGTGTTAACTAACGAGCTAAAGGTTACAGAATACGTTGCGTATGTTCAGCGATGTCTAATTATAACGTAGTCTGTGTAGGTATCAAGTACTGATATTCGTAAATGAATACGGAAAAGTATCTAATTAACATCGATTAATGATTCTGTTTTGAACACGGTATAATTGAATTATTACTTTTGGCGGTTGTCACTGTACCATGTTAAATTGTGCTTTAACGTTTTCACGCTTCTCACAGTTACTACGTTTCTTTTTTTTTGTTTCTCAATTTTGACACACCAATAGGACTTTAATTAATATAATATTACTGCATATAATATTAGTGGCAATACGTTGATACATAAAGATCGCGGAATCACATCGAGTCGCATCGATGTAAGTTATTATTAGATAGAATGAAATGAAAAATATTTGTAGAACGAAGTAATGATTCGAAAGGGATCCTTGGTTGATATTGCAACTCGCAGAGCCGCATAAACCGGATAAAGCAATCAGTTTTCGTATTTACTGTGCGTATCGTGTTGTCGTATCGACGCGACGATGACGCGACCACGACCGGTACGTACGAGTCGGCTCTGAGAACAAACGCAAATCAACGGAGGATTCGATATATGGTGATTTATCATTTCCGATTGGAAAGGCGGTACATCCAGCACAGGTAGAACAATGATCTAGTCTGTGTTACGTGTTACTGTCCCCTCAATTTGTTTATGAAATGTAATTGCCTAGAAAGCAATGAGGAATCGGCGGGTCACGTGGCTATTAATGTGTTGCAGGGGGGGTGGGACGCAATCGGAAGCATGTTGGCGATACAACTGGTCAAGTGGTGATGCAGGGTCCAGGGCGTTTTTCGTGCAGACTCTGCGGAAGCGTTTACAAGCACCTTGCTTCGCTGACCCAGCACCTTGAAGTGCATCGCAACCAGACTACCTGCATCCTATGTCACACCACTCTCAGTCGTAGAACCGACCTGCGACGTCACATGCGTCTGAAACATAACATGCAATGGCAAAAAACGATCCAGAAGCAGCGCAGCTCGAAAAACGAATTGGACTCGTAAATTCTTTCGAACGCGTCGAGAAATATTGCTTCTCGCTCCGCCCTGGTCCCCCTATGTTTTTCTTTTTGTTTGTTCGCGTCAAGTAGAAATATCTTCCGATCTTTTCCCTCGATAATCTCTCCCTTTTCTGTTTCCTTTCTTTTGTTTTTAGCTTCAGCCGTCATTTTTCCTTTTCTTTGTCCGTCAGTTGTCGTTCATCGTCAATGTGTCAACGCTTTTCTTTTTACTCCGAGAAGTAACTCGTTTTTACCGAACCATCCTTTAAAATAACCGATGTTTCGCCATGTATTTTGTCGTTCGTACACATTGAGGTGAACCATTTGGTTAGCGTATTCTCCCTATGTACAGTATTAAAATCGGACAGGGGCAAGAATTGTAGAATCTTATGTTGCTTGCATAGTTCTTGGAATATTTTAACGTTCGCGTAACATTTTATGATATTAACCGTTGCCGTTAATTTTCGCGTGAAACAGAAAGTTTGAGGACAGTAACATGGGACTTAATTAATTTGTATTTATCATTTTCTAATCCCGATCTCATTCTTTCGATACCTCTGGTACAGTATCTAAAAGCTGGTCTGGTACGAGGTTTCTTTTACTGCAGAAAGATAGGAGTACACGTTTTCTTCTTCGGGAAATAAATATCCACGGACTTCTTAATTCTCTGATTTTCGCAAGCTGATACATAATACTTACCCCTTTGCTATACTGGTAATATGCGTTTTCGACTTTCAGATAAGCGAACAGTCACATGGCGCGTATGCTTTTATATTACTTTCGTTTCTCATCGCTATGCTTTTAATGTAAAGCGATAAGAAATCGAAAGATTTAATTGCAATGTGTAACGTTATTAACGCGTCTCCGCTCTATAAAAATTCTAGTCAATACTGTACAGTACTTTAAGCCATTGTTAATACGTTTCTTTCTCTTATCGTATTTTCGCTTACACGATACAAACTTTTAAGTCGACAATGTTCCATACGGATCTCTGTTACGCGCCCGATTATTAACACGTTAGCGTTAAAAAACCCTCGATAACTATTGCGTTCGCAGTGAAACACTACGAGATCGATGATAATACAGTTTCTTCGATAAGCGATGATTATCGACAGTGTGCAGACGAACTTGCAGTTGTGTACATTAGTCGATAGGCGATAGAATGTATGAAATACAAGATATCCATATCATCAATAGAAGAATTACGATATTTCGATGCGAGTAACAGGATGGTCGAGTCAAATGCGTTGCATTAGCGTGCAAGTAATGGCGTTCTTCGAGACTTTTAGATGCGTATTACTACAACTAAATGTTGCGACTCAGTAGAAGCTATACTTGTGAGCAGCCAACCGTTTTCCACTCATAATGTACTCGAATCAAATGAAACATGCGGCACTCGTCGTAAAAATCGTCTTAAATAACAACCTCAATATTGATATTACACGGACTCTGTTTACACGTCTGTTATTCGCGTGCTCGAGTTTTCTTTTTCGATAAGGATGAACTTAGCTACTTTGAAGGATCGCATAGACAGTGCCTTACACACAATTATCTAGTTTTACATTTTACATATTAACTTTCCAGATGTTTACCACAGTTGAACGCGTATAAGAGAATATAAGAGAACTGAAAGTTTTATTCTTTTCGTCTGTGGCTTCGTGTAAACATTGTCTCTGTATAAAATTGAACGAAACGATTCGTTCACCGATAATCCATATGACGAGAATGTAATTTTCGATCGTTCGATACGGTTCGGATTGTGTCTCTTAACTCGGTCTTTCTTATTCGTTATTTTCTTTCGCGATTTATGAAGCCGAGAAGTGTCGCGTTACCATTCAAAAGTTCCAACTTTACCGCTTAAATGTCGTGCGTGTCGCTTTTTTATAAATTAATTTTATCGATAATGCTAATTAACTTAAGTTATTTGATTATTCTACGCTATGAGCCTTACGGAAATTCTATTTAATCCCCGTGAGTAGATCATATCTAATGAAATTCTTAGAAATAAATAAAATTAAATAAGGGGTAATTACTCGATAATATTTTAGAACGATATGTTCAAGCTTGAATGTAGTGAAACTATTGTATGTTAGATTTGTAATGCGACACAGTAAATCTTAATTAAAAAATAATGAACGTAAAGCGTGATAAGAGCTCAGTCATTTCGATTACGTGTATCTTAATGGGAATTATAAGATGTGCTTCTTACTTTATCCTCGAATTGATTGATTCGCGAGATACAGGCATTCCGTTTCAACTATCGATACAAAATTATACGTAAGGAGAGATCGATTTGTCCGATGAAAGACATTGTTTATGCACGATGAAGCACTTAATCGTAGAGTTACGCGTAGTTCTAAACATAGATGTTCGCTGTTGAGAATCGCACCAAGTTTCAAGGTAAAGTCGAAGTTTTCGAGATATCTCGTAAACGTTCGATCAGAATTTATGCCATTAACTAAATGTTAAGTAAAACATGTACTTGATTGCAATGCGTTTTTCTTTTAGATATTAAGTAAGATGTTAGAGTGACAGCGTGAATTCATACGATGTATATCGCACGATAGTTGACGTGTTAACGATAGTTTACTAAATTGGTTTCACAACCAGCAATTGTCTTATCGTCACATCGATTAAATGATATTTAAGCAGCTGTCAGTATTTTAAAAGCACACACACGCGAGAAACAACTAAATGCATTTATCAGAACGATGTGTTTGCAGTAACGAATTTCATTTAACAGGTCATGGGTAGCTTTCGCGAAAGGAACGATACACATAGATATCATGTTTGAGTGGAAACTTTATTTCATAAACTCATGGTTAACCATATATCGTGAACGCGGAACGCACTACGTACCTAGACGAACAAATGCAAACTGTCTATAGACAACATGGTCAAGTAATAATTGCGCCGGTAGCAGCAAGCTTTTTTTATTTCGATTTAAAAACGTGTTAAGTATATGTATTAATTGTGAGCTTGTGAGTTAAAAGTGACATAACAGTATGCTTTGAAATGTTATTACAGCAATGTAAATAAATCAATTTACAATGGAAGTTCCAGTGTTGATATCTTTCAGGAAAGTGATATGCATATATCAAATAGAAATTGCGATCGAGGCAAAAATTTGCGAACAGACGTAGGTTCGATGCATTTCTCTTACGTACTAGATACATATTAAGTCTTAGATGCGTTCTAATAACATTCAACTCGATTTATGGTATTTATTTACAACGAATTAAAGATATAAATGTGAACATAACAATTATCTTCTTTTAAATGTATTCTTGATTACGGTTCTGTTCTGCTTGTGGTGTGTGAACATACTCTTTCCTTTTGCCTTTTCTTTTCTTTTCATATTTTTTTCTTTTCTTTTTTAATATAATAGGAAAGTGGATATTTTGCAGTTTCACAGACAATACGCATTGCGGTAAAAACCGACCAGTATACCGCGAAAAATATATGTTCCTGGGATTCTTGGAAATATCTCCGACAGCCGGACAACTAAAAATTTTTTATCAAATTTTGAGAATTTTTACATTTGATATTTAGTCAAAGATCTCAGGTTATCCTTGTGATATCCATTATTTTACTCTATATACTAGTTTATGTAATAATAAGTAGACTTATGAGATTTGAAGTATCATTTGTTACGCGTATAGAAAACAAGTTCGTTAAAATCATTTACCTATGTTAGTATTTGACAATCGCGAAGTACTTCTGAAAGAAATAAAATTCGTCTCGAAATATTTATTGCGATATAATGTTATTGCAGCGTTAGTTATAGGAAGATATAAATTTATAGAGGCACACACAAGGATACCGGAATGGAGTTTACATTCGCCAGGGTGGTTCTGTAATAAATGCGGTGTAACATTTACAACGCAGCCCGCTCTTCTACGGCATATTACATCGAGACACGAGGAGTCGCAGAGTTCTACCGCGTACTGCAACATTTGCCAACGATTTTTCAAAACAAAGTGGAGTCTGGCAACTCATAACAGCAAATATCATAGAAACTAATATTGAAATGATACGAGCTCGAATTTTCGAACGAAATTTATTCAAATTCGGATCGGGTCTCGCTTCAATGGGGACTTCACAAACTTAGGAAAATTAGATTCATACTACAAATATTGTACGCGGATATTTTTCATAATAGATGTAATTGAAAGATGATTACGATATTGGTTATGCAAGCATTAGGTTTCTATAACTAAATTACTTTTATTAATATTTATTTCAATTCTAAATGTAACCGTTCAATCAAAGAGAGATACAAAGACGATTACAAGTCCTTGCAAACACAGCGCAGCGAATGTAACATTGGAAAGCATCCTATTATATTTGTGGCTGATCTTATACAATCTGTAATATTCACACACACACACTCGCACATACATTCCAGAACAAGGAATGTCGTAATTATAAACCCCCTCTTAATGCGAGTACCAAATGCAGTACTGATCCACCTTGAACTTTATAATCTTGCGCCGTTTTTTCGTCATTCCTAAAAGACAACAAAAATTTTTATATTCACGATACATTCACAGTCGTTAAATAATGAAGAACTTACACACGCACGCACACACACACACACACATACACACAGCTATGAATATTAATTAATACAGTTCTGATTTTAATGTAAATGTAAGATATATTTGACAAGGGAAAATAAGAAGAAATGATGTTAAAATATCATAATTGATGGAACAGGAACCAGAAAACCAGGACAACTATACAACTCAGATTCAGTAAGGACTGTAGAAAGTCACTTTCCAGAGTATGTTCCATCAACGCCGAAGAAGATGAATGCTACAAGAAGATGTAAAGTTTGCGCATCTAAGGGTATGCGGAAGGAATCTCGTTACTATTGCGCTTATTGTAATGTAGGGCTATGTGTTACACCATGCTTTAAGCAGTTTCATACTAAAAGTAATATCGAATGAAACATTAAAGCATAATTTTCTCTTTAGCAAATTATCTTGTACAGTCGTGTATATTATTTTTATATTCAATTAGGATACCTACATTTGCTTTCCAGAAAATATCAATCGCTGTTGCTGAGGCGGTATCCCTTCCTTTTCTTCCACTCTCTCCTTAATCCTTTCTACTTTATCTGTAGGTTCTATATCTATTTCAATCTATGAGAATAATGATATCTGTGATTGCTCTTAAACTTAAATATGCATCTATTAATCATACATATTAACGACGTATTTGTGAAACTTGATAGTAAACAACAATATGTGTAAGTAATAGTAAATAACAATAGAGGAAGAATATATCTGTTATTTGAAACAAACTCTAATTTGTGATAATACATTATTATTAATTACATCAAGTGTCAAATTTTCTATTTTTAACTGACAACACGATTTTATTAGAATGATGATTTTACTTTTATAACTGTTCTTTTTTCTAAGTGTATATATAAATAAACGTTATGTTACATATTAAATCGCCAAATTGTATTTAAAATACATAAGATTATTTTGCAGTTACTTGCCTCCTTTCCGGTAAGAGTCTGAAACAAGGTTAGAATATATTTTCAGAACTTGTTATAAATGTCGTAGGCCCATCTCCGCCGGTCAATGTTCTTACCTTCACTTTGATCAACATTGTTTATGTTTTAAAAGACAATTTAATAAATAATCACTCTATGGTTACAAATTAAAAGCTATTGACATAAAGATGCACGTATGCGGTTTTCTGAACTTTGAATAAAATGTTCTATCTTCACCATATCTAGTGAGAAGTCTCTATACCTCCATCTAACGGTAATTCGGGAACGTACATATCGATAGCAGAAATGAGCAGGGAGATTGCCGATGAGTATGGAAGAAATTCGGCCAAAAATCTGCTCCATGAATTACCGCCTCTAGCGATCAAATAAACGAACTATACGCTCGTTTGCTTTTTAAGGGTGAAACGAGCATATGTAAGGGGCGGGGGAATGCGGGTTCGTACGGAGTTGGTTAAAAGCAGTTGCTTAGTGCGAATTCGAAAATGAGCAACAAAACGCTGCATGCATGTATAAGTTTTCGATCGTTGTTTTCGTATGAGTTGTTGCAACTCCATTAATCCTGCGACGAAATCAAATCACCGTAAAATGACTTATCTACACGAATTATTATACAGAAAATTACCAACTCGTTGTAAAACTGCACGATTATTGTAAACTTATAAATTGAATTGAATAAAACAATTTTATTTTGCAAATGAACAGAGCGTTTAATTATTTAAAATCCTTCCAACTTTCAAAATCCACAATCTTCAAACTCTTTCCAATTGCGATAAAGAATGACTAAGTTCGAAAAAATTTAGTAAGATCGTTGCTATTCGTTACTACTGATTGCTGCTAGTTGCTCATGGTATCTCGATCATCGTTTCTGTAATCGATACAAAGAAAGAATAATTTATTTGCAATATGTAATTCACCTTTCAAACAATTTTTATGTCTTTCGATCTTTACCCTTCACTAATCGCCGCGCCGTTTCGAATTTTGCGTGTAGTTCGGCCATTGTCCGCTAAAGGTTGATTTGTCGAGATGCATTTCTTGCTTAACATTTTTAACATTGTACCAATGATCTAGCTATCTATTTGAACTGATCTCTGTTGACAGTTTCCAAGCAACATTTATTTTTTCGTATACTTTCTTAAATTGAAACAACCGTTTTTTTTTTTATATATAATTAGGTAAATAGTAAAATGTAATTAAAGGCAAAATAGTTTTATATTTATATAGTTAGACAATCAAGGCACTTCTATCAGTTTATATATAAACATAATTTATTTATAATCTTAGCATAAATTTATCAGCTACTGTAGTATGACCATAGTATGACAGTGTAATATAGTAATACATGATATATATTGAAATGGTGCGATCGTATTTGTACATAATGTCAGTAAATGCTATGATTTTTACAAAATAAGAGTTAAGAAAGGAATTATATAATAATGAATTTCTTATTGTTACATTTTTAATTTTTCTTCTTGAGCAATCAGTTGATTTTTTATTTTCTGTAGGAGTTCCTTTTTGACAGAGTCTGGAACAAGTGTTCTTGCTTTAGTTGTAACCATTGAAAGCAATTTATCATAGGTAATATCATGACCGTGTTCTTTTATTAAATCCTTGCAGATTAATTTTACTTGATCTCTCCATCCACATTCAACTAATCGACGACGTAGCAACTCTTTTAGCCTAAAAGTAAGGTTGATTTTATAATTATTAATTATTTAGACTTATCTAAATAAAATAAATTGTTGTATGGAGATAACATTATTACAAGAAATAAAAAGATGGTATACGAGAGTTATCAATGTACAAGGCAAAGTTAATATTCGAATATTTTAATCGGTGAATGCACTAAAGAATATAATACAAAATTTTGGATATATATATATATATATATATATTTATAAATGAATATTTACCCGTCGCGATCTCCAACCATAACTAGCCTTTGATGTGGAGCAGTCTTCATTAAAACTTTTTATTTTATCTACTTTTCTATTGACAGAATTTTATAGCTTCTCTTACAACACGATCTTCAAAGACAACTTTACTGTTTACTCCTCTTAATATGTAAGATAGGTTATGTTGTTTTGTCTTTCGAGTTCATAACCTAACATTCTTTTATTTCTCAATTTCTCATATAGGTGATGCAATAATCAAACATGAGCATAGATTCTAAAAGTGTTGTTTAAAGTAACCTCTCATTAAAATACCATTATTGATATTTATTCATAACTATTTCAGTTTTTTACAAATGAAATATTTCTTATTAATCCATAGGTATGTAAAATAGGTAAAGAAAATAGATGATAAATTATTAAAAGACGATTTCAAAATCTATTAAGACAATTCGTACAATGTTTGCGATAATTTCAGAAATATTATTTTTACTTACAGCATGCAACGTATGTTAAATGTTATTTGATCATTGTGACGACTATAAATATCACTTTTGTATTTTATTTAAATACTTTTTAACTACTTTTATCTGTTAATTTGCATTATTACTATTGATAGAATTTTGTACAGAATTAGTCTATATGGATGGCGTAATTCAATACTGTGCAATAGTTGTTGTTTACTTTTATTCCGTTTGTACAAGTAACATTTATCATCATTTTAGGAGATGGCATCAACACGAGTAATCAGTTGCATTTCGTACAAAAGACTTGCAGCAGTCTCTAGTCTAAAAAATATATACATTCTTTCTAATTTTAGTATTAATTCTAATTTTCGACAAAATGCATTATATTGTACAAAAAAATCAATTGCCAAAACAGATTCTGTTGAACATGAAAATAAAATACAAGTTGGATTTGCGGATGTAGGTAAATTTCATATGTATATATGGACACATATAGCATAAAAGCTAATACCACCCTGAATATTGTTTTTATTACAGTTAAAGAAAATACAAAATCTATTGGATATTTAGGTGTAATAATTAGTGGTATAGGAATTACTGCTTTCATGTTTTATATGATTTTTGATGAATTATTTTCCAATAAAAGCCCAAACAGCGTATACAGTAAAGCATTAGATCGCTGCATCAAACATCCTAAAGTAACAGATGCCCTAGGAGAACCAATAAAAGCATATGGAGAAGAGAGCAGACGTGGACGTAGAAGACATATAAGGTGAAGTTATATTTGTACTTATTACCGTTCCTCTTTATAGTTAATATTATTGTTAACAATATATATAATATTTCAGTCATATTATCTTTGAGAGGGATGGAGTACGTCATATGAGAATGAAATTTTATATTCAAGGTATAAGGAGACGTGCAACTGTGAATTTAGAAGTGCAGGAAGTAAGATATAATGTTTTTATATTTCGTAGACATTCAGTTTAAGATTAATTAAAAATGTAACTTTTATGTATTAGGATGAATCTGGCAATTATATGTACAGATATTTATATGTACTTGTGGATGATATTTTGCAAACTATTATTAAAATAGAAGACAACAGAGAGCAAAAGAGGAGCTCCAGTACTGAAACAGAACTTGAATGGAATTAATATGTTAGATCTTTCTGATTAATATTTGGACATTATGTATAGAAACGCATACAATCGATTATTTGCAACAATATTATTTTAAATACACTTTTGTAAATTTTGTGTCAAATAAATATGGTGATACTTGAAAAAAAGTTTTATATTTATTTATAAATCGTGGGTTGCACAATAGTTGCACGAATAAATATTTTTACATGTGTTATAACAAGTTCTTATGAAATAAAGAAGAAAATACGCTAGTAATAATATTTCTCTTTAAAAGTAATAGCCTTTAAATAGATGTAACATTCAGGAAATTCGAGGAACGAAAGTTTACTTATGTGACTTCATCTTCCTGTAACGAGAATCGAGGTTCAAGCGAAATAAATAAAAATGAGTTACAATACCTTTAAGATAATGTTTATGTTATTACTAACAGAGAGGGTAAGTATAATTTAGAATGAATGAAAAAGAAAGAAAGAGGTAAATAGTACTTACGATGGTTAGGTAAAGATGCGAAGGGATCGTTAGTATTCATGATCATCTAAAAATTGATCGGAATCTGGGGAGAGATCATGTCGTCTGCATCATTTATGATGCCAACTGAGTCTCTGACAGTCCTTCATTTACTCGCGAGCAGATCGACAGAGCGCGTCGTCTATATCAGTCCGCGTTGGAGCTTAAATTGTGACGTGATATCATACAGTAACTCCTTGTTTAATTCTGAATCTTTCTCAAACTTATATCGATATTTGTAAATTATTTCGATGTTAACAAATTGACATTTCATCACAGAGTTTTAGCATACTCTCTGTGTCTTTTAATCGTGTACATATCTCGATGATTAAAATATAATTTAAAATTCTTCTAAATTTCTTAATTTTTATACGGGAGATTAATCTTTTCGTGGCAGTGAGTCAATAGCTGAATCGAAACAGAGTCCTCTGAATAAGTGATTGGTACCGCAAGATTCAAGTTTCTCTTCGATTAATTGAATCAGATGACCTGTCGTCGGTAATTATGTTTCGTAAAGATAATTCAACGAGAGGTGTCCTGTAGAATGATCGAAGCGTAATCGCGTGTCGTAGTGGAATGACACTGAAATGTCATCAAAAGCATGGGAAATACTATAAACTTTTGAATTTGGAAGACAGACAAAAGAAGAAGAGAATAATTAAATAAAATATATCGTATTTATTGCCGTACAAGATTGAAAAAAATGGGCAAGGTTTGTTCTTGTTTTTCACGATTTAGAGCAATTTTTAGGCCCGAAACTGTCACGGACAGTCCCCTTAAGCCATTATGCACAAAACCGGAATGTCTTCCACGGCCACCTGCTGCATCTAGTTCTGGTAAGTTCCAAGCGACACTGTTTACAAGTTAAATAATTGCCAATTGGTACGATCGCTTCGAAGTGTAGATCAAACTATGCGTTTGCAAGAATTTCCGTAATCCAACGCGCGATGACAAATACATTTTTATACTTGTAAATCAATGTAAACATATATGGACAATATACCTTTTACTTTACACTTGTAGAAGTTAAACTGCGATAACCTTCTTGCGTGATTGGTGACTTTGACGCGTGTAATTCACAGATACAATTTACATTTTCTTTTATATTAAATAAACGATATCAGAATACCGTGATTTGGCACGCGTGAGAAGAAAATTACGTTTCTAAAAGAATATCGTTCTTCGTAGAATCTCGTTCTATTTTGTAAGTCAATTTACCGAGAATCGATTTATTCCACGCTCGAACAAATAGCAACGTGTTATCGCCATCTAGACAGAAATCGATGATTTATCGTGCTTCTATTATTATATCGAACGTAGTTATAACGGTGGAAACGAGCGCAGCTCAAAACAACCCTCGAAGGATTTCCAAAGTTTCTAGTCCTTGGCACGAGCGACGCTTTTCTTCTTGTATACATATTCTTAAGACCTATTTTAAGAAAGCACGTGCTAGCCAGCTAGTGTATCGAGGATGCTCTTCGATCTTCGATATGCGCGAAATGTGCTTTCGATAGTTTCGATCATCGTTCTTCGTAATCATTCGAGCTATATCGAAACGTTTGCGTTGAGTTTGTTACGGCGGTGATGTCATTAGCCGCTACATGTTTTTAGGCAGCTACGTAATTTCGAAAACTTCCTGTTACTACTTTTTCGATGTAACGGCGCAACTCGCGTTGCTTCTGTTTCACCGGCTCGGTATGGTTTCAAGATCAAGGCGAAGATTTACGAGAGAATCTTGGAAGAAATATTTTTCAAAAGTTTAGTCAACAGATATGTTCGGTCGGAAATTAGCAAGCAAACAGAAATCGCGCGAACAACGTGAATTCCGCTCGGCGCTTGAAAATTTGGTCGATAGTACTTCACTAAAGAAAATAAACTCGTCTTGTCAGCCAGATGGGAAATCTCACTTTTCGCTTCTTTCGCGGCCAGTCGGCCCAAATCCAATTATTCGACGATGTACGTCTCGTTAGTCTTGTTACTTTCGTCGTGACTCTTTAGCCACTATCGTTTCGATTGCGATTCTTTCATCCGCCAATGTGCAATGTGTAAAACGGATAAAACGTCCCTCCTCTCGAGACTGTGGATATTTGTGAATCGATAAAAGGTAGAAACGAATGCGACGTTACAACGTGTGTTTAACGGCCTCGAGGTGTGACCACTGCCATGAATGAAAGTAAAATTACGCAAGTGGCACCCTGACCTCTGAAGCATGACGTCAGCCTCAATTACGCACAGTTGTATTATTACCCGAGCTTTTTCCGAGATCGAAAGCAGACCCAACTATTTATGAATCATCTTCTTGGCATTCTTAATTGTGAGATAGCAAGTCATGTAACGCGAATACGATATTTTGATGCGAATTCATTCGCGCCAACATTACTTCGATCGATTTTAAAACCGACCAAACAAGTTATCTCTTCTTCTGGTAATTTTTTCTAGCCAATCGTTCTTACGCGATTACTATGTTCGGATTAAAATAGCGCGCGATGTCGTCGTGCAGTAAATAAAAGCCAGTATTAACGCATAGTATTAACGAACGAACGGAGCAATTCGTTATACGATAAGCATATCTTGGATGTTCCCCGTTTCTTCAAAATATGCGTCTTCCTGTCGCCTTGCGTCTGAAACTGCAATAATACCATGTACAGTATATACCAAGAAGAACGTTAATCTTACGCGGATATCGTTGTTCGCATGAAACGAAAGGAAGTTGCTGTTGCATTAGGAACATGCATACCCGCTATTTATCGCCGTAGCTACGGCACGTGCTAAAACTCGTCACACAGGCTTTTGCTTAATTATTTACAGCCGCTTCTCTCGCAAGTGTAACTTCGCTTCCTCTAGCGCTGATAACTTTTTACGATATTTGCACCGATAGAAACTCAAATCCACGTGTTCTATGTGCTCGTCCTATCTTCGTTGAAAGTTAGTTTGCCAGTAATTGAGTCAATATTCTATGAAAATTATGAATATTCTCGATCGTGGCAGATCGTGGATTCTCAGTAGAAAAGAGATAAATCGTTTAGAGAATAAAAATTCTATTCCTATGTTGCATCAAATACATGACATCGCGCGTCATCATCAGTTGCTATGGATAATCTGCATTCTAGAACACTTATCTGTATCTACTTAACTATATATATATATATATATATACATGTGTATAGCAGATTGCCTCGTGGCGTTATTTTTAATCGAAAACAATACCATTAGGTATGTAGATGCCATAATTTCTTGCCGCTTACCAACTCACCAAAATAGCATCGATTTCGTATGAAACCGGTTGAAGTAATCGTATGACGGCTGCACTATATAGAGATACTTTGAGTAATTTGATCGTTTAACACGATATTTCTTACGCGATCGACTGTCCGGCTGTCGGGTTATTATATATTATGCGATAGATCAATGTTTATTTCTAATTGATCCGGTATAACATTAAGTACGACGGTGTTAATAGAAAGGTAACTGAACCGAGGAATTTTCACTGCCAAGCTAACCGATCGTAAGTAGCCACGTAATCTTGAAGATTAAACTTTAGTAGATAAATAAATTTGTTCTTGCATCTGTGTTTTCCTAACGATTCTCCGTTATTACGTATAGGCAGCTTACGATTCTCCGACTTATGTACAGAAACACACACACACATATACGTGCGTCGCAGCGATAGAAATTGCAAGCGAATAAGCAGGAATCTCTGAAACGATAAAAAATAATAAGAAAGGTGCGAAGAATTGGTGAAAGGAGAGAAACAGAGCGTAGAGGATCAAAGAAAATTAAATAAACGAACAATAAGTAAGAGTAATGTACACGACGAAAATGAAAAACCTAAAGGTGTGAAGAAACGAATAACGCGTAGAGAAAACAGAGATAAATTAATTGTAATGTCTGGCTGTACCAAAAATTTAAAAAAAAAACGAATAAAGTAAAATTTATAGAAAATCAAAGGATGAAAAAAGAAGAAGAGACGGGGAAATGAAAAGAAGCGAAAAGATTTGAAAAAGATGTTTCCGCGTGTTACTTAAACGCGTGCTTATTTAGCTTTTCGATGTATCTGTGATACATATTTGTCGATAGATACGTTGTTTCCGTCCGCACCCTTTCTTCTTCCGTCTTGCAAAACTCTCCGAGTGAAACTTGTTAAAAGTTAGCCGTGTGAAAGAAACTGTCGGTCGTAGAGATTGGTATTCGTCTATTTACTCTATGGAACGTTTTCGCTTGGAATCGCGGTTGTACGAGGACAAACGAATCGCTAACAACGAAAATAGGTGACGGCCAATGCGAGCAAGTTGCGTTTCCACTTCTTTTCGCAATATGGGAATTAATTGCGTCGACAAGTTTCTTTGTCAAGGCTTGAATTTTAAATAGCCGCGGCTTTTGCAAACCGATTTAAAACGTCAAACGTCGATACTAATTGAACGTACCGATCGATTCTCGTGATTGTACGATACATGGAAACGAGACAATTATTTCCGCCAAAACTGGTAAACGTGTCAACATCGGCGTAACGACTCTCTTTCGACGATCCGTAGTTTTTCATTGGCCTTGTCAATCTACTCGAACGTATGGATTAGACGCTTTCCACGTACATCTTGATCACGTTCGACCATATAAAGATGCTGTTGGCGATCTTCGATAACCGTTTTCTTGGAATACGGCGCGACAGATTATCGAATATACGATTCGTTTCGTAATTACCAGAGTAAATTGTGAGAAATAATCGATAGGATGAAGAGTAGGTGACTCCGAGTGGTACCTAGACTCATCGATGACGCCATGTATGGTTGCGTTCGTCGATGCAGAAAAGTCCTTGACGTATCTCCTAGAATATAGCAACCCACCCAACGTGCAGGGCGGCGCGGCGCGCTAAGCGGAGCACCTCGTCTCGCCGTTACGTACCATACAGTCATGTACAATATACAGCATTGCAATTTCTTCCTTATTTCCAGAACGGGGAGCGATCGCTCACTCTCAGTGATTTCATAGAACTCTGAGCAGTCGAAGGACCGCGGCGCGAAATCCGCCGATGGATTCAGTCTTTCGTTCGTTTTCGAGGGACGAGTTTGCATTCCCGAGTCCTCGAAGGATGTTTTATAGATTTTACGATCGTTACCGGTCTTTCAATGATCGCCGTCCCAATCCCTTTCCCTTCAGATTTTACTGTGAGTGCTCGTATTCTCGCGATCTCGTTTTTATCTTGAACCTTTCGACGCGCGGTGTTCCTCCTTTCGAAATCTCGCAAATAACAAAAGACCAGGCAATTTTTAATTATTCCATTGGATCGTATCTTCATCGTCGTTGGCAATTCGCCATACGTACGAATTTACTTAAGTGTTTCAGGATGTTGGCAGAATTAGAAATATCGTTATGTAAAGCGTGTTTCGTACGTTGGAACCGTCGCGTCGCACGTAAACGAAGTTAAATCGGTAAAAAAGTCGTACTCGTATTCTGTTCGCAGGGGAAGATTTTGGAGTTCCAGTGTTGACGATCGCAGACGTGGATCCGTGTATCGCTGAGAATGGATTCAATCATAGAACATCCAGATACGACTTGATGGCCAGACAGGACGACAAATCTAGGCTGGTCGTTAGACGGGGACAAGAATTTTACTTACACTTGACTTTGTCCAGAGATTACGAGCCAAGTATCGATGGTATGTCGATAATTTTCACGGTTGACGGAGTCGAGAGGCCGCTATACGGGCACGGAACCCTCGTTGCGACGGCTGTTCTTTATCCGGGAGAACCGTCCGAGGGTTCCTGGCATGCCACCATTGACGCTATTCAACACAATTTTATTCGATTGAAGGTAAGCGATCAAAGGCGTATCATCTTTCATTCGTTTTCCATCGGCGCGGTCGTAACACGAGCGATTCTTCTTTTGTCACTTTCTCAGATCGTAGCAGCTCCCGACGCGATAATAGGCAAGTGGAGGATAGACATCGACACCAAGAACAAGAATTTAGACGGAGCCGTTAGTTACACGGTGAAACAACCGTTTTATCTAATTTTCAATCCCTGGTGCAGAGGTAGGGAAACTCGATTTCGATAAATGAATCGTCCGAATATGCGGGACGATGATTTTTTGAAAATTTTCCAGAGGACGCGGTGTACATGGAGGAGGAGGATCAGCGACAGGAGTACGTGATGGCGGAGGATGGTTTGATATGGCGTGGAAGCTACAATCGTCTGAGACCAACGGTTTGGAAATATTCGCAGTTCGAGCGAGATATATTAGATTGCGCGCTGCATCTGATGATTCAAGTTGGGAAAGTTCGAATACACGGCAGAAACGACCCTGTCGTTATATCTCGCATTCTGTCGGCAGCTGTGAGTACTCGAATCCACTTGGTTCTGATACGTCTTCTTGCTCTCGATCTTCGAGCAAACTCAAGCAAAGTTACCGCGTTACAGGTAAATTCGCCGGATGACAACGGCGCGGTAATGGGTAACTGGTCCGACGATTTTGGAGGTGGTACACCACCGACCAAATGGTTGGGTTCGCAAAAGATCCTGCAACAATACTATAAGACGAAGAAACCGGTCAAGTATGGTCAATGCTGGGTATTCTCAGGAGTGTTGGCCACCGTTTGCCGTACACTGGGACTACCTTGTCGCGTGGTAACCAATTATGCGAGCGCGCACGATACTCAGAGCAGCTTGACCGTCGACTATTTCGTCGATGCCGAGGGGAAAGTTATGGAGGAGATGAACAGCGATTCGATATGGCAAGTATTACGTCTAAGTATACTTGGGTAGTTGCAGCGCGTATCGATCGTATACGCCGCACGCGGTTCCATCATTTTTCACCGCGATCCGATCATATCGTAGGAATTTCCACGTGTGGAACGAGGTATGGATGACTCGATTGGACTTGTCGCCGGAATATTCTGGTTGGCAAGCGATCGATGCGACTCCTCAAGAATTGAGCGAAGACGCGTACCGTTGCGGACCGGCTTCCGTCGCCGCTGTGAAGAAAGGCGAGGTTCTCCGACCTTACGACAATGCCTTCCTCTTCGCCGAGGTCAACGCGGATAAAGTGTTTTGGCGTTACAACGGACCGACTCAACCTTTAAAATTGATTCGAAAGGACGTGTACGGGTGAGTATTTCACGCGTTTCGATCTTCCTTTAAGATCGATCGATTCGTCGTTTATTCGAGCAAAGAGAAAATAACGTCTATTTGTTTTACCTTTTATTTTCTTTTCGGTACCTAGCATCGGGCAATTTATTAGCACGAAAGCGATCGGTAGATGGGCGAGGGAAGATATCACTCATACCTACAAGTATCCAGAAAGTAAGAGATCCTTCGAGGAGCGAGCGAGCAGCGAGTCCTCGATTCTTGCTAAAGTCTTAACGCGCTGTCCCTTGTTTTCGTTTCACAGAGTCGGAAGAAGAACGGGCTGCCATGTTGAAGGCGTTGCGTCAAAGTCAGTCGTTGTTCAGTCGTTATTACCTCAACGAGGAGTTCAACGATGTCATGTTCAACTTCGAGCTACGCGACGATATCGTGATCGGACAACCTTTCAGGTATTTCTTCGTTTGTTCTCTAGCCTCGTTTATCCGCTGTTTCGAATGTTCTCTCTCGTATACTCACGAGACGCGTTCCGTTACAGCGTCGTGTTGCTGATTAAAAATAGAAGCAATTACAACGAGTATGAGGTCTCGGTGATTTTAAGAGTAGAGACGGTTCTGTACACCGGACGGGTCGGCGACCCAGTGAAGAGATTAAGTATCGATCGACTGGTGAGACCTGGAGTCCTCGAGGAAGTGCGTATGGATGTATCCTGGGAGGAATACGGGCCTCGACTATTGAATCAGTGCGCATTCAATATCTCCTGCCTGGCCACCATCAAGAACACCAATTTCGAGTACTTTGCGCAAGACGATTTTCGCGTGAGGAAACCCGACATTAAAATCACGGTACGTAGGTGCTCTTTACGTTCTACCCTATGTACGTTTATCGCGTGATCGACAACGAAGTAAATTAAAATCGTTTCCGATAGTTGGAGAACGAGCCGGAAGTTGGCAAGACGCTAAACGCGACAGCGAAATTTCAAAATCCGCTACCCATCCCATTGAAGAAGTGCAGATTCTTGATCGAGGGACCCGGAATGGACGAGCAGCTGAAATTGAAACTGTCGGACCAGGTAGAGGTGGACGCGTACGCGGAATGTTCGTTCTCCATGGTACCGAAATTCGAAGGTCGCGCCACGATCGCCGCGAAATTTTACTCGAAAGAGCTCGAGGACGTTGACGGTTTCGTCAATTTTATGGTAAAATCGATGAAAGCCGTTACGAACGGCGAGTAACGAGACCCGACGAACTGAAATCGACGGCGTAAGTAGTCTGTATTCACGTGTCTTCCAGCGAGCTCCGTCCTTTTAACAAGTGTTCGTAATGTTTTGTACGAAATAAAAGTTTGAAAGTCGCCTGCCTCGCATATGCCGTATGCGAAGGTGGCGCGAGTCGAACATTTTCGTTCAGATACTATGCAGGATCCTTTTCCTTCCGCGGCGTCTACATCGAGAACGTTTAGAGTAAACGTCAGAAACGAGAAGAAGCGGCAGGACGAATGGCATACCGGTTCGGAACAGGCTTCTACGTTAGGCCAATAAAAAATTCAATCGACAGAGAACTACCTGAGCAGCGTGGATAGCCGGGACTACCGACTACACGCGGCAGGCGATATTAACGAGCGGCGATCGAGAGAGTCGCTGTGTCGTGTGCGTGATTATTCGGAATAACAGACGGAGATATAGGAAGAGGAGGAAGGAGAAGAAAAGGAGAAGAAACGGGACAGGGAAGAGAAACGATCGCGATGATGACGAGTGTTCACGAGCGCACGCATGACACTGACGCGAGTCATGCATCACCATCTAGGAAATTAACGTTGAAATATTATAGACGATGAATGGACCCGATAGCGAGCCAACTCGCTCGGGACGAAGTCCAGCTTCGACCACTTGCCTGCGAAAGAAACTGGCTGCCAGCCGACTCGACGGTAAAACCAATCGACCAAGTTCGTTGGACGGTACGTCGATCGATCGAAATGGGAAAGCAGGGTGGGGTTCGATGACAGACATTAATTTACTATTATCTAAGGACGCGAAGAGTACGCGTGGATATACCGCCGTGCGTGATTTCCCCCGCCTATGTACTTTCGACTCGCGAATCGCAATCGCGTGGAGACGAGGTAGTATTTTTATAACGGGTCCCCGTTTCGATTAAAAGAGACTAAAGAGGAAGAGGAACGGAACGATAAGCTGGTAGCAAGTGAAGACGAATACGAGGATCGTAGAAGGGGGGAAGAAAAATGATAAACGAAAACGTTGGAGTGGAAGAGAGCGAAGAGGGTGGCGGAGGGTCGCGAGGAAGCCGGCGGGAGACGAACGAAGCGAAGAGGGAGGAAGAGAGAAAGGGAGAGGAAGAGAAGAAGAGAGGAAGAACGATATGGAAGATAGTAGTGAGATATGTCTAAATACATAACCGTGACACGTGATGGACGTGTTGCGGCCCCTGTCTACAGGGGTCTCGAAGGAGCCTACGGGGCCCGTACCGATCTCCATTTGGATCCACGGGATTCTGGACTTGGCACCCTGCTACGCGCCATGCATCAACACCCAAGATCCATCCCATTATACCTCATCAGAATAACAAACACGCCTTCCATGCTAAACCAACATTCTTTTGTTCCCATCGAATCCCAGGATCCATCAGAATCGCCGCGAACCATGCGCGTCAGTGACGTATATGTTTTCGTGTAGCCAACAGGCCATAGGGGGTCTTCTCGCAGGCCTACAAGAATCTCAGAAGATATCGTGAAATATCGTCGGATGGCAGAACCGGCGGTTCCAGACCCTCCCGAAGCTTCTCTTCGTCTCTCGCGTTTCCATGGTTTGCCGATTTTCTAACGAACGAAACACGCTCGGTTTCGTTGGTCGTCGTCAGACAACCGTTTTGTTTCATGCGCGTATACACCTAAGATCATGGTTATTCGCTCGGTTACGTTCGCTTTAGAAGGGTAAGAGATCGCCTTTTATCATCCCTCTTGAACCAACGTCTCGCTTTGACGACACGTTTCTAGATGGCAGCACGCTCTCGAATCGCCCAAGGGATGTATCACGTAGCTGGAAATTGATGGCTCAGGGGAACGAAAAACTCGGACGACGATAAAATTTGATTCGCGGGAGGAAACGTTGAAATACGTAAAAATGTCGTATTTAACGTGCAAGGCGAACGTAATAAATCGAACGCGCCAGGGCATTCACGATCGCGTTGCGTATCGATGGTTTAGTAGCGATCGTAAACAATCATAATCGAGATCACACGAAATGCGAGTGACCGCGATAACGCGTAACGTGTACGCGGATTCGTTACGTTTCACGTTTGATCTACGAACGGTACGCAGCAGCGCGTTCGTAGAACGAACTGGAAAATCGAAAGAACGTCCGACCACGGAGTACGGATGAAAAGGAAAGAGGAGCGAGCGGCTCTTTCGATTATTCGAGACAGGAAATCTCTGTTTTGTGATTCGACGCGCGCTAATCGATCGTGCAAAGTGGCCCGCGGGGCGACTCCTAGCTCGACCGCAACGGTGGACTTAATTTCGCTATTCGAAGCAACATTCGGAAGTGGCATGCATCCAGCAGCGTGCACGTGTACGTAATGTTTCCCGTCATCAGGAAAACTCTGTGCAGTAAAAGTCTGGAAACGGTTACTACCTTTCCTTTTACGTCTCTCGACCTTTATTCCCCGCGAATTCATTCCCGCGTAGAGGCAATAAAGACCGCCGCTAATTCTTGGAAGGTATTTTTTTCAAAGGAGCAGGACGAACGATGAGTCGGTCGTGGAAACGGCAAAGTAAAACGCGATACGAGAGGAAATTGGTTGGATCGGTGTGACGTCGCTTTCGACCGGTCGATCTTTTAAAACGCGTTGTCGTGCATCTTTTCAATCGCGTTTCCGACTACTCGTCACGTCCCTTGACAGTTTGCCGTTTACCTTTTTCTGTTTGCACGAGTATCCCCGGTGCGGTTCGGCATTGTCAGCGAACAAAGCCGCGTAACGACGAGAGGAAAGGTAATTCGTTAGATAGACATCGGGCGAAACGTCGTCGTACAAGGAAACAAGGTGGAAGCCGTGTTTCGTCGACGCGATTCGACTCGATCGCGAACGGAAAATTTCCGTTTCACCCACTCCGACCGACACGATCAGTCGCGAGAAATTAGTTTTCTTGGTTGGAAACTGTGGTGAAACGAAAGCCGCGCGCGTGCTCGAGTTCTTCCCCTGTAACGTGGATCGTGTCGTATCGAATTCCAATCTAATTTGCATCGGAGGACGGAACGGTTGTTTACCCACGTATAAGCCCGAACAGTTGCGAGCGGCTGGCAGCGTATTTGCGCGAGGATTTCGTCGAGGCGGTAGAGAAAGGAGCGGCCAAATCGGCCACACCGCCTTCTTTCGTATACTGCTGGAGGTAGGGTGGTATCGAGGGATCGTAGGAGGGATTCCGAAGACGAGGCGAAGCAGGAAGGGACTGGAAAAAAAGGGAGAGATACAGCGCGACTACCTTATTACGCATGCACCCTGTCTAACAAAAACGACTCGCTCGTTGACTGACTGACTGACTGACTAACTGACTGACGCCCCGTACCACCGCTTCGCCGTTCGCGTTTATATCGCCGCGTTTGTACAAGATCAAGGTGCAAGTTGCAGGATGGAAATGTACGGTTGGTCGCGAAACGATGAAAAAGTCTGACGGAAAGAGGAGAGAACAGATACGGTGGAAGAGAGTCGGTTGGAAAGGGCGGCGATTTATCGTGCCGAGGTAGATGATACTAGTTAGCGGTTTCGTAAGTGACGAGAATCGTTTGAAAGTCACGCGCTGAAAGGAGAACAGGGGTACGAACCGGTTTACGAAATTGACCGAGTTCAAAGGGTATATTTATCCGGACAAAAAGTAGTAGAGGACAAAGGATGGACTGGAGTCGGGGGCAGGCAAATGGTATTTAATGCGCCGTGTGACTGACGCGCCGTACCGCGTTACATCGGCGAGGAATCGCGTGTCAACGTTTAGTGGGAAGAACGACGACCGTTTAGGTTGGCGTTCGAAAAGAACAGACCGTGCCCGCGGGAATTCGCGGCCATTGTGTCGGCCATCTTTGATCGGCGACTATTACGTCGGCGGTTATGCTCGTGACGCGAAATGACAGGTTCTAGGGAACATTTGGCCGACGTTGGACATCGATCTCGAATTCCGCCACTTTCCGATACAATAGCGGCGGCGAGATCGGTGGTAGGTGGACAACGGTGGAACCGCAACGCCGTTCGGATTCGTCGAAAAGGTTTCAGGATGCTAGCGAGCCGCGAAGCGGGGACGTCTATCGGTTCGGTGAAGCGGTTCGCGTGCCTCTCGTAATCGCTTGTCGTTCAAATTATGTAGCTCGATTTCGCAAAAATATTACAAGACTGAGCTCGCCACGTAATTTGCGCTAAATGGACGACATCTATTTAGAAAGTAGGCAATTTCCTTTCTCCGTGGTTCCGCTGCACCTTGTATCCTCTTTGCCTCTGTCTTCCCCCGAATCTTTGTCCCTGAATGCTATTTGTTCGCCACGAATTTGGAAATTATCGGTGATTTACGACGCGCGCGTTTCCTTCTTCTTCTTCTTCTTCTTCTTCGCACGCACGCACGCTGGCCAGATACGACGGTATAGAAGAGCAGCACACAGAGACGCTAAAGATGCTCGTTAGCCTGTCGAAGATTGGTTTCTACCCGTGAACGACGCGTATACGACAGGCCGTGATAAAAGTCGGCTTTTCCGATCGAAAGAAAAAAAGAAACTCGTTGCATTTTGCGAGCAAAGGCAGGCGACAGGAGGAGAATGGGTCTCCCTCGGGAGAGATCGCGGCTTTATACAGCCAGTTGACATCGAAATCCAGTGACGTATCTAATTGAGAGCAGTTTAACGGCGAGGGCGGATCAGTAGGATAAGCCGTAAGCCGACGAAGCCGCTGCACGAGATCACCCTAGGCTTATAACTGCCGGGGAATCTTCTTCGGACCTCTCTCTTCCAACTACCCTCCTGCATCGTGGTTCTGCTACGCCAAGGGTATTGCGGCTCGTGATACGACAGCCCTCTTGCCGTCCTTCCAGCAGACCAGCTCTCTTCTCCCCTTGCTGCCTCTCACCCTGCCCTCGCGTGCCCCCAGCTGCTACCCTCGCCTATCTACCAGAGAATCCGGCGTAAATAATGCCGATTATCCCCCCGGCAATTGTTTTATCGACCGAGCTGTCCCGCTCGAAGAGCAATCTCGAAAGAGGGTGGCCCCGTTCCGCTCCTCACCTCCGACCTTTCCCCGAATCCCATTCCACTGACCTTACACAGATTTACGAGTCGCTTCGCGGAGGGTGAAGACTCGAAAAGTAAATTTCCCCGCTCGTTCGCGTAACATCTCGCTCCGAAGAACGGCAAGAAACACGCGCAACGTCGAACCGGCCCGTTTCGTCGAAGACGTCGCGTTCCATCGCGCGATCCTGCTCACAAACATCGCGCATTCTCGCCAAGATGAGTTACCTGCCGTCCTGCCGACGAGCGCGCGAGGAACAGCTTCTCGCTCTGCCGCGTCTTCTAATAATGGAAACGACGAAAAAACGTATCGCGAAGTAATTCGACCGCCCCGTTCGAGATAACGGCGCGCGTTCAGCGGGAATACATCGCGCCGCGTAGATCGTGGATAACGAGCGCGTTTATAATTTTCGAAGGGTACCCTTTAATAGTTTCGGTTTGATCGAATCTGCGAGAGCTCCGCTTCCTTCGCGGCTTAATGTAATTCGCCGAGCCGTTCGCTTTTTGCCTGCTCGCCTCTTCCTCCCTCCCACCATCGGTTAATTATGAAATTATCCAGAAACAGCCATTCGCTCGCTCTCTCTCCCTCCTTCCTCTAGCCTCTTGAGGCAATATTTGAGCGCGAATTATGCCGGTACTCTCTTCGTCCTCCTCATTATCCCTTCCTACCCTTTTCCTTTCTCGCCATTAGCTGTCTCGTCCCACCCTCGTACGTCCGTCCCCCACTTTCTTCGTTTCTTCCGCTTCCATTCACCTTACCACCCCGTGTCTGCCGCCTTCTTCAGCCACCAGGAGAAGCTTGATTCGGTTAACGGGTGCAGACGAACGCGACTCGCCTTCCATCCGTTCCGACTTGGTAACGTTCGCGCGACATCATCCGCTTATTTCGAGCGTGGTTCTCAAACTCGATTAATATTCCCGCAACGACACGACGACGCGACGCGACGCGACACGACGCGACTCTCCGGCCGTCTCCTCTCTCCTCTAATTTTCCACCTTCGATCGCGATAGCTCGAGCCGACTGCAACGATACGCGCTCCTTTCGCCTCTTATCACGGTGATTCCGGTCAACGGGGGGTGGAACTGGGTCACGCGGCGGAAACGAGCGAAACAGAGACCGGAACGATCGTCCGTTGATTGCCGCGCGCGCGTCCACCCTTCTATTCGATCGCTGCGTCCCTCCCTTTCTTCGTCCGGTCGATCCCAACGACTGAATAAGTCTGGCCAATTAAAAAACTAATTTCGATTAGAGTCCCCGAGCGGCCATTCGATATCGTGTAAGTACAAGCCGCGGGGCGCTCGTCGAGAGGGATGAAAAAAACTGGGGGAATCCGACGCTGCCGCGCCATTCGGAAGGGCTAAGAAAAAATAAGGAGGAACCGGGCAATTTGTGCCAGTTTTCACGGCAGAATTTTTACGAGCGACCGTTATCGGGAGCGGTAGCTAGGTAGGAAATATCCTTTAGCGGTGGCTCGCACGCGTACGCTTTTCTCTCGATTAATCCCATCTCGCTGCTCTTATTTTGCCCCGCCGCCGGGGAAAACGGAACGGCTGTCGCGACGCGATCGCCATTGCCGTTCTCAAACCCTTGGTAGGGAAGCGTGCGTGCGTGCGTGCGAGCGAGCGAGCGAGCGAGCGAACGAGCGAGCGAACGTGCCGTAAACACACGTTTCTAAAATACGTTTGGTTCCGCGACGGTGGTTTATCGAGCAAAAAATCCGCAGAATTTTCCACGATTCCCCAGGGGCCTCCCAAGCGAATCGCTCTACAGATATATTTATTTATGCGCGTATTAGTATTTATGTAGGTGCGTACCTACAGGCCGTGGCACCCCGCGGCTCTCGAGGCGTGGATGCTTCAACCGGTATTTGTTATTCTAATGTCGCATTATATATTTGTTTGGGGGCGTGGGCGAGTAACCCGAAGTGTGAAACACGTTGTAACGCGTAGCTGGTCCTCCTGGAATTCCATCGTGTCGCCTCGGTTCCGGCTCGACAACCGCCGTCTCTTAACCAGCCAGCGGCTCTTCTCAGCGCTCCTACGCGCTGTACTCGAAAAACCTTATCGTCGATTCGACGAGACGAGATTTCTTCGACAAAAGACGATGAAACGGTCGTGGCGGTGGCTCCTCGCGCGACTGGACACCGCGGACAATTTATTCCCCTTATAATCCGTCGCTGATCTCCCTGTCGAGCTGAAGGAACGCGAGCCATCGGTTCTCGTTAAACGACCTTTCGTAAAGGCACAGAATACCGTGAAAATGGGCCAGTATCTCTGAACCAGAGATTCTTATCTTCGGGAATCCCGTACGAACGCGTCCTCGAAATTTACAACGCCAACGTTTCCTGCTTGTCCGGGCTTCTTTCCACCAACAAACTTACTACCGGTAGCGGCAATAAAATGCCGACTTCATTATGTTCGTCCGCCTGGCCACGCGTAATTAATACTCATCTCGATATTAACTTTCAGCCGCTTTGGGAACCCGAGGACGGATTTGTCTCGTAATTCGCGGTTTATCGCCTCGCTACGTCAAATAGCCGATGCGATTCACCGACCACCTTTGACATCCTAATTAACGAATTATACTCGCCACGTTGGAATTCGTGGACGAACGTTCGCGCGTCCAAGAACTGGTTTCTACCACGCGTCACGTCGCCGCGTTACGCTTCGACGTGGCTTCGCTATCGACGCGGCTGCTGCATCGCTCCGTTTACGCACTCTCGCACACGTGTACGGTGTTACGCGTCCTCGTTAGCCGCGTCGTCGCGTAGACGAACCACCGTCAACTCGTATAACCATCGCGTAAAACCATCGACGCTTGCGCCTAATACGATCGTTCAAATTGGTAGCGCACGATAAACCAACGTCGTAGCGATCTCGTATACGCGTACGCCGTAAGAAACAACGCGTCGACGCGTAATATACTTTAATCGTGGTTAAATTAAAACATCGGGCAGTAGTGGTATCGATCGCGACAGCGACGTCCATAATCGCGCTCGATGTTTCATTCGCCGTGCTTGGAACGTGGCTTGTCTAAAATCGGACAGATCTATTTCGCAGTAACGAAACGAACGTTTCGCGTTTGCAATTTTCGACGCACAACGGCGGCTGCCTCGAGTGGGGTGTACGATAAAGAGTTTAGTACATCGTTAAATTATACGCCGTTTAACGATAGCCTCCCTCGTTCTCCGTGTCGGAAAGAGCAAAAGATTTATCGATTCGGTGGAGCCAGCGCGATTCACGAAATGTCAGGAAGAGCGATAAACAAACACGCTCGAACCGGATGTAATCGCGTTTCCTCCCTCTAGTCCCGAGATCTCAGCTTCGCCTCGTGATCCCGCCTACTTTCGATCGCGATGCGCATACGTTTCCGCGGTTTCCATACGTTTGCCTGGTTCCAGCGCGATGCGTGGCCGGGCGTCGACGTGATCGCGTGCCGATAGCTTTCTCGCGATCGTTATCGCGGCTAACTCCGTCCGGTTTCTCGACTATCCGCGCTCGTCGCGTTATTACCACAGTAACACGGCCGTTCTCTCTAGATCGTCGAGCCGTCGACGACCACGGCCAGCGATCTTCCATCCCGTACGAGTCTATGATAGCTGCGCTAGCTATAGCTACGCGTCCCGTCCTGCTGATCGAGTGGAATTTTCATGTTTGCTGTTGGGTATTTGGAGGTCGCGTTACCATCGGCAAAATTACTCGCACGGTACGATGGCTGGCGATTTCGTTACAGACTGTGGCGGTGTGTCGCTCGCAGCGCTCGCCATGCAAATTTGTCCACCACGGCAGCCGTTCGATAATTGGCTCCGATTTGTTATTGGATAATTTCTGGTCACGGATCGACGTCGATACCTAAACGGTAGCGGCTGGCCGTTTAAAGAATCGATTTCGTAAAGATAGCGGTCGCGCGTCGATCGACCGACCCTGCTGTACCTATTCTGCCAATCGGCCAAGTTAAAACGCTCGGAGAATCGCTATCGCTGCCAGCTACTAACAGAGAACACACCCACGAGAACGTTTCTCAGCCACATGAGTTATTCATGACGTACCTATATACTTCTCCACTTTGTCACTTATACGCGTTCTAACGCTACGCATGTCTCTCTCTCTCTCTCTCTCTCTCTCTCTATTTCCTGTTCTCTTCCTCGTTTTTATTTATTTATCTATTTATGTATTTATTTATTTATCTGTAGCCAGAGGTGAAGCTATTAGAATACACGTTTTGTTTCACAGGGACCGTCCGCTCCGATCTTTACCAGAATCTCTTCCCACCTCCTGTCTTTCTTCGTCTTTGTCCTTTTCCTTCGTCTCGCTACTTTCGAACCCACGCATTGTAATCTCGTTGATGCGCGTTGCAGCGGAGAGAAAAAAGGAACGCGGAGGAGGAATGTGTCGCGCGCGGCATGTGGCCGCATTATGTACGCTTAGCGTGCGCGCGATCGGAATTCGCGAAGAGCGCTAGCGAGAAGTCCTTGCTATACGCGCCTACGGGCTTTTCGGCGATTCGTATCTGCTTTAATTTGAATAATCGTTGCTCGTTGCTACGGTTCGCTCGGAATCGTATCTGTCGCGCGGCTTTATCCCATCCGTGGCAGATGCTCGCACGAGTAAGTAAGTACGCGCGGTGGTCGTCGTCGTCTCGACGCGACGGTTCGCTCGTCCCGAAGCGAAAGCGCTCGAAAAGGCGGCCGACGACCGGAGAAGAGGGTGCCTCTCTCCGCGTATACACACTCGCAAGCGGTTTACGTTTTCCACGCCGGCAGATTCGATTCCCTACTTGGGGCATGGAAAAGCTGGCGCCGCGACGCACTCGACGGCCGACCGAGCCCTCGAGATCGCTCTCTTTCCCTCTCTCGGTTAACCGTGCGATCCGCTGTCCCTTTGGAGAGGCGCGTCTACGTCTCTTCTTCCTTTCCGCTTTCAACGTTTCGACCAAGCTGGTCCTCTTTGCTCTTCCCTCGACATCGTCTCCTCGTTATCGCAGCCACGAACAGTAATTTCGTTGTTATTATTAGGAACGCCCGAAGGGGCGAGGGAAAGAAACCGTGTGTTTACCCTCTCCAGAAGCCACTCGAGAAGCCGAGAAGCTCGTGCCATGAAAGATTCTAGTTTATCCTTCGTTCACGACATTGCTGGATACGCTCTGCTCTGTTCCGCTGCGTGCGGTAATTGCTGCGATTTCAACGACCGTCTTTGTCGGTTTCCCTTTCATCCATCGATAGTCCTCTTGCATCCGCTCGTAGCTCCGTTGTTTCCTCGAGCAACTTCCAACGTCGATCTCGCGACGATGCTCCCTCGTATCGCCTCGTCGAATTCGTTTATCGCATCGATCGCGTCGAAGAATTTCGCGCAACGTTCGCAATTTGCATCGGCCGCGTCCTGACAACGACGACGGCCCGTACGTCGGAGAGTCAGCCGTGCCACCGAATTCGAGTGTACACAGCGTGGGTGGCCTGCCACCTCTACCGTCTCTACCTTCCTCCGCCAACGGTAACCACAACTACCAACGGCCAGGCGTGCAGCTCGCGCAGCCTCTCCTCTCTTCCGATGATGAATGACTTTCGTGTACTTCTCCGTTGCGTCGTACCGTGCGGCTCTCGGTCGCGATTCCACCCCGTGTCTTCGCACTCCATCTGCCACGTCCAGTCTCGTTCCTTCCTTCCTACCTTCCTTTCCCTTCGCGATTTTCCTTTCCTCGCTCTACCTTGATTTATGTACGTGTTTTTCCTTTTTCCGTGCGCTCGAGTTCGCCTGCCTGTGCCCCTCTCGCACCCTCTTGCCTCTGCGAGACGTCGACTTTTTTCTCGCTCGAAGGTAAGAAGGATCCTCGCCGTCCTAGTTGAGACGTAGTTGTACGATCGTAATCGCGCAGGTAGTTTACGTTCGAGGTTTGGTAAAATTCGGCCTGGTCGGAAGTTACGCGTATACACGAGAAACTCAGTTAAGTGGATACAGTCGTAGCCTGTTAAACGGCGAGTTTCACCACGGGTGACGAATTTGAAAGGAAACGGTGACACCTCGGAGCATCCGCAACCGCCTTAAAAACATTCGAATGCCAAAGCAAACGGGGGGTCCAGGACAGCTCGTTCCTGCGGTTCGTTCCTCCAGCATGCCGCGTCTTTTCAGCTACCTGAAGAAGAGACGGGGCGAAGAAGACGAGGAGAGGAGGAGAGGAAGAGAGAGAGAGAGAGAGAGAGAGCGAGAGAGAGACGGGTCTTCATATTTTATACGGGATGGGATCCTTTATGCGGTCGACTACGGGGGCACCCAGCGTGTCGAATAGAATTCAGGAGGCCGGTACACGATAGGTATTTTGACATGCCCGAGAAATTAGTATAATAAAGGGGGGACTAGGTAGACCGGCTAAGTGCCTAAACACACGCCGTAAATCTCCCCTCGGTGCTCTCGAAGATCCAACCAATGCGGTAAAACACGGTCTTCGCGATCGTGCGCTTCACGCTGCTGCTTCTCGGACACCGACAGCCCGGATCCTCTGACGTTTGATCGATCGAGATACGTCTACCGAATGCATCTAACGGTCTTTATCGCCACTATGCTTCTGTCCCTTTGTTAGCAATAGCGTTGCACGCGCGTCCTCCTCCTATCTCCTCTCCGCAGCTCGTTTTCATCTTTTTTACCGTTTCCACTCGACGGGTGTCTTTCTTCCCCTTTGCCCTTTTGTCTTTTGCGAGAGATTCTGTTCGGGGAGCAGTTCGTGAGAAACGCGGACGCTACGAAACCATCGCAACTTTGGGAATCACTCGGATCGACGATATTCGCGAACAGTCTACCACGTTCGAGTCGAACGCGATACTACGTACAACGGGTCGTTGTAGGTGCAAGGATGGCGGAACATCGTGATGCGACGAAAGATATAGGTAGGTAGAGAAACTTTCTTCGAAGCTGCTAAACGTCCAAGCAAATTCTCAGTGCGAGCGATCTCGACGCAACCGTGTACCTGGCGAGTCGATCCAACACCGGAATACGCCTCTATTAGCAGCCGCTGTAGATACGCGTATATCGCGACGCCTGGGCCAACGTCAATGGCGTAAACGCCACGCGATTCAACGATTTTCCAAGTTTTCGTTGCGTATCGCGTTGCGGGCTGCGACGAAAACGTAAACGCGATACGCACGGTACAGATCGTCGAGGGTCAAAGCGACGCCGTTCGATCTCTCCACTTTCGTCTCGTCCTTCCGTCCGATTAATTGCACGGTTCAAGCTGTCGTCTCGTTCGGAATCGAGCGAAAAGAGGAAAACGTTGCCGATGTGGAGAAAACTGCGGCTGTTTGTAAGTCGCGACACGGCAGTATGTAAATCGTTTGGACGATCAGCGAAACGAGACAGATAGAGGGAAAGGTGGACGTGAAATGGTCCTACGCCAATGTATGTACAGCAGTGGTACATACGTAGATACGTACAAACGCCGGCCATCCGGTGCACGAGGGGTCGATCGATCTCTCTTTCGTCGTTGCGCGACCACCGTGCCGCTGCCACGCCGCCGCTTCGAGATACCTCCGTGATCGGTGGTAGAACGATGGTGGAGAGGTGGAGGTGATGGCGATGGTGGTGGTGGTGGTGGTGTCGTCGTCGTCGACGACGGCGGCGGCGGCGGTGGCAGCGGCGGCGGCGGCTGTGTGACGGTGACGGCGCGTGGGGCGGTGGAGGTGGTAACGATACGGCGATGGTCGAAGGTATCGGCGGTGGTCGTGTCGGTGGTTAACGGAGGCGTGGCCTGGAACGAGGCGCCTCCGGTGCGCACCGCCCTTGTCTCGCGTTCCTACGTATCGTAGTTTCCCGTGTTTCCACGACTCGGCAACGTCACGTGACCGGGCGCTCGATCCCTCGAGTTCGGGCGACCGCCTCGACGGCTCGAGGAAGCCCCGAAAAGCAACGCCCAATAGGGGAGCCGTAGGACGCGCGGCTTCGCTTTCCTTGTCTCTCTCGGGCGCACCGGGTCGGCTTCGGTGTCGTTATCGGGGCTTCGCGAGCGGCCAGGCTCGAGCGTCGTTGCCGTGCGAGCGAAGTTGGTGGGGCGAGCGGTGCGCGTGGGAGGAGGAGCGGTGGCCCAGTGAAGTCCGGGAAGTCGAGCAGCGCAGACGCGTTCATTTTGCGTTGTCTCGATCTTCGTCGTAAGTTTACCTTTCGAGCAGCGGCAGCAGCAGCATCCTCTCGCCAACGCCACCGACCGACCGATCGCGCGGACTACGTTCCGCGTCCTCGCGATTCGTTTCACTCTCGTATCGCGTTTTCCTCGCGATCCTCGCCGATTCTCGCGTCGAGAAAGTCGATGGGAAGCGCGCGCCGGTGTTCGACTTGTCGTTGATCGTCGTTGTCGCGTTATTCGATGGTAACCGGGGTCCAGCTGGTACAACGGGGGAACCAGCAAACCGATAACGGGTCCGAGTAGTTTCAACGTTTATTTTCGCGAGTGAGGCTTGGTGATTATCGTCCTGCGTATCGTGCGCTTCCTGTCGGCAACGGAACAAAGTGTTTGCATTCGGGTGGACGGAGAGAAAGAGCGAAGAAGAGAGACGGAAAGAGAGAGTTAGAGAGAAAGAGAGAGAGAGAGAGAGAGAGAGAGAGGGAGGGAGGGAGGAAGAGAGATACGTTGAACGAGAAACAAAGGCAACACCGGACGCGAGAAGGAAGAGGCCGAGGGAAAAATCGGAATCAAAGTGTCGTCGACCGAGAAGGGATGCCTACAAAGGGGGAAAGGGGAAAAGCGACGGACTTCAGCATCGCGGCCATCATGGCGCCCAGGGGTCCGTCCTTCGGGCATTACCACCTGCAGGGCATTGGCAACGCCGCCGCTACCGCTAATACCAGCTTGGAATGTCCAACTGGCAAAGCATTCGTCGCCAGTTCTGCCCTCGATCACCGTGAGTTTTCCACGATTTTCTCTCTTCTTTGCGAAACGCCCATCGCGCCGCTCACACCTTTGCGCACCTCCGACAACCTTCCGCTCCGTTTTCGCTTCCGCCCGCAAAACCGCAGGATTACGATCGTTGCGCGACGAGCAAACGTTACGCGTTCGTTAACACGCGAATGGACGTGTTTTCTTCGAGTTTGCGCGTAATGGTATTCGATAAGAATCAGCACGAGTTTTATAAACGCGCACGAGCGAATGGTTAAACATTTCGAAAAAGTTTTCGATCGTCGTCGTAGTCGTGTTCGTCGCGATCTCTGGACAGACGGATATTCTTGGAAATCGTGGAACTCGAGATCCGAACGAGCTGAGCTGACTCTTACCAGCAGAGATCCGCGGCGAGCAGTTTTCTATCCGACGGTGATGCGCGAGTCGTGTTCCGACGAACCTCGACTGGTCGTTGCCAGAACGTGGACGCGCGTGTATAACCAGCGAACAGACGAGATATCGGACAAAGACGAACAACGTTGGACGGGAATCTCGACGTTTCACGCCTTACGCCACGCGACGATAACTCGACGATAACTCGACGATAATTGAGTCGGTCGCGTCGACTTGGTTCCAACGATAAAACTGTCGTTGTTGGTCACTGGCCGTGTTTAGTTTGGCTAAGCGTCGCTCCACATCCATTAGCCGAGGCGTTGACTACCTTCGGTCGGTTCAATTACGATTTCGTGATCTATCAGAGGCGTGAAAATAGAACGTCGAGCGTCGCATCGAAAAACGCATTTGGCGGGTCAGATGATAATTAGCGTCCGAAATGGGAGCACTGGCGAGCAGAAAATAAGCGACTAATTGTTGCCAACGAACCGCGCCGCGTAAATTTTACCTGTTCGCACCCAAATTAACGATCGTGACTATCTTTGCCCCGGTTGGTTAAAGCCTGGCGTACGATTCACCTACGTTTTCTTCGAATTTCGCGTCGTTAAGAAAAAGGCGATAGCAATTAGATATTTACTCGGAAGCGATAAGCGAGGTGCTTGCCAGCGTGGACGAAGAGGAAAGAAAATTATCGGGTTGGACGAAGAATCCGCGTTAATTTTCAAACGAAAAAGTAGCATCGCGGACGAACGATTTTTCTACGAGGCAACGTAAATTGCTCCTGTTTTTGTCTCCGTGAACTCGTCCGGTGCTTTCAGCCGGTAATCACATTAGCACCGTTAACGACGCCATTACAGCTCCCGTAGCAATCTAGAGATTCTTAATCGTTCCCAAGAACAAGTTTTGCCACATAGAGTGGGCGAGGTGGAAAACATTAAATACGAACTGCAATTAGATTCATAGGACCTCTATCGCCGCCGTACGTAATCATTGTTTCGCGAATACGTTCTACGTCTTGCAATGCTACCGGATAATGGCAGAAAAAAATTTGCATTAATAATACGCCGATGTAAAAGCGTGCTGTAGTAAAACGGCAACGTGAAATCGATTCAGGCTCGCGGCGATGTAGCGTGTTCGCTATCCAAAGGATATTTCAACGACTTAATAATGAAATTCGCCCAACGATAAACGTTAATGCCGGGTAATGGTGCTCGAATCTCTGTCCAAGTTCGTGTTCGATTCGACGTTCCAGTTATCTTGTCCGTGTCATCTTTTTCTCTCTCTCTACCTCCTTCTCTCTCGCTCTCTCTCTCTCTCTTTTTCTCTTTCCCGTATTCGTCGGTTTAGGTACCAGCCAGGAATCTAGAAGGAAGCGCGTCAACTCGTGTAACGCGATCGTTATTCGGCTCGTTCCGTCGATCCTTTTGAACAACATCCTTCGAACGGCTGGGTGGTGACAGGATTCTGGGTGGTCGACTGTCGGTCGTGGCAAAAGGAAGCTGACGTCAGTAGCTCGGTCATATTTCTTCTTGCCTTAAGATCATGGAACGTGGGACCACCTCTTGGCACGCTACGGCCAGAGTTTTAACTCCTTCCGTTGTCCGGAAAGCTTCCGGTAAGGCTTGCACCCTCACGGATCTTCTTTTCGATCCCCATCGGGCATCTACTCGAAACCGAGATTCTCTTCTTTTCTTTGTTGCTTTGCCATCGATGTGCCTTTTCTTCCTCGTGCCTTCGTCTCTCCCCCTGGCCGCGCTCTATTTTTCCCTTTCCTCTGCTTCCGCTTGTTTTCTGGCCGCGACGATACGTCCACTCTGCTACTTGAAATTGCCAGAGTCGCCAACAACCGCGTCTCGCGAGTATCTTATATCCGATTCGTTCGGACGAGAGGAGTACACGCTGGAAATCAACGTCGAAGACGTATGGTCGTAACGCGTCGCGTGTGGTTATACAACGTAATTAATGCACACACGACACGGTCAGAACGTAGCAGGTTGTTATTGCCTCCGTTTTATCGCGTACCTCGCCATTAGAGTCGCGCTCCTCGCGACCACGTTGCTGGACCTTTCGAGAATTCTGCTTGCTCGAACGATGCTGGTGTTGGTGGTGGTGATGTTGGTGGTGATGGTGGTGGTGGTGCGTTAATGATATCGACGATTCACCGCAATCTGTTCTTTTGTCGTGTCGAAAACAGAAGCGGGATAACGTGTGCGTGCGTGTGTGTGGACGCGCGATAAAGAGGGCGAGAGGCAGAGAACAGGAATTCGAGATGAAAACCGCGAATGCGTGATGTCGTGAAAGAACGTCGAGGTCGGAGCGCACGCAACACGCACGGTTGAGGTGTTAATTTTAACACCCGGCTTTCCCCGATGGTCGCCGTTGTCGAGCCGACTGGCTGTTTCGAAGCGACGCACGCGTTTCACGAAACCAGTCCCGCTCGATGGCTCAATAAGGAAATCGTGGAATTTTGTCGTCTGTTACGCGCGAATCGTTTGTACGACCTCGGCCCGCGGAGTATTCTTTTTCACTCGTTCAGTCGATCGCAACACGCGCACGGCCCAGTCTTTAGAATCGCGTTATTGTTGGTCGGCCGACTCTGCCACGGATAGGGTTAAGGTAGAATGCAGGGGGAGCAGGGGATATGCGTGCGCGACAAGTGCCACGGCCTGCGTGAGTGCGTACATGCACGCAGATGCGATGATGATGCACGCAACCAGCGAGAAACGCACGCGATGCGCTGTTAACTCACCTTCCTTTTTAACGCGCTTCGTGGCCCTCTTCTTTCTCTCATCCACGCGTTTATCCGTTTCTCCGAAATGCCCCTCTCTATCTTTGCATCGTTAAATTTCCGCCGATCGACGCCCATTCGCCTTTCGCAGCCTTTTTCGCCGTTTCCGCGCTGCTTCCTCGTCTTTCCGATCGTACGATGCTTCGTAACGAGTACCTCGCGTCTCAGTCGCGTTTCTTTTTTCCAATACGCGCCGATACGTCTACGATTCGTCTTCCGTCGCCGCTAACGATCGTTGGATCGCCGCGAAAACGTTTACAGCGGAACGTTGGAAAGAAACGGTGAAAGTAATTGGCCTGGCGCTATATCTGTCAAATACGTCGTCGAAAATTTGACGAAAAACCGGTTTGGGCACGCGCGCTTGAGAAAACCTTCGCCCGTACAGCTTGGCCGGAGTATCGGAAACGATTCCAACGACGATGCCAAACGCTTCTAGAACGGCAACTAACTTTTTTAAATCGCAGTAACCGACTTTTCCATTCCGCATCGACGACCCTCGACCGATCTTCTTAACGGGCCAGAACCGTTTCTCCTCGCTAGTCCACGACTATGCACGTAGGTACGTTACGTACGATATCCGCGACATCTTCTCGCCAGCTACGTTTTGGCTTTACCTGTCGCGATATGTCGAATAGTTTCGCTTTCGTTTCGCTATTTCGTACCACCTGCTTTGCCTCTTCTTGCGTCTCTCCGTGCTGCGAATATCGATGCGTCGAACAATACAGCGCGTTGCGTATCTGCGTTGCGTGTGTTGCACGATGTCGTGACGTTAAGCGACGTTCGAAAGTCGAATCGCTCGCCCGAGATCGGTTAAGGGAACTTTGTTGCCGACACTCGTTTCCGCTTTTTAATGGTAGCTTCTTTGCTACTTGTCCGGAAGTACGCGTTCCTTTTTTACTCCTCTCTTCGTTTTTCTCGCTCTCGAACAGAAGCGTTTCGTTGAGGAAAGATCAGGAATCGAACAGTTTCTCTTCGTGATTCGAATTTCGCTCGATATCGGTCCTTTGGCGAAAAGAAAGAGAAAGAGAAAGAGAAGGAGCGAAAGGGGCGGAGGGGAGAGGCAGGAGAAGGATGAAGAGGGTTTCTCCTGCGAAGCGTGTTCGGTAATACTTTCTCGAGAGAAGCAATTTTTTCCCGCTCGCGACACGTGTGCGCCAAAGTGTGCGTAAACGCACGGGTATCACTCGCGGATCCAATTTGAGATACGACGCCGGAAGACGCATTGTTCGCGCGGAATAGTACAAATTAACAGATCGGTATCGTGACGGCTGCAATTAACATTGTGTACACTGGGCGCGGTGGATTGGCTTTCTTGAAATCTGACGGTTTAATTAGGCGCCACCTTCGTGGCAGATGCGCGCTCGCTTCGATTAATTACCTCTATACTCGGCTTCCCGTATCGTTTCGGTTCATCTCGCTCGTTTTAAATCGACACGCTCAATGGTAATCGCGTCGCGACGAGAAACAGTGTTTCGCGACTATTTCGTTTTACTCCGACTCGTTGTATTTGTCACTTTCAAGGCAGACGCGAGATGGCGAGTTTTCGTATCGCGCTAACGAGCCGCGCCTCCGAAACCACCTTTCCGTCTCGCACACGTTCCCACGTATTTCCACGGTCTCGTCGTATTTGATTTAACGTCGGCAAAGTCGAACTTTACCGGCTCGCCGTTGCGCTTTCCTCTTGTCTCGTCGTTAGGAATCCGCGACCCGAAGCAAAATTGACCCGAAGCCAACGCGAGTACGAATGTTTCAGGAACGAGAACGTCACCGGTGAACATCGTGGCAACCGCGACCGTTGTGACGGACGAAGCGTTGCTCGCCGACGACGAGGTAGACAACTGCGAAGGCGAGAGCGAAGGGACCGAGAAGTCGACTCAAGAAGAGGACGAAGAGGTGGACGTGGACGTGGAGGAGTGCAGCAGCATCGACGACGGGCCGGTTCACGGCGTGCCGGATGATTTGAGCACAACGACAGCCTCGACGAGAAATTGCCAAGACGGTTACAACGAGCACGAACGAAAACACCGACTCCGAACCAGTTGCAACTCCGACGAGCTCCGGGACGTCGAGTGTCATCTCGAAACGAAGGAACTGTGGGACAAATTTAACGACCTCGGCACGGAAATGATCATTACGAAAACGGGCAGGTAAGCAAAGCGTATTGATCGTTTAGCTCGCGCGACCGAGAGCAGGAAGGTCGCGTGACGCGTGCAGGTGCAACGGAAGATACCCGGGAATCGGGAATAGCCAACGAATCGGGAGATATTCGTCTCCATTTCGTGAGAGTTGCCGACTCGAGGGAGCGAGAGAGAGAATGAGAGAGAGAATGAGAGAGAGAGAGAGAGAGAGAGAAGAGAGAGGAGGCGCCAGGAAGAAAACATTTGGCAATCTTCGTTACGTATCTTGGAAATTCGAAGGAATCGCGTTCCACTTAACCGCGCGTTACGGCTTCGATTTACTACGTGCGAACAAATTCGAAGCCGTTGCCGAACCAAGCACGCGTTCGGCTAATAACGGGAAAATAAAATTTTTTTCGGCCGCAATTAGGCAACGTCACGCCGCGCCGTTACGGCCCCGGTCGACGGTCGTTAATTATCGCGGTAGAAACACTGGTAGCGCGTTTCGAACAAAAGCCAGTCTCTCTAGCTCGTAGCCCTCGTGGTATACCGTTCCTGACGTTGTTGTCCGACGGATACCGGCAAATTGCGACAGCCCAAACAAAACGTCCGAACGAACGTACTCGAACTAATGGATTTCATTGACCGACGTTTTACGAGATATTTAAGGGAGTTTTCGGTGTAATTTATCGCGGCAATTTGTGCCTCTCTCCTGTTTCTGTGTGCATACGCGGTGCTCGCTCGCTCGCGCGCTCGCACTTTCATTTTTATAGGTATGCTAATAAAGTCGAGGCCGCAGCTGCGCGCTCTAAGGATGCGTGACCACGTCGAAATTACGAGATGTTTGCGCGCATGGGAGACTCGTCTCTAACTCGCTGTCCCTTGTAAACCACCCTGCGCCACAGCCTCGTTTTCCACGTCAACCTTCGCGTCACCGTAAAAACTTCGAAACCGTTCAAACGCTCTCGCCATTTTTCGAATCTGCGTGGCGTTAATTACGCGACAGCGGTAATTAACGCGCGCGCGCGCGTGTCGCTTTCCGTCGCGTCGTTCGCTCATCGATCTCGAAATGTTTCGACGATGCGAAACGAAACCAGGCAAATACGGTACGTGCGTTATCGTCGGCGATACAGTTGGAAACACGCGACCGGTTGGTCGGTGAGCGCGAAGAAGAAAATCGAAGGAGACGCAAACGGCTTCCGGAACGGGACGTACGCCGCCGTACGTAATTATAAATTATTACTCGATGAGAGTCGTGACAGGCGGAGCGTCCGATTCGCGTGCTGCACCACGAAACGCGTCAGATCCGGCCGGCTACTATGCTCGATAGGAAAGTTGTCGGATTTCGAGAAGCGGAATCGCTCGAGACGTACTTTTGTCGAAACAATCGGCGATTCGAAATGCTTGGAGGAAATTATCGCAGGGTGTGTCGTTGGCTCGACTTTCTTTCTAGGCACGATCGATATATCAAGAACACGGCGATGCACGAATAGCGTCGTTAGCACGAGAAACTTGGCACGAAATCCCAGCTGAACGAAAACGTCAGTCTCTCGAGTGACAATACGAATTCGGACCAATCAGGTGGAATTGTCTGGCTCTACGGGGTGCCAGCACCATATACTCCTCTGATTCTTCCTCGAGGACTAGCACAGCTCACGGGGTCTCTTTTTTCCCACGTTGGCACCCGCCAGCGTTTCCTTTCTCCTTCCTTCTCTCCTTCTCCCTCTTTCTCTCCCTCTCTTTCTCTCGCCTTTCCCTTCCATTCTTTTTCTTCGCCTTGTCGTTCTTGTTCTTCTCTAGACAACGCGACGACCTCGATTTCAATATCGCGAACAAAGCCAATTTCGTGCGTGCAAAGTCGTTACCGGCCGCCGAACCAGAAGAAGAAGAAAGCAGAAATATCGCAGGGCGCTCGCACGGCTCGGCTCGGCCTGGCTCGGATTCGAGTCCGGCGAACGAAGGCCTCGCACCTTCCACAGCGGCCGATCTTTTTCTCTCGTACCCTATAATCAACGAGTTTTCGCCGATCCTTGTTTCACCTGACCCGATAACAGACCCTTATCTTCCTCTCTTTATTTTGCTACGAACCGTGCACACACACTGTGGCCTCTTTACCGACGATGTCAATCGTCGAAAATAAAACGATCGGAGCGCGCGTTCGGTAGGGAAACGGGTTCGGTGAGTTTTGCGTACGCGAGCTGCCTCTTTTCGCAACGGTTCGTAAAGTCACGGCAATGGTAGCGAAAATCGAACGGTTGTTCACAGTCGCGACGGGTGTATATTTTTCAAAGTTTAAGTAGGTAAGCGTGGACTGCGAAGCAACGCGCAGAATAGGAGGTGTGGACGAGCAGGTCAGCGGAGAGCGAGACAGGATACCGGCGGATAGAGGGTACTCGTCACGCGAACCCTTCATCAAGGTGCCAGCAACCTACATTATACACTCACACGTGCCTCGACCGGTAGGGTAAACGTGCACGTTACGCGAGAACGTGCACGGATCGCGAAACACGACACACGGAACAACCGAAGGAATGAAAAGACGATAGAGAAAACGCGAGAAAGAGGACAAGGATGGGCAGAATGTGAGAAAGAGAGGGCCAATGGGAACGGAAAGGAGCTGGTAAACGCGCCTATTTATCCCTGTTGCTCTCCGTTGTTCTCTCGGTTGCAACCAAAATTCCAGCCGATACGTGGCTGCGAAGAGAAGCCGCAGGAAACGTCCAATTCCACGCCTCGATATCCGTCTATCTATTTTCTATTTATCTATGTGTATGTATATATATATTTATATATATGTGTGTGTGTGTGTATATATGTAAATCGCAGCCTGTAGGAATATAACGTACGCAAGGCGCACAGTGTGGGAAAAAGGTCAAGAACGAGCTAATTATCGAACGATCGACTCGCTGCTCGGGATCGTCGAGCAGCTAGGTGCGACGCGGAAAGAGCCGGGACATAATTATAACAGGGACAACACCTGGCGGTGTTGCAAAGTCGTTAGCTCGGCAAACATTTAAGTAACTCGGATGGCCTTTCGGATCGCTATAATATCCAGTGCTTCCGTAATCCATTTGTAGCAGCCCTTCAGCCGGTGGTTCTGTCCTCGGGGCTGATGGCTTCTCCGACCGCTCTCTCCACCCCTGAAACGCGTATACGACGCTACTCCCGCTACGGACTAGGGCAGACCAACCAACCAACCAGCCAGATGTACGTATGCGTCTGCACGTATACACGCGTAACGCGTATTTCGAGGCTGTTGGGGTGCTTTGGGGTCGAGGTGTTCCTGCGATTATGGCCTCGTTAGCCACGGCCCATGGAGGGCTTGTTTGTTTCTGCCTAATTTGACAGGGAAATACGCGATGCAATGAGAGACAGCTATTTCCAAGAGGGTATAGCGGGCAGAGGGTAGAGAGGAAGAGAAACAGACAAACGATCTTTTTTCCTTCTGATCGTACGAATCGTTTCGTTTAATCGCGTCGCGCTTCGTTTCTCTATAATTTTCCTTTAATTCATTCGCTAGACTTATTCGAACGAAGAATGGCGCGTAAAATTAAATAAAAACATCAACGACGAGCTACTTTACGAACGGGCGGCTGTTCGTAATTTAGGAAATCCGCACGCAAGGCGACCGTTTCGGAACGTAACAAATCAACGACCCGTGCCTCGTGATTCTCTATAAAGATAAGGGCAATCGTGTTCACGCGCCAGATATACAGGGGTTAGACGAGAAACGAGAAATAGGGACGCAACGAAGGATCAGGGGAACGCTGCATTGACTTACTATCGATACTTAATAGCCGTTTCCATGTATTTCTATTCCACCACCGAGTGCGCCAGAAACTACCCTCCAGGGTGGTTACTTTTTTCTCCATGATATATTACATCAGGATATCGGTGCTTTGAAATGAGAAATTTGTATCAGAAGGGGGTGGCTGCGAACGATCGAAGGCGGCAAAACGGTGATCGCGTCGTCGTTCGTTTTCCTGATCAAGCGGTCGATTCTTCGGTAGCGAGTCGCGTGCTCCGCGAATTTCCGACCCTGAAAGTCCATCGGTAACCATTGAGGAGATGTCTAACGAGATCCACTTTTGAGATGAACCGGACGAAGGAGTAGGATCTCGCGCGACCGTCCCGCATCGTTATCGTGATCGTTCCAAAGAATACATCGTAGTGGAAGAGGCATCGAGAAAGCTCGTTCATCGGTGAATCGATCTTTGCGGTTGGCGACTTTGAGGCAATTGCGGCGTTTGCGGTCTCGAGGCTTCGTCCGATCGACCGTCTTTCAACGAACGCGTACGATTTGTCGCATTCTCGTGGCTTTCAACGCGATCGTTGTTAAATCGCCGATCGACTTTGAAAACGCTGCTCGTTGTTGCTGTTGCATCTTTCAGCGGTTCCGTGTGAAAGGAGGACGCTTCGTTCGACGACCAAAAAAACGGGAAAGGATATTACAACGGCACGGTTCCGGATAATCTCCAGCTTAGAATAGCGAGGATTCCGCAAATTTGACTGGACAAAAAGATTTGATAAGTCGTGCTGTGTCTCGCGAATATCGCCAACGAAAGGAGCAAGACGACGTAGATCGTAGTGTTGATCAAACGACAGGAGCACGAACTCGCCGATGGAAACACGCGTATTCCACGTCTGGCGATACTTCGAACTAGGATCGACGCGTCTTGGATGCGTTGCCGAAGGCTGTCGGTTCCCGCGGAGATCGACCTGTATCTCGACGTTACTTCGCAGATAATTTCTTCCGTAGTTTGGATCTGTTTCTCCTCCATCGTCTGTGTCGTTTCCTCTTGCTTGGTTCGCGGAAGACACGTATCGTCCGTGCTCTGATCTCGCATCGTTCTTCCACCGTCCGATCTACCGGCAGCGGTGATCGTCGGTGACGATTCCTTTTTCCATTTTCGCGCCGTTTTCGAGCAAACGTTCTGTATCGATTTCATCGACTGATCGTCGCCAACCGGCGCTGCTTCCGACTCTTGATCGTTCGCGAAGATCGAAAACAAATCTTCTTGGCGGAGCCTCGAACGAACGCACGGAGGAAGTTCCTCTAAAATCGACATGACGTTTTCGACGCAGGTTCTTCGACATACTCTGCTTTGTGGATTGCACGGTCCAGGACACTCGGTGAATTGGTCGGCACGTCGGGACGAATTCATCTTTTGCTCGTGCGAGGACGACGAATCCGTTAAAGATCCAAAAGCGACCTCGCGGTCGTTCCTCGAGAAGCGTAACGAACGGTTTAGAAACGTCGCTGCACTTGGCCGCCGATCGAAGCTACGTCAACGAACACGCGCGCATCTGTCCGACGCGTGCGCCTCGACGCTGGAGGTGTTGAAAAGTTGACTGCATATAACGAGGTTCAAGGGTGACTCGCTCGTAACGAAGCTTGAAAGGCCTGCGGGCGCTCCTTTCAATCAAACCGACTAGTTAGACGCGCCTCTACGTTGCTTTCTAACTCGAGAACTCACCACACGCTTCCAACGAGAATCGGTCGTGCCAGGAACCTCCGGACGCGTCGTCGCTCTTTCCTCTGCGTGTTTTCACAACTTCACGAACGCGCGGTTCTCGTTGCGCAAACGCTTCGATACGGTTCGTCCGTCATATACATTTTTTTCTCGTTTTTTCTTTTTTTTGCTTTTTTTGTATCCTTTTCGCGATCGGTCAGTTATTATCTGCGGTTCAACCGCGGTTTTCCATTTAGTCGAGGTTAAACGTCGAATTTTCTATCGAACGAGATCGCAAGAACAAGAGAACGATCGGCAACTTCAGCGCAGTGCCTGTAACTATGTACATGGTTGCGATTAGGCGGTTCTCTTTTCGAACGTCGATCACCGAGATAAGCAAAAAAACGTTGGTTGGTTTTTCTTTTTTTTTCAGACGAATGTTCCCGACCTGTCGCGTATCGTTCAGCGGATTAAAATCGGAAGGCAGGTACGCGGTGTTGATGGACATCGTGCCAGTGGACAACAAACGATACCGATACGCGTACCATCGAAGCTGTTGGTTGGTCGCGGGGAAAGCGGATCCACCGGCGCCGGCGCGGCTCTACGTTCACCCGGACTCGCCGTTTACCGGGGATCAGCTACGAAAGCAGGTGGTCTCGTTCGAAAAGGTCAAGCTGACGAACAACGACATGGACAAGCACGGCCAGGTAAGAAAGTTCGCGAGCAACCGCGTGATCGGTTGTTCGCGCACCCTCGTAAAGCTGGTATGCACGTGGGTCAAATATCGATCTCGGGAGAACAATCTACCTCTGTGTTTTGACGAGCGCGCTTCGCATTTTTACGACTGTGAAATTCGAACGAAGTTCGTCGGGTTCGCGGGTCGGACCGGACCGGGAACGGGGCGGCCACGACGTTTGCTTCGGTCGATCAGATTCTGCGAGATCGCGCGGCGATCCAAACTAGCCAGGCATTCGCGTTATTTATCGCCAAATTCACACATTCGCGGGTTTCTTCGAACGTGGTGAATCGGTGATCGGATCGCGGGACGTGTGCATACGTTGCCCGAGAATAAGACGGAAGATTTAACGAACGACCAGTGCCAACGACGTCGACAATGCTCACGGATTACAGTGTCATTTTTCACCGGTAGAATCGCGCAGTTTCGCTCTGCTTCGAGGCATCGAAGACGTCGTTGACGAGATTTCGGACGTTCGCGCGCACCGAAAATGGCCTCGTAAAACGGATATGCGACGTTACCGGGCACGTAGGCGTGGCGTTATCGTCAACACTGCTCGTTAATCGTGGGCGTCGATGCTGCTAGCACGTGAAACGTAATATTCCGTCGTCGTCGTCATCGTCATCGTCGTCGTCGTCGTCTTCGTCGTCGTCCTCGCGTAGATCGATCGCGATGCTCGACAAATCTTCTTTCCATTTCGTCGTGTATTGGGCATTGCGCGCCAATTGCAAACGGGTGGAAGAGACGAGACGCTGGAAATTTCGCGGGTCGATAAAAACAGTGATTCGGAAAGGCGTCGGTGGCTAGGTGGTAGCAGAGCCGACTGCGTTTCTTTGGGGCTCGCAGAAATATCGTAAGCATAGGAGGTTAACATCGTAAAAAGTATAACTGTATGGCGAAAAGAGAGTAACGCGGGAAAAGAGCGTAGATCCGGGGAGAGGCGAGAAGCAAACGAGGGTCGCGCGAACCGTCCACTCGCGGACTGGCCATAATGTTACGAGCATTATAGGCGGTTGGTGGTAGTGTCTGTCGTAGGTGGTGTGTATAGTAGGCACGACGGCATGCCTATAAGCTAATAAATTGAATGGATGTTTGCCCGGAGCTTTTGTCATGATGATCACGAGTAGCCCACGCCTGGCCTGTTGAGCACCTTTTGAATCTCTCTCCGCCAGCCTGTTCCCGTCTCTCGCGCGCGCCTCCTCCACCTCGACAACCTCGCGCGCTCGCTTCCCGACACTTTCTTTCGCTTTCGTGCGCGCGTATACCTTCGCTGATCCGTGTTACGTTCCGGTTCGTACCGAAATGTTCCGTTCCGATCCTTATCTGTCCGCGATATCGCGCATCGACATTTCCAAGTTGGCGTACAGTCAGTATCCCTGAAAGCAGCACGACTACGTTTCCTTCTCGACAGCCTGGAACGATCGGTGTGGTTGCGCACCGGACGAACACACGTCTGCATCCATCTACACTAATTAGACGTTCGTTAACACCGACGTTTTACGGCAATGAACGATTCCGTTTTGCGACGTTCTCGCTATACCTGCGTATTTACCTGACGGTCGTTTCATCCATTACACGTTCTGCACCGCGAATTCTTCCAGAGAGAGAGACAGAGAGAGAGAGAGAGAGAGAGAGACTGCAACCACGAATTCGACGGGGTGTCGTCGTTCTTCGAACACGCGTTACGCGTCGTGTTACGTACTCGTACATGCAGCGTCGTACTACCGCTGTGTCGCATTGTAGCGACACGTGCATCTCCAGAAATGCATTTTTCAGCGGAGACGCGCGTGTACGCGAGAAACCTTGGCGCATAAAGGATAGGCGTACGTAGGTGAATATACATGTAAAGCATGGTGGAGAGCAAGCGCGAAGGAAAGAAGCGGGCTAAAAGAAGGAAGGAAAGGAAGGAAGAAAGAAAGAAAGAAAGAAAGAAAGAAAGAAAGAAAGAGAAGGAAAAAAGGCTAGGCAGGCGAGTGTCGAGGAACAGACACACCGGTTAAAAGCAGTCGTGGTGAGCGGAGTCGAGCCAGGAGAGCCGGGAGAGCTGGGAGAGCCACGCAACGCCAGTCAACTCTCAACTCGACGACTCAAGTGGTAGGGAACATTCCTTCGCTACGGCCACTATTTCATCGTTTCGTATGACGCGATATTATAAGACCCCCGCCTGCGTGTTGGCTACTACACGGTGGTCCAAAAGCAAGCATCCACCTGCGACGACGAGTCGTCTTGTACGATACCTGTAGGGAGATACGTTGCCGCGCGCCTCTCCCGCTACTATTCCCCAATGCCTGGCTCTCCGGTCTGCCGATCCACCGATATTTTTCTCCAGTTTAAATCTAAATTACCGTGGAAACGGTACACCGTGCGCTCCTACGCTCGGCAACTGCGACGATTTTTGGGACGACCGGGACGACAAAGTCGAACAGAACGCGCAAAGAGATCGAGTTTCGACTTTGCTTCTCTCCTTCTCTTTTTCTCCGTTTTTATCTTTCTCTTGTTTCTTTTTTCTCCGATCGAGGATCCGTGACTCGGACAAAAAACGGCAGCAAAAATCTGACCGTCGAATTCTTGCGTCTTGTCATCGTGGTCTGAGTCGATGCGCGCTTTTGACATTTCCCTTCCAAATACGTAACGAACTGAAAGCGACACGGTTCCGTTCCGTTTCTACCGTGTGATCGACGTTAATACCATCGGGAGAAATATTTCGCGTCGCTACAACGATCACGAGAACGGGACGAGCATCGGCATCAAAAGATATTAATAATTTCTTAACACGGCGCGCTTTTAGCGCCGCGGATACCAGGAAGCTTTAGTCAGCCGTAATGTTGAGATTAAAAATGATTTATGATACATCGAACGAGGAGATAGCGAATATCCAATTGGAATTTATGATGTAATTGACTAAACGGCAGATATAATAGCAAGGCGCGACTAATACGAGTATATTCGATGAAACCGTAAAGCTCATTATCATCGACGTTGCTACTTCGTAACCGAGTAAATCGTTTTCATCTCTCTAATAAAATTAGACTAATCTTCCGATGTCTGGATCGGCAAGTCGCGTTATCGGGCTCGGATAAAAATAGGCAAAGTACGTTGCAAGACGTGCCCCGTACACGGTCCTTGCAAACCGACGATTCTCACGATCATGTGCGCAATGTCCTTTTGGCTGACGTCAGGTATTAAGTTTCGTGCCTCTAAGTAGAAATCCAGCAAGGCGAGAGGGCTGACGGAGGAAAGACAGAAAGGGTCGATACGTTGAATTATTTTATTCGCGTCTCGTTGTCCTACGCGTGCGTAGCGCACCGCGTTACGCGTAATTCGTCCTTTCGGCTCGATGAAGAGAGAAGAAAATCGCGCGAAGAAAAATCGGAGAAGAAGAAGGGAAGAAAAGGGATAACGCGTTTCGAAACGATTGTCAAAAACGAGGGAATTAGAAATCGGCATAAAATAGATGCGGTGCGTCGGTCGCGCGAGCACACACTGTTAAGAAGAGATCGGTGTACGTTCGGTGGCATCCACACGAACAGTCGAGCGAACAGAGTAGAGCAAATTGGAGTTCTGACAGGTTGCAGTGGGGTGTCCCACTATCCAACGGTGCAGAGAAAACGGATAGGGGCACCCCAGGATCCCAGACACCTATAATCGTACGGGCATAAAGTTGCCCGCTTGGAAACCCACGGTTCGGTCCACGGGGCCGCGCCGCGCCGCCGTACTCGTTATCCGGACTCGAATTAAATTCGAGACCTTTTCCTTTTTCTCTGCTTCATCGAGAGAACACAATCTTGCACCCGAAGGAGACGGGAGGACGTCGCGCGGTGCGATATCGAGAATATAACGTTGCTCGTTTAACATTCGTCCTTGCACCATCGTGCGACGACGCGACGAATGAAAAATTTATAAGCTATTGCATAATCGTAAATCACAACGCCGCGCCGAGATATTAACAACGACCTCTCTCTCTGCCTTTGCAAATATATACACGCTTACACAAATCGCGTTCGTATTGTTTCCTTTATCGATGTCGCAACAGGCCGGATTCGCGTTGAAATTCGAGCGAACGGACGTTTGCCTGCCGGGTGTTTAGACAGAATGTTTGTAAACGCGTTGCAATTTGACAATACGAGCGACGCGATAATTCGGTAAAGCGGAAAGATATCGATGCAACGCCGCTGAAAATAAATAGTCAGGTAAAGCAGCGTTGCGAAAGAGAAGGAAACGGTTCGTGGCCAACGCGGGGATATTAATTTCATGGTATACCGTTGCGTTATAAAAATAAATTACGAGCGAGAAACGAGCCGTCCCTGCTGCCGGATTAAGTAACGAAATGTTCCGAGGACATTTCCATCGGGACCGACCGCGGCCGCGAGCCAGCGAGCGTCGATCGTTCGTTCTCGACCGACAGCTATCGGTCGTCGACGGGTATCGTGGTCGAGCGAGCCGGTGCAAGGAGAAAAACGACTATAAATCGCACATGTAATACCGCTATCAACGTACATTACATGGATGCCGCGTTGTTTGATAAATCGCTAGATGCAAATTGCGTGCGTCCGACGATGAGAGTGGATTGGATTCGGTTTCTCGAGTATACGCGATTAGCGTATAATCGGTGTGTACCGACTGCTATTTACCGCGACAATTTCCATTTATCGGAGTAACGTAAACGTAAGGGTACGTCGCGCATCCTTAAAAATCTCTGGTAACGACGATATCGCGCGACTAAAATTGCTGTTCCGTCGGCGAGAAAATACTCGTAATCGTAAAGCGGTGAAGTTAACGCGACGTTAACGTATCGCCGGAGCGTAAAAAGGATTTTCTCGTCGCGTTCCGTGGAAACGTAACCCTCGTGGCGCTCGACCGTCTACCGAAAATTAAGACGTTCGCTCGATCGTCGCACCGAACGACGCGACAACGCGCTTCGAGGACAGCCTGTCGCCTAAACGTGGAATTTCGTTTCTCGCGCTGCCGGTGTCTGGCGTAGCCGCTGCGTTTCGCGTCGCACCGCGCCGCGTCGGGTCGGGGAGTGTCTGGTGGCGCGTCAACGCGCGATGCCAGCCGCAGATATCGCAGATATATTTTCAACGATAATCTGGTCGCTAATAAAAATCCCGTTTAATATCGCATCCCCGTGCGTTGTACGATACCATAACGCGCGACGTTCCACGCTCTTATTGTTAACGAGAAACAGCGACACGATTTAAGCGCGTGCTTTTGCCGGGGTAGCACGAAGGGAAACGGGGCCATAGGAGAAAAGCAAAGGGACGAAGAGCGCGAGCGTGAAACGAACCGCGCGATTCGAGTCCACCGACCACGAGACTATCGATTAGACGAGATCGAGGGAAAGCGGAATGCGCGTAAGCGTCCACGTAGGTGGAAAGAAGTTGTGGACGTACGTGGAAAATTCGAGCGAGCGTTTTGCGCGAATGTCGCGATCGTGTCGAGCAACGTTGATGTATTTGGAGTAGAGCATTCCGCAGGCGCGGGTTTGCGCGATATCTACGCGAGAAACTTGTTTCATCGTGGCACATTGTTCGAGACAGGAAATCGATACGCAAGTTCTCCGATTCCATCGGCTGTAACTCGGTGTTCCCGGGCTAATGTTAAAGTTGCTCGCACGGAAATGATAGACGCGTCGCTAAAAGTTGAAATTACAAGGTGCGCGGCGGATCGACCGGTATACCGTTAACGTTAACGCTTGCTATCGACGCACGATGGAAATTTGGTGGCGGGGCTGGTTGAAAGGGACGAGCGCGCGAACGCGACTCCTAGCGATCTAATCGCGGTCTCGGTTGATTTAGATTCGTTGGAATTACCTTATTGAATCGGTACCTGTTGCGAAAGTTGTTGGTATCGCGAGGTCGATTAGAAAATGAAACCGTGTTTTCTCTGGACGTAGCGCGGGATTCTCGCGTTATAATTTCCGCCCTGCTATCGGTTATTAGATAAGTGATAAGTGATAAAGTGGCGAGAAAGATGACGGGCAAACGCGTGGCCGTTTATAAAACTTACCAGCCGTCGTCGCCTATTAACGTTCGAAACGCAAACAGGATTTATACGACGCTTCCAGTTATTTCCGAGACGTTAATTAAGACTTTATAAATCATCGCGCGTATCCTCGCCGCTCTCAGCGTTTTCCTCTTCTATTTTCAGATCGTTTTGAATTCGATGCACAGATATCAACCGAGGATACATTTGGTACGCTGTCGACAAACGGACGACAACAATCTTCGTATAACCGATCTTCAGAAGGAGGAGCACAAAACGTTCATATTCCCCGAAGCAATTTTCACCGCGGTGACTGCCTACCAGAATCAGTTGGTGAGTATACGTGGATACTAGTTACGTATACGAGTTAGGTATTATACGCGAGACGTTGCTCGTTTCGATCAGAAACTCGACTAATTTCGTAACACGCGCCGTTGCTCTCCGACAGCCGTAAAGCGCCACGGCGAACGCGGCCTACCTTTTTATCACGAAATTAGTCCAGTTTCTTCGCGGTTACGAACGCGCGATTCCAAATGAGAGTTGGTAATTACCCAGCGTGAACCGATAATGTTGCAGATAACCAAGTTGAAGATCGACAGCAATCCGTTCGCCAAAGGTTTCCGAGACTCGTCGAGACTGACGGATTTCGATCGGTAGGTAGAACACACGCACCGAACGTGTCGTACTTACGTTTGCCAATCCAGCATGGTGGATCGATTCGTTTCGCGCATATTTCGAGCCGCGGCCGTGCGGTACGGTGCCGTGCCGTGCGAGCGAAGCGATCATTACGCGCCATTATAACGTCGGCACCTTAATCATCGTGCCGGCCGAATTATCGCGCGATCTTTTAGATCTCGTTAAAAGTGGAAATTTATACAACGCTAAATGTCGAAGGAGAGGCGCGTTTGATCCAGAATAAGCGTGCTCACGGACGCTCGATTTCCAGTTATCCGTGATCATCTATCTACATGAACGACGACGCACCTGCACTCGCACTCGCACTCGCACTCGCACTCGCACTCGCACTCGCTCACCTTCTCTCCTCTCCGCGTTTACGGCCGGGGCGGATACATGCGTGACAGAAAAGAACTTTTTCACCGGCCATGCGCCGCGTCAAAGGATTATCGTTAACAGCGACAAAGTAACGTTCCAATAACCGGCGTTACCATTAATCTTGACAGATGGACGCTACGTCGTTATCGGACATTACGTTCGTTGGCAAACAAACGATCTCGATTAATTGCAATTTCCTCGCTGTTCTGTCGTTCCCTTCCTTCGTTCCCCTCTCCGCTCCGGCGTTTCCTCTCTTTCTTCGTATGCACGCACACTCTCGATATCCCTTTCGACGATTCCCCCCACAGCTCCGAAATTCCAGGATATTCCACGAGAACTTTCCGACTTGGGAATGGACGCGTCGCTGCGCCGGGCCGTTACGCGACTGGAAAACTTCTCTCCGCCGATTAAAACGATTATTCGGATCGTTTACGTTCGATTAACGAGTACGAACGACGCGACTACTTGCCTGAAACTACGCCCACCGAATCGTTAAACTCTGGCTCTACCGATATGCGGATCGCGCTCGCGAAGGTTTTATGCAAATGGCCTACCGTGTGTATACCGTGTGTATACCGTGTGTACGATGCACTGGCGTGTGCGAGCAAACGTGTTAGGTGCAGACGCGCGTCAGTGTGTACCGGAGAATCGATAACGACTACTCAATAAAGTCGTCTTGTCTCCGGCAGCACGCTCCTTCCCAACACTCGTGCTTTCGCCTCGCAAAAACGATATCGAGCCCTGAACGCACTCACTTAGCCGTACTTACATATTCATTTTTTCCTCGCGTTGGTTCGCATCGCATCGCATCGCATCGCCGGAGATCGCATCGGCAACGCGTCGCGGCCGCCGTCTGCCAAACACCTGCTTCGGGGTTCGTGCAAACGATGCGATTAAATAATTTGTTCGCTCGTAATGGAGCAACGATTAAAAGATTTTAGGGCCGGGGAGAACGCGCCGATCTAATTAGAAGAGTCGTTACCGGTATTATCGCCGTGCAGATTTGCAGAGGGACGCGATCGAATCGGCAGCGTCGCGACTTTTCGGATCTCGAGGACGAGGTGGGAAAATGAGGTGGACGGGCCGCGGACGAGAATCGAAAACGCGGACAAAGCACGGAGTTTGGAGCGACGAGTCACGAGAGAGCCGTATGCCTGACAGGAATTCTCGTTCTCTCGGGACCAGCGTACGGTCGGGCGCGGCGCAGCTCGCCGGTAATCACGTGCAAATCGGAGGCGTGTCGAGGCTCAACCGGAAAGTCCTTCTCTCCGCTAATGCGTTCGACGCGATCTTCGATGCGCTTCCGAGAATGGAAGGGCGTGTTTCGTGCGTTTGGAAATTTTTCGTAAACGTCAAACCGAAGAGACGGGATCAACGAAACGTCGAACCTGTTGGACGACCGTGTCCCGTGGTGTCTTTCTCGAAACTCGTCGACTTACCGCCGATGCCACGAATGAATTCTCCCTGGGAGAAAGAGCGACGGACTCGTGCTTGGTCGATCGACCACGCTTTAATGACACGGCAGTTTGGAGAGGACGATCGTTTGAAAATCACAGTCTGCTCTAACGCGACCCTCCTCAAATCAGCACCTGCCTAACCGAGATCACGAAAAATCTTGCCCCGTCATTCCATCGTTCGGTTCACCACCGTTTAGACTTTACCCTTCCTAACGCGATCGCGATAGCATCTCGGACGCGATCGAAATTGCCAATTTTCTGAGAAAACGTCCTTTCGTCGCGAACGTCGCGAGAAAAGTCATCATCGTCGCCGTCGTCGTCGCCGTCACCGTCGTTGCCGTCAACGGCGGTGATCGAGCAAGCGAGATAAAATCGGCAAACGGTTGGCGACATTCGCGTGATTTGGAATCGCGCACGAGCGCTCGACAAGAAAGAATTCGTGCGATACGAAAGAGAAAAACGCTCGTCTCGGCGCGGCGTGGCACGGCGGTTCGCGGCAGTCGTGTTCGGCTGCACGGATGCGGCTCTGGCGGCGTCCAGAGTTAATGAGAGAGCGGCCGTACGGGGCAATACGGCGCATGCTCCCGCCCACTTCACGCCGCCGCTGATAGATAGATGCCCCTTCGGCCCTTTCGCCCCTCTCTCCTTCTCACACCCTCGGCCTCGTCCTCACCCTCGCTCTCACCTTCGTACTCTCTTCTTCGTCTCTTTCTCTCACCCTCGCTCTCATCCCTCGCTCTTCTCCCTTTTCCAATTCGCTCTTCCTCTTTCCTGCTTCCCTCCTGCCGCAAAACCCCGATCCTCTTTCTCCGTCGTCGCTGCCGCCGTCGCCGTCGCTGCCGCCGCCACCGCCACCACCGCCACCACCACCATCATCGTGGCCGCGTTCGCATACGTGGCCGCAAAAACCTCCGAAATCGTTCTTATAAAGATATTACGGTAACTGTGAAAATTTAAGAACCATTTATAAAAACGTGGCTGCGCCGTGCCGACTCTCGCCTCGTCCTCGGCTTCACCGCGCTGCCGCCTTTCGTCTCTTCTCTTCTCTTCTCGTCTCATTTCGTCTCGTCTCGCTCCGACTGACCTTGCCTCGCAGGTCCAAATTTACGGCCAGCTGCCGCGTGAAACTCGAAATTGCTCGAACGTCGGGGCATCGAGACGTTCGTGAAAAACGTTCGAACGCATAAACGCGAGACACCGATTCGCTCGCCGGGGGAACGCGCCGTACCGCGGCAACCCGTGCGTCTCGACGAGATTGGGGGAAACGTCGCGTGGAAAAGCGAAACGAAGAACGAGCGAGATTCGCTCGGTGCACGGAAGAATCGAATCTCGCTGAAAGAACGGTCCTTTGTTCCTTTTCTCGCGTTGCCTCGGCTTTCGGCGCCGGATCCTCGACGAAAGGGGCGAAATCGGCGAACCGTTGATTCCTCGTCGTTTGCCAAAAGCGGAAAGCCGAAAGCCGAAAGTCGAAAAGAAGCGAAAAGGAGGAGGAGGGTCGGTGGACGATGTCGGCGAGGATGCCAACGAAGGAGGAGAGAAGGGAAAGAGAGCGATTCCACGTTCTTCACTCTGCTGGTTCCGGAGGGCAAGGAGGGCAGGGCATTCATCTATATTAGCTTCGAGAGCGGACGGCCTGTCATTACCGCTGCCGCTCTGGCCTTCTTCTTCCTCTTTTTCCTCTGGCAAACTCTCCACTCTCCTTTTCTCTGTTTCGCGCGCGCTCGTCCCTCTCTCTCTCTCTCTCTCTCTTTTTTTCTCTCTCTCTGCCTCCCGGACGTCCTCGAGCGAGAGGAAGATCACCCTGCCTCGTTCCTCCGTTTCGCGTCCACCGGCAGAACTAGCAGCATCAACCCTCGGCAACTTGGACAGCTCTAACCGATACCCAAAGTCCTCCATCGCTCTGGCCCATTAGCCGGCCGCATTACCAAACTGCCAGATGGGGACGGACGAAGACGGAAAGACGAACGCGCGGCGCGAGAGCGACGCAGACGAAACAAGAAAGGACCGGGGAAGCTTCGTTCGGTGGCCGAAGAACGCCGCGGAGCTAATAACCGCCGTTTAAAACGCGAAAACAAAGGTCTTGGCGTGCATCGTCGAGATTTTTTTTGGGGGGGGGGGAGGATTCGATGATGCCGATGCGATGGCGGCGATGTGGGAGTAACGGGAGCAAGAGACGGTGTGAGAAATGGAAATGAGAACGGGAGAGGAGAGATCGGCGATCGAGAAAGACGAAGAAACGTCGAGTGGAGCGGTACGTACTAGCTGGGCCGACGCCGTATATCGGCTGGCTATCCAACGCGTCAGGGTCATTACCGGATCATTACCTTCCATACCTACCGTGCGACGACGATGATGGGCGGCCGGCTTGCGAGCTCCGAGAGAGGAGTCGAAAGAGTGTCGGCCTCGCAGCGGTACGCGCGATCTTCGCTCGCTCGAAAGCGGCCGAGAGATCACTCACACTGGCGAGCTACTCGCCGTACGCGGCTTCCACGTACGATCGTCGGGCACGCACACGATCGCCGTTAAGGCTCGTACCTGTGACTCACACAGAACCGGCTCGATCGCGCGTCGGACCGCTCGGCGGCAGCCGGGTAAATTACAGGCTCGACCGTATTTTGCGTTGTTTTGTTGTTTTTCAACGCGCCGAAAGGAAATGAGCGAGCAAACGCGTCACGCCACCCCGAACCTGCTAATTTCTATTCATATTTTATGGCTATTAATTTCTTCACTGTTACACTCGCTCTTTCTCTGCCTATTTCTCCCTTTCTTTCTTCTCTTCCTCGCGCGCTCTACCCGTTTCGCCCCGACTTCTTTTCGAATCTTCTTACCCGTATTTCAGTGCGATCGCACGCTCGTTTCTCATTTACCCTTCTTCTTTTTCTCCCCATCTTCGTTCGTCTCTGGCTTCCCTCCTCTTCCCGTTCCTCCGCTTTTTCTCTCGCTTTTCCGACCACTCTCCGCGCACGCTTCGTCCTTTCACGCATTCCATTCGCCGTCTTTCTTCCCGTTTATACCCTGCGTATTCTCGTGCGTGCTGCGATCGATCCACCACGGATTTCGCGTCCCGACGTTTCGCGCGAATCGAGAAGGACCGAGATCCGAGAGATCGAGGACCGAGCTTCTCTCGTCCACGTCGTTTTCGTTCATGGGATGCGTGCGATAGTAACCGAGGCGAGTAGAGAGAGAGAGAGAGAGAGAGAGAACGAAGCCGCGTTGCTCGATGAACTATCTTCGACCATCAGTGGGGTGTAACCTATTATTATCTACCACTTACCTAATGCCCTGTGTCAGCCTCGGGGTAGGCGGAGAATAACAGGCTCCCCGTTCGATGGAATCCCCTCCGCGCGCGCTCCGCTAATATCGCGAGCTCCGTTAAAACGCCGAAGCGTTTCACGCGGTATCGAAAGCACGCTCGCGTCAACCGGAAACGCTTCGATCGGTCGAGCGCCGTTTCGACCTTATCCTCGCGAGAGAGGTCGCGTTTGAAGTCGCGTGAGAAACGACGACGTACTTTCTCTTACTCTGCGTACGCATACGCGTCGCACGTAGCTTCGTAGGCCTTTGGTCGCGTCGTGACGATTCGCTCGGTCGAAGGATAGCGGAGAGCGAAGGAAATGACCGAGGAAAGCTCGATGCACGGGAAACGATCGACCACGCTCGGCTACGTTTCGAGCGACGTTCTCGATCCGTTGGGTAAAACCGATCCGAGTATCGGATCGTTGTTTATAGATCGGCCATGTTCGAAGGGCGTAGCCGCGGTAGTCGTGGACACTTTAATGGGTAACAGCGGTGGCCTCTAATTAGAACGTTTCGAGCGTAACCGCGCCATTACGGGGAAAACGCAGACTCGTCAGATCGACGAGGAATATTTATTGCTCGGTGTAACAATTACAGGAGGGCCGGCATAGCACGAATAGTAATAGGCGACCGCCTCCGGCCGCTCTCCCGTCCTGGCCAACAACCGTAATTAGGGCTTTTATTGTCTGTACATAAGGAAGCTTTATGAAAACATTAAGGATATAATTCAAGGCCGGGAGGCTACAGCGCGTCGTGAATTGCAACCAGGGTTAATGCGTATAGAGATTCTCTGCTGCGTCATTTCCGCTTTGCGTACACAGGTGCAACGCTGGTAGTGCGCACGCGCGCGCGCCCGTGTCTACGTCTGTCGCTGCGACGCGACCTTCTGCTCCGGCGTGCCGCTCGTCTTCGCGGCGCGGACTTCGCCCCGCCGAACGCTCGCTAGTCGCGTTCCTCGTATACCGCGTGCGAGTGGTATCGGCGAGCTTCGGATTCGATCGTACGTGACGACTAATAGAGTTCGGCCGTTTGACAGCGATATTTCAAAGGAACGAGAAGAGGAATGGCCGTGGACGCGGCGCGGCGGTGTGTGGTCCCGCACGTTCGAGCGGATGGCGATTAGCCCCGGGCCCCCTTCCCCCTAATCCTTCGCCTTTTTCAGTCGGGACTCGTTTCGTCCATCCCTTCGCTCTTCCTTCTTTCTTCCTTCCTGCCTGCCTCCCTCTCTTCGTTCGTTCGTTCGTCTCCGCACGGTGCGTCTCGTCTAGAACGCGCGTTTACGCTTGCGTGGCGCGGTGGCGGCTAAACGCTCGACATTTCTCCCGTTCGAAAATCTCATTTCGCTGGCATCGTTCGTCCGATGGCGTTTCGCCGCGGTGGTCGACAATTCGCTACGGACCACAGTTTCCAGCTGATCCTACGAACGCCGCGTCCTTCGGTGTCGCGTTACGCGTTAAGCAGGCTATAGTCGGCTGGTAACCGAGACTCGCGAACCAACCGCTCGCCGGAGTCGTCGTCCCTCTTTCACCCTTCGCATCTCCTTCGCTTCGTTCTTTCGTTTCGCCCTTTTCCCCGACCTTTCGTACAATTTATACACACACACGCACCACCGCGTTCGCGTCCTCTCTCTTATCTCTCTCTTCCGGTCTCTGTCCTTGCGAGTCGCGTTGTCTCTCGATCGTCGCGTTCGGTTCGATCACCGATCGCGATGGAACTGTCGCGTGACGGCCCATCCGGCGATTTAAAGCGGTCTACGACAGCCGCTGGAGGAACGATGGAGCAGATTGGACTCGTCAACGAGAGATCGAGGCAGCTTGCGCGGGATTAACAACACTCGATCGGGGAGGATGGAGGGGAGGGGAAGGACCGTGTGGCTCGGAGGCGATTCAGGGCGAATGACGGGGCGCCGGACGAGAGAGCGTGAAAGACAATCTCCAGACGGTACGAGGTTTCTCGAGCTTTCGAGGAACCACCGGATGATCGATAGGTGGTATCATCGTCGAGGAGGCTGCGGTGAAATTATCCGACGAATTGCTGCCCCGGTGTCGGGTTTTCTTTTAGCCACTCGACGGTGGCCCGAGCCTACCGAACCGCGTGCCCCCGTCCATCGCCACCGAGATCGTTTTCCTCCGGATCAACGCGGGTGGGTCGGTCACGTCGGGTGGCCGCCGAGCAACAGAGAGCCTTCTATTTCGAAAAGTTGGCCTTTGGATTTTCAGCATGGGAAATCCCTTCCTGCTCGGAGGCAACGAGAAACGAAAGAGTCGGCTATCGGCCGATCGGAGCCAAGCGTCTCGTTGTCGTCCACGGCGGTCACAATGAGGTCTTAATCACGTCGAGATAGTCCCAACGATAATCGCACGATGTTTACGTACCACTCCCGCGTGTAATCACGAAAGTAGGAAATGACTATGCAACGTGCGCGCACGACTTCGCAATGATACTGACCATTAATTATCGCGAATATCACGCGAACGTCACGAAGAAGATGCCAGACATTTTGATCCGCGGCCAGCCAATAATTCGCTCGTTAGCGTCCTGCCAATACCGGCGACCGATCGTTTCCAACGTACAATCGGCCGTAATTAACCCTAATTAAGCTGGCGTCTAATGCACGAAATCATCCATCACGTTACCCCGCCGTGGCTCCAACTTCGCGAACGTCAATGAGAAACTGTCGCGTCGTCTTAATTATCCACGGACGCCGACCTTCCTCTTCCATCCCCTTATCTCGTACGTCGTTTCTCTCTTTATCCGCGTGAAATCTCATCGATTCATTCCCCTCTAAATGCCACTTAATGCCGATAACGTCGATCGGTTAATCACGAGAACGCGTCTCCGTCTCGTTCTTTCTCGTCCTCGTTTTCCAGTCGCACGCTCTTCGCGTTTTCTCGTGGCGATCGCGAGACTTTTGTCTTTTCAGCGGCAAGGCAAGGCCGACATCGCGACCGAACGAAATTCATTTATTTGGAAGGATAGACTGCCATATAGTTGGGCCAATATTCGTTCGTTATACCTCAAAAATTACTTTTAACGATGCTCGAACCGGAGCCGAAGTTAAAGATAACGCGACAACGAGAAAGAGAGAGGCGCGTGTCATAAAGCAACGGCCAAAATAAATTTCTTGGAAATGTCGACAAGAGTGGAAGAAAAGTCAACGTTATCGGCGACATCGTCGGCGCGATTACACGTTGCGTGGCAATGGGGTCGGAAAAGCTCGCTTCTGAAGAAGTCAACACGAGAAGTCGAAGGATTACGTACGAAACGAGGTCACGCGTTAAGGTTAATCAACTACAGCGGAGGAGGATCATTAATAGCGTTATTCAAAATTTTGAAAGGGAAAAGAAATTCAACGATTTTTCTCCTATCTCTCAGCGTTAACGTTCTCGAGCTACGAAGAACACAATCGTGATTGTGATCTAGCATGTGCGTAGGACACGAAAGTAGACAAGGTGACTACAAATCGGAGGAACGTATGTCGCGTTCGCTCAATTACCATATTATAGGTACTTAGATCGAAACGGGATCCGTACTACACCTGCATAAAAGAATTTCTAAAGCCCCTACGGAAGACGACTGAGAACGAAAGCAAGCGTTTTGTTGGCGTTATTAACGCCACATGTAATATGTTTCTGTGTAAGGTAACCTGCGAGTCACGCGGCTATCGATCGACGATATGGGCCAATCCTCTAGTAAGCAAGGAAACGAAAGTATGCCTTTGTTACGGCAGATATGCATCGCATGACGCTTGATCACATTAAGATACATCTTATTAACGACTCGTCGCGATGAAAATTTGTTCAGATCTTCCAGCATCGGAGTAATCTTACGATCGCAAATAGCTCGAGACCGTCCGTGAATAGGATCGATTTAAAAAATCGATAAATAGGAATTTGTCCGTTTTTGGAAAAATATATTTTTCCCGGCTAATCCTTTGCACGTGTTGGTTTTCGGCTGTTTTCAGAGATCCGATGGAGTTGATGGAGCAACAGTTGGTGAGGTGCGGCGTGGCGCCGGTCAGGTTGTACGAGCATCTCGCGATGTCGTCTCCGGCCGCGGCGGCAGCAGCTGCGGCTGCGGCAGCGGCAGCCGCCGCCCTCGGTGCTCAGCAACATCAGCAACAACACCATCAACAGTCGCAGCAGCAGCAGCAGCAACAGCATCAACAACAACAACAGCAACAGCAGTCGCAGCATGAGAGCTCGGCTCACGCTTTGCCCCCGTGGATCGCTCCGTCGACGGCGCTCCTCTACGGAACCGTCGGCCAAACACACCCGGGAACTAGGCCGGCGACCGGAACGACGTCTCCGTATCCGACCGCGGCGACTACCGCGTCTTTTCCCTACCCCGCGGCCCTGCCCTGGCCCTGGCAACCACCACCTCCCGTCGCCATGATATCGCGAAGATCTCCTCCCAGCGCGACCGCCGCCTCCCTCAGGTACACCCCGTATCCTCCACCCGCAAGCACGCCTCCGCCATTAAGAACCCGTCCATCCACCCCCAATTAGCGATCCACATCGGACGCTTTCCCTTAACGATATCCACGCGTTCTGCCAGCCTACTCGTTCTGTTGGTCGCGTCAAAACGATTCGGACAGCCGATGGAAGGTGTGGTAAACGCGGTGCAGCCAAAGAAGAAATCCTCGAGCCAAGGTTTTGGGCGTCGATCGAGGAAACCGCTGCTCTGTTGCGACGCCCGGAAGCGTTCGCGTAGACGTTATCGCGCGGATGATCGCACGTGCGGGTTTCGTCGATTTGTACAGAACGCCAGGCGTCACGCAGTTCGGTTTCTCGTTCTCTCGACGTGCGAGGAAGAAGCATCCCGAGATCGTCATCGCTTCATCCAGTGTTATTTAAGTTAGCTTTAGAGAAACGACCTGTACTTGTTTGCTCTCTGTGTACGCGTAATATAACCGGTAGACTGTCCGTCTTTAAATTCGGGAAGCTGGAGGGTTCGCGTTGACTGTGCGCTGGAAAAATTCCCCTTTCCTTCCTTCCTCAATTCCGATCGATTTGTACATAAAATACGCCGAGTCGAAAGATACGCGAAAGAAAGAAAAGCGACGGATAATGGAAAAAGACTCGGCTATAGTTGTAATATATACCACGATAGTATTAACGCGTGTTTACTCGAGACGGTGATCTTTGTACATAAAATCTTTTGTGGTAGCGAGTAGCGTAAACGACGTATTCACGATGTAGCACGGATACAAATAAACGAATTTTCATTAATACAGCTTCTTTCATTTTTCCGTCACCAGAGACGAGCGATATCTCGTCTATTTCCTTTGGGACGACGCAACCGCCGATGCACCGCGAGACCGAAAGAACGGACGGATTTTCGTTGGTAAAAGCGGATCGTCGGTGTCGAACGGGTCGGAGGAAATTCGTCACGAAGCGAATGCTCGACGGCGCGGCGCGCAGACCGACCGTTTCCCGAGGCACGTCGTGGCCTGCTCATCGAGTGGCTCGTCACGCCAGCCAGGCTTCATCGCACCTCCAACTGCCGTGTAATTCCGTTATACCTATCTGAAATTAAATAAATTCATTTCACGGCCTGTCAACGAGCAATTATTTTTAGATGCAGCCACTTTAAGGCCGATTCGTTCCATGACTAACACCTCGCGACTCACGACTCACGGCCCACGACCCCTCGTCCGAACCCAGAAGCACGTCTCGTCTCGCGTATCGCGTATCCCTTGCCTGCCGCGTCCTACCACCGACACGAGAATCGCCACTCACCGGATCGCAAATAACCTTCCGATGCGTCGCTGTCGCTGTGTATCATCGCTATAATTTACGCGCACTCTATACATATATCGCCTCAAGTTACGTCGCCTTTCGAAACTTGAAGGCTGGCCGAGACACGGCCGGTAGTTTGGTCGAGTAGTAGATACAGCCGAATTTATCTTGTTTCGCTATGGACGATTCGTCGAGAAACGCGGTTATCGTCCCTGTTTTCCATTCGCAGTGATCCTGCAAAGCGAACGGTGTTGAAATTCGGCTACGCTTGTTGCTCGACTCGACTACCGGCCGTGTTCCAAGCATCTTTAAATATCGTCGGTGGTTTATCGCGCGATTGCGAGGAAACGCGTACGGAGGGAAAGAATGGAGCGGACTGCTGAGAGGAGCGTGGCTCGTGGGAAAGCAGATTTCGCTGTTCCGCGTAATCGAAGGAACATCCGGTGAGTGTGCAGCGGCGTATCGCGCGAAATCATCGGAGGACACGAAGTGTATCGTGTATCGGAGCGGCGTTGGAATCAACGCGTTCGAGCAGGAAGATAAGGAGCGAAAGAAGAAAAGAAAGGTTTCACCGGGGCGCGAAAGCGATCGTGTGTTGCGTCGTGATGGGTGGAGCGAGGTGAGAGAAACAGAGAGGCGGCTCCCAAGCTTGTAATTATGTTGATACGAATGATCTGCGGCTCGCCGCAAACCGACGAAGAGAAGAAGGGAAGAAGGGAGGAAGGGGCGAAGGAGAGAAGAGAAGAGCGAAAAGAAGAAGCGCGGCAGAAGATGGAGAGCACGGGGTGGCGGAGCACGAGTGGAACGGGAGGTGGAGGAAAAGAAGGAAGAGAAGGATGAGATGGGGGCGGGGAGATGAAGCCTCTAGCGGTGTTCACCGGCTGCTCTCTACGTGGCCGTTTATCCCGTTCCTCGTCGCTCCTAAACCCAGGAACCCTGTTTCGCGGGCCTCGCTTCTTCAACCACACGGACTCCAGACGGTTCTCTGCGTGTACCGACCATACGCGTTGCTCATCCCCACGCAACGAGTAAACGGCCTTTAGGACCGTGGCGAAACCAGTTTAAGTAGTTAAGCGTAGATGTAATTGATTTCCATTTTACGAGGCTCTCGGGGAAGACGCTCCACCCGCCACTGCCATCACCACCACCACCACCATCACCACCACCACCACCACCACCACCAATACCACCTCCGAGTACGCTGCCACCGCTATTGCCGCCGCCGTCCTCATAACCACCCCCACTATCGCGGTCTCTCGTGAACCGAGTTTGGCTTTCTCCGTTCGTATCCTTCGAACGCATCGATGCGCGTTATGACGCGTACAGGATTCGATCTCGCCGAATAGAATCGATTTCCCACGCCTCGTTCCGCCTCGGACATCGAACGTCGCAAAATTCTCGGTCCGGTGTTGTTCCATTTTCGCGAGGGCGCGTCTCGATGCTCCTCTACTCTCGAGCGTAAACCGAAATTGGCCCGTTGCTGGCGCGCCATGGCCCGTACCACGATGTCGCTGTGATGAATTGGGCGAATGAATAATGAATGAGTCACGGGTGCACGAATCCAGGCAGCAGGCAAGCAGCCATCCAACCATTCAACCAGGCCGAGGACTAGCCCCGAGGATGTCACGGGACGTGGAAAGGATTTTAATGAAATTCAGTGACAGATGTCCGTCATCCGTAATTCTGCCTCGGATCCGTTCGAATCTTTAATTTACGCCAGCGAACTGCGCTGGCGCGCGCGTCCACGAAAACGCGATGCAGAGAGACGGAGAGTCGATTACTCGCGTGGAAGCGTTCGGGGCGCGAGATAAGCGAGTTGGTCGCGCAAGTCGGATCGAGATCGAACGAGCGATGGTAAAGGTTAACGTACCATTAGGGAGCACTGGCCTTCTTCCTTCGTCCATCAACGATCAACGATTAACGCGACGAAAGGGGCCATCTCGTCGATAGCCTGGCGTTTTCACGATGCAACAGCGGTGCACCGCTTTACTCGTGCTACGCCAGCGAGCAAGAGAAGAAAATTCCGAGGCACGACGAGTAGACGCGAAACGACGCGTCGCAAAAGAAGGAGCGGAAGAAAAAGAAAGGGGCGGCCGTTGCGCGCGGTAACGTAGCAGGGAACGAGAGAAAACGGAGAAAGAGGGTAAGAGAGAGAGAAAGAGAGGGACTCGCTGGAGAATATGTAAATTAGGAACTCCGTGTGAATGCGGAGATTTATGGCAGCCCGTACACATTTCTGGCCGCAATAAATATCAGTAAGTAGCGACGCGCGGGACCGTCCGGATCGAGTCCGACGCTCTTTCCAACGAGCTCGCGTATGAGCATACTGTCCCCCCTGCCCCGGCCCCTCTTCTCGCGCCCATTAATATCTCGACGATTTCTGAAAACTACGACGGTACGCGCGATGCTCGAACCGAGCTTTCTCCGAATCGACCCACGACTCGATCGAGAAAATTACGAGACCGAGCAAACGGCTACGCCAACGGGACAGTAGCAAACACCACGGGAAGAAGAGGAAAGGGAAAACCGGCGAGTCTCCGTGGGTGGCTACCGATTTCTTACCTTTTTCTTGGTTTCGCCAGCGTACGCGCCTTCCTTCGTCCACGCAAACCTATCGCGTTCCCTCTCTCACGCGCCTCCTATTGCTTCCTCGCGAGTTACGATCGTTCGCTCGTTTCGGCATTCCCGTGCTCGTTTTCATTCTCGATCTCGTTTTCGATCTCGTTCTCGATCCCATTTCAACGGTCATTCATCGAACAGACAAAGGACAGAGAGCACGTCGTAGCGCGTTTCCGCTTCCTCGACAAATCTTCGATCGAGACGTTGGCTGATGACGAGGCGACGGGGGGAAAAATTGTAAGCGATCGCGACTATCGATAGAAAGGTGGAAACGTTCGATTACAGCGTGGGCGTTAAGAGATTTCACCATGTTTCGATAAGATTTTATTGCTTCCATATTATCGTAAAGTTTACGAGCTACGATACCACCGAGTTCGTTCTACTCGGAATCATCGGGATGGATACGACGCGCGTCGCGTTGCGCTATAAAAGCGATCAGGATTCGCGATCGATTACAAATTCACGGTTGTCCGATGCCGTGCAACGATCATCGTCGATCGAATTTGCGTCACCGTGCTTCGACTTCGCCCAGTAAATTTACCGCCAGACGTGTATCACCGTTTTCGTGAATCGCCGCTCGAGTTTCGACGCCCATAGTCGTACACGAGTACACGCGATCTTTCCATCTTCTTTCTTTTTTTTTCTCCTTTTTTTTTCTCCAACTGGTTAAGCATCTGCGAGTCGCGAAGAACAAAGGGCAAGCCAGTTGTTCGCACGACCGATTAACACGGCTCGCGATCACGACTTTGAAAAAAAAAACGTGTACCGGCTTCTTTCTACTTATCGCTCTACACGTTGTTTTTCAACGAGTCCTATTTCGCCCGAAATTCGATCCGAAAGGAAACACGCGCGATCGGTCAACTGGAAGAAAAACACTCGCGATTCGATGGACTCGCGCAAAAGCGTAAAAAGAGAGAAGGACTGAGAGCAGCACAAGTCGCAGCACGAGTCGTCACGGGGGAGACGAAGGAAAAAAGAAGCGAGCCGGAGCTGGTTTTGGGAGGGAAGACGTCGCGGGGAACACGATCTCGAGATCGAGAAGCAGGGCGAGGGGGCGGTTATTATTTACAGCAGTCCGTAAGGCGTGTCACAATGGCATTGCGGGTTTCCTCTTGAAAGTCCGACAATACGAGCGGGATTTATGGATGAAACTTTCAACGAAACCGTCAATGGCCCACCCTCGCCTACGAGAGATGGTTTACCTAGCATGGGAATGCCTACAAACATTTTCACCATAAATTCTCCTTTTTATCCGCTTCGGCCCTTATTTACAGTCGCTCTGACCTAATCCATCCCCACCAAGATGAATCGAGCCACGGATATCTTTTCTACCTGTTACGACCTACGACCTCGACGATGCTTCGTCACCGACTCCTCCTTATTAACCTTTCTCGTATTCACCTTCCCCTTTTCCTATCTTTCCATCTCTTTTCCTCTATTTTCTACGTTTCTTTGGAAAGAGCCGAAATTGAGCGATTCGCGACTCGTAAAGGCCAAGTCTGAACAACAAGGGTTTCACCGCTACGATTTTTGTCCGATTCGTTGAAACGAGATGGGACATTAATCCGACGATTCACGAGATACAACGCACGAGTCCAGTTCGTTGGTTCGTTTGCTCGGCGATATTAGCCTCTCGGAATCGAATCGATAAGGAAACTCGCATGGAAAAGGGAGGCTACCTACGCCGGTAATCCTTGCGGAAGTCCAACCCGGTAAGACGATCTTCTCTCGCTGGGATTTCGAGAATAATCTCGGTCGTATCGTAGGCGCTTTACCACGACGCTGTGCGTCTTTCGTCGGATCTGCGAGATCGCTATCCGTCATTTAGATGGACGATTTAGATCGATGGACGCCGATCGATATCTCTCCATCGAGCGATCTGCCGCGCACTTCGCGTGACCGCTCTTCCGTCGCGCGCTGAGAAACACGTCGGAGGATATCGTGCCACGGAAATTGCTACCCGCTCCTCTTTCAACGATCTCGTCGTTCCGCTAAAAGTCGAGCTAAAAGTCAAACTAAAAGTCAAAGGGACGATCGACGCCGGATCGCTTCTCCCAGGCTGTTCGTTTACGCGTACTTGTGTCCCGGAGCGCGAGAGGCGACGCGGAGTCGAACGGAGGAAGCTGCGCATTGTCGAGATCCTCGGGGATCGTTGGGGGATTGTTGGGACAACGCGCCTGCTGTGCCGAATGTTGACTCTTGACTGCGGTCAACGTGACAAAAACCGCCCCTCGATTCGACACGCATCCTGGGCGCCCCATCGACCCCCTGGGTGTTCCTTGCGACGAACCCAGGTTCGTTCGACTCGTTTCGTCCCCCCGAACTCCATCAACTTTAACCTAAATCGTCCGATTAGCGTTCTCGAGTGCGTCCGCTCGTGTAATTCGCGTCCCACCGCATCCCACGATTTCGTAGGATTTTTCATGGAACGAAAGCTCGACCCTTCGAAACGGTGCTATCGATCACGGGAACGTGAAAAGAGATTCGTAGCTGGAGATGAGCGCTTCGCAGACACGACGCATCAGCGTTCTCGACTCGGTGAAACGTGACGGTGCCTAAATTTCGATGAAACGGGCACGTCCCTGCGGGTACCCATGATTTCTCCGTGCCGAGGCCAAACATCTTTTCAACGTTGGATAAAGCATCGGTCTTCTATTCAGTAACGAACCGTTAACTCGACGTAAATGGTCGGGACAACCCTGTCACGGGGCGCGTCTCGTTGTTGTCGCCCGGTAAGGAGGATCTCTATTTAACAGTTTACATCCCGAAAATAGTCTTTTCATGGATAACTTCACGCCACGTTAACGGCGTCGACGGGACTCTGCATCTTTTCTGCCAAGGACAATGTCCATCTTTCGAGCTGTGAAAATGTTCGTTCGGGGCGTGTTCCCCCGTCTATCTGTGAGATTCGGTCATCGAATCGGAGACCGCCATTTTTCGCTGTTTTCCAATTGTACCCAAACATTTGTGGCGCGTCGACGACAGCAACGAATTCCTCGAATTATCGATGAATTTTAAATACGTAGAATGATTAGGACATTTTTAGATTCGTATCGTTTGGCAAGTCCTACGTTAAAAAACGATCGTAGCTACGAGCTTGTTCGAAACTCTCTTCGTCTATGTTTTCTAGAACGAAGACGCATCGTCGATCTTATGCTTCTGTTTGAACTTATTTGCGGAAAAATTAACCGCTCGTATATACCAAATCGATACTACGACTCGATGTTTCTTCTACGTCTTTCCGCTCCTCTCCGCCTTTCTCTCAAAGTTACTTCAGAACTAACTTGCTTTGCTCCGATCTGTTCGACGGAACGTGCATACGCGGCACTGAAATACGTAAACTCCGTGGTCTCTTTTCCGGACCTATCAAATCCTTGAAAACTTCCATTCCACGCGTCGTTGACTATAACCGTTAAGTTGATTTCGCTGTTTTTATATAGCTTTTGCAAATTCTGCGTTTGTATCGTACTATACTCGTCCGTGCTGCTGTAGGTCGAACAAAATTTCTAAAGTATCGTAACTCTGATCCGTAATGGAATGGGACGTTCTCTCGTATATGAATAAATGAATTTTCGAATAGCAAGCACTGAAAACGCGAAAGCGGAAAACGCAAAGGTGTGGAGGGTCCGAGCGTGGGACAAGGAGAGAAAGCGAGAAGAGAAGGAGGTGGCTGGCGGTGGCGGTGGCCGCGGCTCGCGGTGGCGAGAACGCGCGCAAGAAGTGTAGTAATGTCCGCCAGCGGCCAAGCGGCAGACTATTACCGACGCATGAATATGAATGAGAGCAGGAGAGCGAAGAAAGAAGGGGACCAGGCGAAAGAGAAGCAACACGAAACCGAGCGGTGCGAACCAGAGAAAGAGACGTCGCGATCGGGCCTCTCCGCCGGCGGAGGAGAACGCGTTCGCACAACAGAAACGAAAGGAGAAACGCGCGACCGTAGTACTTACCGCTCTTGGACGAACGAGATGGAAACAGTGGCGAGAAGGTGGAGAACGGGAGGAACGAAGAGAGTAGCCGAGCGGACGGCCAGGGAGTAACTAAAGGGGCGCGGCGAGGCGAGGCGAGACCCAACCGGACCGAGAAGAAGGAGAAAAGGAGCTGGCGGAGAGAGCGCGCGAGGAACGGCATTCAATTAGTCTCCTAGTAATTAGCCGGGAAATCTTCGGCTTTGTCGGCAAGATCCTCTTCCGACGCGATAGCCGAGACCCGCCCGGACGGCGGTTCGAGACGAGGTAAGAATCGAGGTAGTCGCAGAGCCCCGTCATAGTCCGGGTATCGCCACCTTCGAGCCGCACACTCCACACGAATCCAACGTGCTCGCGCGCGCCCCCGTCCGTAGCTACGCGACACGGTCGTTTTAACGAAACTACTGGGAAGATACGGGCGATGGAAAACCAACGAGAGAGATTCGCGTAACCGGGGGTGGTCCGGAGGACACGGGTGGGCTCCTCGGTATCTCGTGTCGCTACGAACTTAAATATGCGGGGATCTCTTTCCTTGCGCGTTTCGTGTCGCAGAAATTCGACGGGCCTCGCTACTCGCTACACAGCCTTCGTCCCGCGTTCCGGCGTTGCCAGTAAATCACCGCTAAGGGCTGTTAAATAGCGGTACGCTTCCTTTCTCTCCCTCCGCTTCGCCGACTCTCCTTCCCCGTTGCGTCGAGGCGTGTTCCTGACTGTGTGTGGCCTCTGACTTTTTGGATAAAGCGATGACCGGTTCGGGGTTGTCCCTTTTCTCGGTCCACCACCAACACCAACTCGAGACAGTAGAAACCTCGGCTAGTCGGAGTGCGAACTTCCTCGTGCCATGCACCCGCGTTTCCTGTTCTAACCGTGAAACGAGGCTCGAATCGCACCAAGACCGTGCTGAATCGCCTCCTCGAGAACGACGGAAACGAGTACGAGGGGAACCGGTACGACTCGTCTTACTCTCCGACCAGCGACACGCTGCGTGTACTTTGCTTTTCGTCCGTGGTCGTGAAAAACGTTCCCACGAAGGCGGATTTTCCAATCTAGTAGGAAAGGTCTGGTTGTGCTACGTCGCGTTAACGAGCGAAACGCGTTACAGATGCGTGGCAATTTCGAATGATTAGCAAGGTTCGACGGGGTGGGCGAGAGGGCGCGTACGACCAATGGGCAAAGGGCGCCGTGTTCCGCCCGGGTTCCCATGGATTTGGATTACCACGCCGCATGCTCTTCCAATCCGACCGACTTTCCCGATTTTCGTGCAACTCGATACCCATGCGAAGGGTCGTGAAATCAAGATATATCGTTCTCGCAATCGTGATCGAAGGCGACCGCGACGACGAGGGAAGAACCTCGTTTCTCGAATCGGTGTTGCACTCTCGTTACCGATTTCGTCCAATCTGCGATTTGCTGTTCGCGGGGCTCGCTCGTGTCACCCTTGCGGCAGCGCCATCCATCCCGCGGCTCGATCCAAGCGGGGGCTAATAAACGTCGAGACGGACGTCTGATCGCGTTGCGGGTGTTTCGAGTATTTCTAGTGACTCGGGTACGCGAGCCGCGCGGCTGTCGCCGGCACGTGCGTCTCGTCTCATTCCAGATGACACCGTTTTTATTGGCAGCGACGTCGTCGGTCCGCGATCGAGTCTCGCCACCAGTCCCAACCGGAAGCTTTTCCTCCGAGTCGTCCTTCTTTATCCGACTCTCCCTCTCGACGAATCTCTCGACGAATCTCTCGGTGGATCGACGACCCCGCGATTTCGAGACCGGCTATCGGGAAAACGGTGCCCGTGCACACGGTAGCCGAGCGACGCCGCGCTGGGCAGCTACCTCGGACCTTAATCCGATACGAAGTACGTGACTCTGCGGTTTCGTGTCCCTTCCGCAAATTGAATCACCGGCGGGCTACTATGTATCGATGTTTACGATCTGGAGACCGGTATCCCATCCCTTTGCACGACCTCCGCAAAAAGCTCGCTGCTCACCGCTGATCGCGATGCATTATTTAGCAACGCAATCCGACCGAAACGACGGCAACACGGATGGACGCGTCCGTTGCAAAATCTTCATCGTGAATCGCAGCGCTACGCGCCTTTTTTACGCGAGCAAGATCGCTGCAGCGATCGGAGGTTGATTTGGCGGCAAGAATACGCGCGCGTCTCTCTTTTCCTTCTTCCGAGCAGGTGTTATCCTCAACGCAACGTCCATCCGCGTTTAATTCGCAACAAGAGCTGTACGGCGATCGATCGAAATTCGTCGACCTGCCGCTGATTTCCACTGGATGCGTTTCTAATCCGACCTCGTGACACGTGTCGGGCCAAAGTCGACACGAGGACGGCGAATGGAGGGTGTCGACGAACACCCGACACTTGACTCTACTCGCCTGAAATTGCCACCCCTCGAAAAATACCTAGATCGAGCCGATTAACCAACCCTCCTTTCTCTGTCTCTCGCGTGTACACACATACACACACGCTCTCTCTCTCTCTCTCTCTCTCTTTCTTTCTCTTTCTCGTAAGAGAATCCTAAACGCGCCATCTTTGTCGACTGTGGATGCGGCAAGAGATGAGGAATACGCGCGGATTGCAAAATGGCACGCGACCGAAAGAAAGAATCGCAGTTCTGTTCGTTGCGACCCTCGGGCTCGCAGCAATTTCGTAGAGTGGAGATGGTTTGGTCACGAGCGGACAAAGGCCAGCGGAAAAGGAGCAGCTCGTACGGCACAGCTGTCCGCGCGATCCCTCTTTGCCAAGCTCTTCGAGATCGACGATTTCCTGTGAAAAGGCAAACGCCAACGAAACCGGGAACGAGAACGCGTATGTCGTGCGCGACTTCGAGCTCGGCCGAGCGATTCACGTACGAAAGGGGCGAAAGAAGAAGGAGAAGAAAAGGAGGAGGAAAGGGGCGAGGAGAAGAGAAAGGAAGGGGCGGAGGAACGGTAGCGGACGAAGGCAGTGTTTTGGAGCGTCGATTTCGCGGATCGCGTTGGCGGCCGATTTCCATGGCCGTCCAACAGTCTGGCGTAAAAACGTACGCGTAATACGCAAAGAGGGAGGTCGTTACTTGCCGGCCGAGTAAGGCTCGGCCGGGCTTATTATTTCGGCCGTTAAGAAAATAAACAGAAGGCAGGAAAACACGCGAGGGCCGGGCGCGCAGCCACCGACGGAAATTATAGGCGGTCGAGCCAAATGGCTTGAAAAATGCTCAACCACAAATCAAGGTGCCGGTTCGTTCGGCGTGGGAGCCATCTGTCGGTTCATCGCCGTTTCTCTATATCGTTCTTCGTCCTCCTCCGTCTACGCCTACCTACGCGTATACGTTTCTATACGAACACGCGTAACATATACTTTTTCTCATTTTCCAGGGACCCGGCATCGAACCGTCGTCACAGGCGTGTTACTTCCATTCGCCCTCTCCCGCCTTCCACCCGATCTCGTCACGTCCCTCTTGCCTTCCCACGGCTTCCGCTTTCCACGTTCCCTTTTCGACCGCACAATTCCATCGCGAACCGGTCCGATTTTCCGCGACACGACGCAGCGCCAACGGCTAAGTATAGTCTGGAACGGGCTGCTGGCTGCGCGCGGTACAACGCTCAACGTCCTCCCATTGAGTATCGCCTGGAATCATTCACGACGCATAAACATCTCGTATTACACGCACGGAACTGTTTGGCGGAGAGCGAAGCGACGAGAACGGCGCACGGAGCGAAACGGAGAGCCTCGGGCCGGGCAAACAGCGGAGTCATGGTCGCGCGGCAGCGGATTGCCATATAACGACCGTGTTGCATAGTCATCCACAGGCCGCAGCACCCCCTGTAATCCTGCTGAATCGGGGAACACCTTGCGTCACTGTCCACACGCAACATCGTTACGTACTAATTAACGTTTCGATATGGTGCCGTGTCGAAGTCTCTCGCTGCCTCCAATCAAGCTAATTGCGTTGCGATCGTTTTGTTTCGCGACTCGTTCCCCCCGATTCTCTCGTGCTTTTTTCTTTTTTCTTCCTTCCTGCTTTTCTTCCCGTTTTTATTCGCGTCGCGTTTTCTCTTTCTCTCGCTTTCGCCCTCTCCCTGCCTTCCCTTTTTTGCTCTTTAAACGGCCGAATCTCGAACATCGACGAGTCTGGCGTCCAATCGTCTACGGTTTTCATCCGTTATCCGTCGATTAACGCGCGGGTCTGCGCGCTCTCAGGCGAAATTTCGACGCGTCGAATGTTACGTCTGTCCGTGGGGACCGACACTAAACTTTCTGTTTACGTACAAACGCATTTTTTGTATTTACACGCCGCCTAAATGGAAAGCAGAACTCTCCTCGAGCGACACCGCATACACGACTCTTCCTTCGTCGGATAGGTTCGTCGATCGAAAGACGAACGCGAGTGAATTCGTCGCGCGATAGTCGGCGCTAATCTCTGTATCTGTGGCAACGCGCGATCGGTCGACGGACGTCCAACGAGAAGCGACTCGGGTCGAATCGAATCGGATCGACTAAATCGTCGAGTAGATCGAGCGAACGCGTGCGAATCTCGGCGAAAGGGGACAAAGGTGGAAGAGGAGAGATTGCCTGAAAGCGGCGAAGGGGTTAAAGAGCGGTGAGTCGGGCGATCGGTGGATCGTCGCCGGAGGCAACGACTCCCCTTCGTACGCGGCGCAGCGAACGAGGAGAGATAAAAGAGCGAGACGCGCATGTACGATGACACGTACACGCCCACAGGGTCCGCAAACAACCCCGTGAAAGAGATCGTTCGCCTAGGCGGGATGACACGGGGGGTCTCTCTCGTCTCGCACGCGCCGACAAATTGTTTGGGCCGAGTCGGTTAGTCGCGCGCGCGGCACAATGGAACGCCACTTGCCAAGATCCCAGCTACGCCTCCTCCCTCGTTACATTACATTACATTACATTACGTTACATTACATTTATCTCTCATCCGTACGCTTTTATCCCTCGGTCACCCTTCGCGTCCCTCCAACCTATCCGGCGACGGGCTTTTGTCGCTATGGTAACACCGCATCCCGCCACGTGACCGTCAACGGTCGACCTTTTCCTTCTCGTTTCTTCTTTCCGTCGCCAACGCGCACCCCGTCAATGCGCACACCATCTCATCGTTAACTATTCAACGCGGAGCAGCTCGCGCCGCTTTTTAACTATCGCGTCGATCGCTGTAACGGCCCCGTGGAAAGCGATACGACGCGATTCGTTTCTGATTTTCGGAAAGTCGGTCGTTGGCTCTCCGTAAGCCGCGCGGCTAGAATTCTTTCGTTCGGTTTATGACGATCCGTGTCGCGATCGCCGGGCAAAATCTGCAATTACTTTGGAAGAACGATCCGCTTCTCGCTCCCTCGAACTCCCTCTCGGTCTTCTTTTTGCGAATAACGCCGTCGGACCCTGTAATTCGCGCGGCTTTTAAATTGCCCGCGGCAGCTTTGCCGAACGTTTAGGCAGCTGCCGTGATTCGATCGGCTCGAGTCGCGCCGACACGCTTCTCGACTTTTTCTCGGTTTCGCGATCCGGTCGCGGCCACCTTCGAACCACGCTCGAACTCGATCATCCATGCTGTACACTCGATCGTCGCTGTTCCAGAGGTGAATATTCTCAGTGAGTGGCCCCTGCTTCCAGCCACCTCAATTATACCTCGCTTAGGTATAAGGGTTATTCGCTTCGGAGACTCGAGAATCGCGACTCTCCTAGCAAGCGACACCGGCACGCTCCACGAACGATCCTGCTCGTTAACGCTAATTTTCACCCAGCGATTCTTCGAACGTACATTCCCAAACCAATACCTACGTTCGTTCTTCTTTCTTTTCTTCGGCAATTATTACCGTTATCATCGTTATTCTAAATGTCACATTGCGAGATATTTAATCTAACTTGAATCTTTCGAAACATTGCTTCAACGTTGTCAACAAATCCTTGAAATCCCTTGGGTTCGTCAAACCGTGCGTCTTTGGAATTCCCAAACGTACGGAATTTCAAACTTCTCTAGTCGTTCATTGGGTAGACCGTAGTTAATACACGTTATTTGATCTTGGTAATGGTAACGAATAGATTCTGTGGATCTCATCGGAATTGGTATGATTAGAAGAATAGGAGAGAGATGCGAGTAGCAGGTTGGCAAGATCATCGTCGATTTTGCGAAGGAAGCATAATTCGGTGACCACGGATCTACAATGCGGAGCATGTACGTTGAATCTGTTCATTATGCGGCCTTGGTAGTTATAGTTCAATCTGTCCATCGGTTGTCCGATCTTGAAAGAAAGAAAACTCAAAATTTCGCGTTGGATCCTTTGAAGTGGCAGTTTATGTGTACGCGGGACTGGCGACCAGATCATCGAGAAGTACTCAAGGCGTGTTCGCGAAAGAGCAAAGCACAGGTATAGCGAAGCGTTAGAATTTTGGAATATATCAGAGGATATTAAGAGGGAAAGCAGAACTTTGTTATCCGATACGTTAATGTTGTTAATATGCTCGGCGAAGGAGAAGGTAGAATTTTATTGCACTGCAAGATCATACGCTGAACTAATTTCAGACAGAGTGCAGCTGGCTGGCTAGTGAGTAAGGAAAACGAGCTGGATTCGTACAGCGGGTAAATCTCACAGCGTGGCACATATTTAGGTATATTAAGCTACGTTCGATCAAGTGTGCACCACTTATTCAGTCTGTCAAGGTCGGACCGAAGATCAAGAGCGCTAGAGAGGGATGAAATGGCCTTATAAATCTTAAGGTCGTCTGTAGAGAGTAAGAATCGATTCTTACGATGTACACGGTAGTTGAACATCGCTGATGAAGATCAATAAGAGCAACGGGGCAAGGTGAGATCCCTGGGGAACACCGAAGGATGCACGCATTGTTCGAGATAAGCTGCTTCTTGACCTGGCTCGTTGATTTCGTCCGTTTAAATAAGAATTTAAACACCTTAGGAGAATCGTTAGCTTTGGAAATTATTCTTAATTGGAAGGAAGGAACGCGTGGACCGCTCGGTTCAACGAGAGGGCGAACGTAACGGCGCGTAGTCTCCCGATATCACCGACATCTCGAGCACCGAATGCTGGTGGTGGGTATGCCCTTTGACCCCGAAATTCCACGGACTCCGCTTCCTCTAACCTCTGCGAGTTTCTCCCACTGGACGCGTCGTGGTCTGGCGTGCATCGTGGGCGGATCTTGCCGCGGCACAAAGTTTTCGTTGCCATCGTCGATTCGCGCACTCTCCTTCTATCTCTTTCCTCGTTAACAGCGTTGGCGGCGATAATGATTCTGCAAAGTATCGTCGGCGTCATCTGGACGAGCGCTTAACGTCGCGAGCGTGCGAGCGAGCGGAAACCCTTTCGACGAAACGAGACGTTCGGTCGTGATCGTGTTTGTTGCTCGCTCTCGCTTTCGAACGGTCGTTTCGCGACGTGGCTATCGAGAGATTCGCCAGGAAACGCTCGGCCCATCCGTTCTTTCGTTTACCGGCCTCTTTAAGATCCTTATCCGAGGCGATAAAGTTACCGGTGGACACGCGTGGCTACACTCGTCACGAAGGGTGTATGGTTTTTACGACGACACGGCTACCGACTATTTAGATTCCGAACACTTGTAGATGGTAGCGGGATAGCGTCAGGTAGACCGATAACTCGGCTAATTATCGAAACGTTCCACCAGCCTTTCCGTCCCTGCTCTTTCCCGGACGCCAACAAAATTTCGGCCACAGCATCGAGTCCACAACCTCCTCTTCCCTGCACCCTTCCATTCGTTCCGTGTAAAACGCTTCTCTAAAATCGAACGAAGTCCGCGTGTCTCGCACCGAGAGACATCGTGGTAACTCTGACTCGTCTAATGGGGGAATACATCGTCGATACGGAGAGCGCGAATCCCACGGAGAATTTAGCACGACGATGGGACGACGCGGAAAGACGACACACAGTCGTCGACGATCCTTCTCGTCGCTCTTCTCTTTGCTCGATTGGCGCGTCGCGTCGTGGTCGCGCATCAGTGTCGCGGATGAGCGCGAACGCGACGAAGACGAGCGACGGACGGATAGCTGGACGTTCGTTGGGTAGTTTGGCGGTGAGGAAAGAGAGTTCGACGGGAAGAGGAGGAAGAGAGGAGAGTGGCGCGAGGGGTAAGCGGGCGGATATGTCCGAGGTAATCGAGGCTAGGGGTCATCCGGGTCGCAAGAGTCACGAGTCACGAGCGAGCGGCCGCGAACAATGCCGAGAGACCCGTCTTCGTCTGCTTCTTCTCTCTGTCTTCGTCCGCTTTCCTTTACTACCCTCCTTCCGCTCTATCTCGTTCCTGTCTCCCCCTCTTCGTCTCCTTCGCCATCTTCTTCTTCTTCTTCTTCTTCTTCTTCTTCTTGTTCATCTTGTTCATCTTCCACTTGTTCGTCATGTCGATACGAGTTTTCTCGCTCGCCGATCTCCGCTTCGATTCTCTTTCTTCGATTCGATTCCACCTTCCGAAGGTGGAACAAACCACGCGTCGCCTCCGTGCTTATTAGATTCGATCCGAGCAACAGATTAACATTGAAACGAACGTTATTTATGACACGGTATCGTTGCCGAGCGGTCTAGCGATGATGACCCGCGATACTCGTTTCGCTAGCGAGACTCATCCCGAGCACGGGCTCTCCTCTTCCTTTCTTCTTTTCGGGATTCTTTTCGGCAATGGAACTCGTACCGAAAGGAAAGCCGCTTGGGAGACGACGCGCACACCGTTGCGACGTTGATCGCCGCTGGATACGGTCGGAAAACGATCAGGTGGTCGAAGGAGACGAGGACGCAACTAGCGGAGTAAGATAATCGAACGGACCGAGAGGAAGAGATACGGAGAGAGGTCTCCCACGCCACGAACCTCGACGGGGCAATCGAAGACGAATTAACGTTGCGTGATGCGCGTTGATTTGGCTCGATAGCGAAACAACGGACACGATTACGTACATCCGATCGACGATGCGGAGAGGTGCGCGCACGGAGGTTACCGCTGAACCTCGAGGCTCGGCTGCGTGTCCTCGCGACGCGATGTGCCGCGCACGAAACGCCACGGAAACGCCAGGGAAACGCCACGGTGCTCGAGCAGCCTCTGCGTTTAACCGGCGTGTCGATCGTGCCAATTTACTCTTCGCTCCGACGTGCTTTCTCTCCCGTGAACCCGTTCTGAGGGTTTTACTCGCCAACGAGAGAAGAGGAATCCGAGACGAGAGTCGAAACGCGGACAGAGGTGTTGTTCGCTGGAAGAAGGAATCGCCGTGGAGCTACCCGTGATCGGGCTTCTCTATAGCATCATCGTCGTCGTCCTCGTTGGCATCGAACATTCCGCTCGAACTACAACGGTCAATTAAGTACGTACGAGCATCGAGAGGAGAATAAACGTAGGGTGAAAATCGCTCGAAACGCAAAAAGAAAACTTGATTTTTTCGCGTGCGGAGAGATTCGCGCGAGCAAGCAAACTCAGCGGCGAGTTCGAGAGTTCGACACCGGAGATCGTCCGAGAGCGAGGAGAGTCCATGTCGAGCGACGCTCGTGGGCCCGTGAATTATCGGGTTCCTGTTAGTTGCGTGCCGAGTCTCGCACACCTCGGGCGAACGGCTCGTCTCCTCGCGACAAGACAATTGCCGCGCTTCCTGATATAGTTTGCCGCCTTTCCAACTGTAACGAGCGGAAATTCTCGAACCGCGCCGCTCTTTCCTCCTCACGAAAGCCCTCGCGTTCCCGTTCTCGTTCTCGTTCTCGTTCTCGTTCGCGCTCGGCTCGATCGTTTTATCGGCGAATCGCGGCTGTTCGCGCGACTCGCTTGTAACGGATTTGGCAACGCGATGCCGAGCGAAAATCGCCGCCGGGGATAAACGCTTTAATTTAATTAAGTTTTTTCGAATTTACGGCCGGATAATTACGGGGCAGCGCATCCTCGTTCGTGCACGGTTCGCCTCTTGTCGAGACGCTTTACAACGCACCGAGCAAATAAATTAACCCCGAATACGGGAGTGGAGCTGGTCGAACGAGGGACCAGCCAAACGCGGGAATAATATTTCGATTTGAGAGAAATAACCGAGGTCTAATCTGTTATTCCCCCTCCGAGCGTGACGCAGCTCCCCTCGCGCGTTTACCAACGATACGTGACAGCTTATTTCCCAAAAGAAATGCCACGATGCTCCCCTCTGTAGCGCGTTCGCTGCCTGCCCGCTAATAAAGTTACGTTCGACTTCATTTGCCTGTTACCTTGCCACTCGCTCGAATTAGACGGAAAAACGGAGAAACGAAGAACTCGCCCTGTTAGCGTGGCACATTTTCTTGGCGCGTGTGTACCAGCATACCGAGGTTGCAAAGGGAGAGGGTGGACGAAGATTCGGAGAATACGTATCTCGGCCGCATCGACGCGCGAGACAACTCGACTCCGCTTTGCTTCACTCGCTCGCTTCCTAGCCAAGCTACAATAGGATCGATATCCCGCTGGGGGATAAACCCCGTAATCCCCTGGCATCTGTAGACCACCTGCAGTCGAGCGTTTCGTCACGGACTCGTCGTCGTGCATTTTCCTCAGTGACACCCAAATCGAAGTCGATTCCAAATATTTAGACAAGCCTAACCGCGAAACGATGCCTATTGTCGTCGATCGATCCGATTGACTTTGACGTTTGCCTTTTTCAAATATCCTTCGGAATTCTCTAATGTGTCGTGCACCGAAAGACCAGTTCGATCGCGATCGATCACTACTAAAGTCAAGAGGTCTTTCTCGTGTGAGTAAACCGGTCGTTGAAAAGTCGAAGAAAAACATCAGCCCGGCTCGTCCGACTACCGGACCTTTTCTGACGACAGGGATGAAATCGCGATGAATCGCAACGAGTCGCGGGAATTTCGTCGGTCGACCCAACTTCTCGTAGCCGAGTTCGATCCGCAAGGCGAGGACGGGAAACGAAGAATCTCGTTAGATCGGACTTAAGCGACATTCGAGCTAGGGGCCTGGAGAAGGGCCGTCTGCCCGGAGAGTGGCGTGCCACCCAACCAAGAACCACGGGACAAAAGAAAACCGAATCCTCGAAGGGCGAAATACGAGCCGGCGCTGCTTCCTCTCTCTCTCTTTGTCCCTTTCTCGCTTTCTTCGCGGTTCGCGCGTTCCTCTCGGACAGAGGCAGCTCTATTCGCTCGCTCGTTCGTTCGTTCGCGTACACGACCTACCGCGCGACGTTCGCTAATCTCGCCAACGAATATAAGCATGTAGCTCGATCGTTGAAAGATCGAGAGCAGAAAGATCTTGACATCGAATCGAAGAGAACGCACAGAAGATTGAATTTCGACGGGAGCATCGGGAAAATTTTGCCGCGATCGGAGGAGAACGTGCAGCGGGGACTTTGCTATCGGGGATGGCGAATACACCCCAGGCCCCGTATCCCCGGCACGGTCGTTGGCAGCGCATTGGCAAATTAATTCGATGAATTAATAGGCGCTTCGGCGAGCGCGCAGCGCAGCACGCCGGCAACGAGCGGCCAATTCGGAGGCACGGGCTGCCCGAGCCAGCTACCGCACTGTTCCGGAGCCACCCACGCGAAACGATGCCCTGTGGTTCGCACCTACGTGCAACCGCGCGTACCTACGCTACCGCCGCTTTTCGAGAGCCAATCGATACCGGTGCCATCCTCGCCACCGCCATTTTATTTCGCGGCAAGCCCTTTTTTACCCCTACTGCCGCCGCCGCCGCCACCGCCACCGACACCACCGCCAAACCTCGACCGCGGCAATTTTTAGACGGAAACGGAATCTAACGATCGCTTCGACCATCGCCCTCCGACTCTCTCCCTCCACTTCCCTTCGCGATCCCACTTTTTCCCAACGATAACTGCGTTTCGTCCAACGCGGAACGATGGATTCGTTCAGAAACACGTCTCTCTTCCGACGTCCGCCGTTGAGTGAAAGAGACGAAACGTGCAGCGTTCAGAGTCGTGGAAAAAGCGCGAGGAAAAGCTGAAAGGCGAAGAAAAGGAGAGGGTGAGAAGGAGGAGACGAAGGTGGAGAAGGACGGTCCGCGGCAGGCAGCGTAATCTAAACGAGCGATCGGGATCCGATCGAGATCTGATAATCGAGTTGTTGGCACCTGTGGCAGCGGACATAATTAATGTCGGCTAGGTGCTACCGGCTGCCCCTCTCCCCGTCCTAGTCCCGCTCGTTAATTCCCGGCGGGACATTACCGAGCAAATTAGGCGAGCCAAGTCTCCTTCTCTCGCTCGTTTCTCCGTCATCGTCGGCGACGCGCGCGCTTTTGCCTTTTCTTCGTTCCCTCGTTGACTTCGTTAGACACGCACACTGGTACGCGTTTTTCGCCGGCTTTCGGTCCCGAAACGCGCGGAATGAAGTGGCCAAGGATCGGTCAGGAAGTGGGCGTTCCACCGCGTCGACTTGCGAGAGCCAGTAGAAAAGGAAGAAGAAGAGGGACAAAAACGAGAGCAAAAAACAAGAATGAGAACGAGTAAAGTGAAAAGAGAAAAATACGCTATACGGCTATCATCGTCTACGTTGCTCTTTCTCTTTTACAGATTTTTCCCTCTTCCTCTCTCTCTCTCTCTCTCTCTTTCTCGATTTTGTACTCTTTCGCCTCGCCTTCGTCGTTTCCACGAGGATAATCGACGATTCGACGCGTTCGCTGATCTCGAACGTTCGTCTCGAACCGTACTAGCAGATTGTTGTTAAAAGCGTGCGCGACTAGCGTTAAGGAATGAAAAGTAAAAGGAAAAAGGGCGAGTTCGAGGTGCGATACGGTCGAAGGATACGATAGGATAGGAAAAACTCGGTGAAGAAGGTTCGGCGGTGTTTCTTGTCCCGGACAAGCAAAGTCGTCTCTCTCTCTATGGCTGGAGAAGAGGGTGAGCGTCCGAGCAGAGCCGTTAATGTTTTGTGTATTCAAATAAAGAGCGTCGATGCGCGCATTCGCACGCAACCGGCCTCGACCTGTGTCGGCCAGAGTCGAGCCGACTCGTTCAACGGTTAATGGCTTTATAATGCCTTCGTTTCGCATTAAAACGCCACAACGGTGCTCGCCTCCGATTCGCGGCGATATGTATGCCGCCTCCTCTTGCCAGAAAGATTTCTCGCCCGGACGCCTTTCTTTTCCGCACCTCTCGAACGGACAGATCGACCGACGATAATCTCTCGTGCTAGTCGAGTCACTTTCTTCGGCGATCCCGTGGATTCAAATTTCCAAGGCGCGTCGTCGAGAGGTTCGAGGGACAAATCCGGCGCTTTGTCCGGCCATCCTACGATCCCCGTTACTCGGTTAACCGAGGGAATTGAAATCGCCTATCCTGTGGAATCCGTCGGATTCCCTCTCGATGACCGCGCGTGCCGCCAGTATCTCGGCGATCTGGCGACCATCTCTCGACGAACCAGGAAACCAGCTTCGTTCGAGGAAAAATTCCGTTTTCACCGGAAGGGAGGAGTTGAACGGTACAACTCGTGTGTCATTACCGAGGCGACGGATCGATACTTCGGTAGACGCGGTGCTGCGTGGCAATTCGTCGTTGCCACGCTTTGGAGCGAAGAAACCGGGTCCGGATGGAGATAGGAGCGGAACGAATAAGTAGCTGCTGGTAGTTGATAGTTGGTAGTTGCTGCTGTAGGCTTGGTACAAGAGTTTATTAGGGTTTATTTACAAGGGAACAGCTTGCACAGCGATATTTTATGCATTTTCACAACACAAGCATCAACGATATAACGCTCTATGCTAACGCTAATCGCCGATACCGGCGACAATGAATCGTCGCTTAAGCTATTTTGCGTGGAAAAGACGCAGAGCGCGTTCTTTTCGGACACGAACGCGCAACGTTCCGCTCTGCGTTTCTCCACGTCGAGTACGGATTTGGAACATAAATAACGATAACGATAACGATAAGTCGTGATACGAAATATACAACTTATGTTACACGAACGAAGTCGATATTACCTAGGTCTCGTGAATTCGTACGTATATATGTATAGCTATATACAGTAAAGGTCGTCATACGATTGATCGCTTAAGAATGCACATACGTGCGGCCAGGGGATCCAACAACGACCGTACCGTATATACAGTGCTTCGTCTTCGTCTTCGTCTTCGTCTTCGTTTTCGTCTACGTCTTCGTCTTCTTCTTCTTCTTCCTCTTCTTTTTCTTCCGCTTCTTCCCGTTACGTTGCTCCGATCGAAAACGCAAATTCTGCGACGACGTGGTTGTTGCCAGTGACGATTCCCGGTGAGGATCAGACACACGGAAAGAACGACGAGAAGCGTGGCAGCGGGTCTCGTGCGGGGAGAAGTCGAGTGGTCCCGAGGTCGTGGAAGAGCGCGCGCGCGCGCGAGATACGGCGGCGCCGAGAGGAAGACGTCGACTACGACGGCGACATATCCTGGGCGTCTCTTCCGAGACTGTCTGTCGGAGAAGGTGTCGCTCTACGCGAGGGCGAGGGAGAGAGCGATGGCCCGACCGGGGTGGAGGACTTGGGGGCGGTGGCCAGGTGGTACGGGGAGAAACGATGGTGCGCCAGAGCCAAGGCCGATGGATAGAGAGGTCGAGGTGCCGCTGGCCCCGTGCTCGGACTCTGCGTGCTAGACCCTGCCAGCTGCTGTTGTTGTTGTTGTTGTTGTTGCTGCTGTTGCTGGTGATGCGCGGCCGCGAACAGCGTCGGCCCGATCGACGAAGCCCACCACAGATGGCTGAGCTGTTGCTGTTGTTGTTGCTGCTGCTGTTGCTGCTGATGGCTGGTGCCGGCGGACGAGGCGCCGGGATAGACGAGAGCAGCGGGCCCGATCAGCTGAGCGTACGGGCTGACCGCGACCGCCGCCGCGGCCCGAAGCAGCATCTGCGATCGCGCTGCCCACGCCGTCTTCTCGTCCAGGTTGAGGTTAGCCACCGCTCCGGCCTGAAGTTGATCCATCTCGAACGGAAGCCGATGGGAAAACCTCAGCGATTGCTGTTCGGCCAGCATCGACTCCATCGTCTCCCTGAAAGGGAAGCTGCTCGATTACGCGCGTATTCGCTCTCGCGGCGATTAGAGTTCGTCGCGCCGCGTCCGTAAACACGTTCCTAAGATTTACCTCTCGAAATCGGTTAGACGAGACGAGTCCCGAAACCCCTTAGCGAACGGATTGCTGTCGATCTTGAGCTTCGTGATCTGAAACAGAAAAGTCAATCTTGGTCGTCGATTTTAGTCAGCCGCCGTCGATTTCCCCATCTCGTTACCACGGACTACGACGACTTTTCTCCAATCGGAAGTTACGTCATCGCCGGCCGCCAACGACGCGTATCGGAAAACGGTCGACCGTTTCGAAACGGTTCGTTCCATCGATCGAGAATCAACGGCTCGTAAAATTAGAAGAAGCCGGGAAAAAGGACGCGGCGTTGCATTCCAGATAGGAGAAGGGACAGAACCGGTGAACGAAGGATCACGGTGACAGCGAGAACGAGACGCGGTCATTCGGGTTCGCGATCTTTCGAAATTCGCTGGAGAAAGTTGGCAACTAGAAATCTACCCCAACTGGTCTTCGCGAGGGCAGCGTTCGGCCGTTTCGCGTTACCGCCGCCGTTCGGCCACCCACGATGCGGACGGAGCAGGTGGCATCGGTCAAAGTCGAATTAGCTCGGGGTGACGAGATTCTTCCCGTCTAACGCTTCCGTAAACCCTCGACGGACGAAAGCTTCCTCTTTCCCGCACCTCTGTCGTATCCAAATACCGAAACGATCGGTCGCGTTCGAAAAAGGAAAACGGTATGATTTCGCGGGGCGGCCGACTTGCTTTTTCGCTTTCGACGAAAAAAACCGTCCTTCGACTCGTCCTCGTTCGTTTCTCTCCGAAAATCCCTCGGAAGGGAAGGTCGAGATGGAAAGGTTGGAAGAGAGAGAGAGAGAGAGAGAGAGGCGGGATCTAAGAGAGAGCAAGCATCCGCGCGTGTTTGTGAGCGAGAGAGAGAGAGAGAGAAATAGAGAGGGAAAGAGAGAGAGGGTCGGGAACTAGAGTCGGTGTCGAGTGGGTGGTCCAATTACCCTACGGTTTCGCGCTCAGGAGCAGCACGTGCAGCCTGGTAATAAGACTCTTTCGTTCAAAGCCGAGGCTAAGCCGCGCTAAGCCCGGAGCTGCCTCGGTTTTAGTTACGATTCCGCTGACATCATTAGCCAAACATCTGGCCCACCTCCGCCGTCAGCGTCGTCCTCGTCGTCTAGCTACTTACTTGGACCGCGCGCGTCGTTCCGCTTCGGTCTCCGCGCGGCGTCGTTCTCTTTCGGCTGTGTTCGTTTTACGATCAGCCGGGCAGCTATAGTTCACTCGCCTCGCGACCATACGCCTATCTTTGAAATCGACCAGCGCGGCCGCTACTTTGCGCGAACCGTTCGCTTTGATATCGTGCAGCTCCTTTTGCCGGATTCGAACCGGTGACGGACTGGACTCGCCGCCACGCGTCTATCGCGTCGGCGGTCTCGCGACGAGCACCGATTAATTTAGCAACTCGACGCGCACGCGGCTACGCCTTCTCCTTTCAGGCAAATCGAGAGGCGCGCGCCGCGCGGCCACCGCTTTTCGCCTGCGTCCGTCTATCGACACCGACACCGAACGCCAGTTTCCAAGGAATGCGAGGCCACGATGATTTCGCGCTTTATCCGGATGAAAAACGAAATTCGCTGATCGATCGTACGCGCGGCTATCCCGGCGAACGGTGATCAAGTTATACGATTTCACTGACACGATCCGACCAAACGGTTGGACCACTTCCCAGACCGATTTACAGCGTCCACGGTGGACGCGCGGCGAGTGCTACGCCATGATATATTTCCTCGCTCTCTCGATGCCAAACCATCGTCGGAACGTATAAATCGTAGCAGCCAGCGGCGCACCCTCCTGCCAGATATTTTACTCTATATCGGCCGGGATAGCGGGAATCGCGAAAAAAATACCGGAGATTTTTGTCGTCGCCGGTATCGGTCGATGCGCGAGCGAAGGTCGTTGCCCCCTGGTTTCGTCGGATCGCCGTGCGATTCTGCAGGACCGACTCGCGAATTCGCCGCTGCCAACGACGGGCCGACGCGATCGACGATGCACGAAACAAAGTCCACGGCGATCCGTCACGCGATATTCGCGAGCGTAAACCTCGTACTCGGCTGGGCTAAGGAAGGAAAGAAAGGGGCGCGGTTTTCATGACACGAAGTACATAATTTTCAACGAAAGCTGAACAAAGGCGCGGTTCGATCGTAGTCGGTAGCTCGAGGACCGATCGAACAACGTTTGTTCATCGAACGACAGGTAGCCAATTACGTCCAGCTGCGAAGCGCCGATGAAAATTGAGAGAGAATTTGCGAACGCGGTGAACGGGCTTGCGTTGCTCTCTGTTGGGACCGATCGGTTCTTCGGACTCGGGGGAGTTTCGACCGTTTCCATTCACGAAAGCGCTAGTCCGCTAGAGCCGAAAGAACGCGATTCGATCTGCTAACGCCAGCATGGATCGATCGTTCAAACATATGAATTTTTTCGCGTTTCGACCGAAGAGAAAGAGAGGCAAAGAAAGAGAGAGGTAGAGGAGTATTCCCTCGCTACATGGTCCGATTCTGCTTCGGTCGCTCCCTCCACAGAAGCTCCGCAAAATGAAGCCGTAGGTAATTGAAAGGGATGCTTTCGCACCCGGTCCGCTACTAATAATAGATTTAATAGAGACGCGCTCATCGAAGAAGGGGTCCCGCGCTCGCTCGGCTTGGAAGCTCGACGCGCACCACGACCGCTATTTAGTGCCGGTTGCGCGCTGTCATGCTCCCTAAACTTACTCTTTCTTTCGCTCTCTCTCTCTCTCTCTCTGGCTCTTTCTTTCTGTTCCTGGCGTTCTCTATCTTCTTCACGGCGCGGCGTCTCGTCGAGAATTCGCGTTGTCGCGAACAAACTTCGCGAACGAAACGAAATGTTCGTGGTTTGGCGTTCGACGCGCGCACGACGAAATCGAAGCGTGGCCGTGTGTGTCCCGGTGGCCGTAAGTAAGTACACGCGTGTGTGCCAACCGACCAGCCGCCAACGCGTACAGCCGCCGTGTGTGGTTTCCAGAGGGGCCTCCTCCTCTTCCTCTCTGCCGCCTCTGTCTCATTTGAACGCGATTATTTATGTTTTCTTTCGTTCGTGCATGCCGACGCCGACGCCTGCAGCCACTAAAACCATCGACTGCTTCTTCTTCTTCTTCTTCTTCTTCTTCTTCTTCCTCTTCTTCCTCTTCTTCCTCCTCCTCCTTCTTCCCTTTCTTTTCTTTCATCTCCTCTTCATCTCCTTCGCTGTTTCCTCCTCTTCTCCACCTTCTTCTGCTTCTGCTTTTGCACCCGCTCTACCTTGTTCCGCGACGCGCTCGGTCCCGTCTTCTTTTTACGTTAGCGCGTCCTTACTTCTCGCTTCGTTCCCTTTCCTTCTTCGTTTCGTTTCTTTCCGCGTCTTCGCTTTTTTCACGGTTTTTCTCGGAATTCACGAAACGTGAAACGACTTAGCAGGCAGTTGCCCGTCGTTTCAGCGTCGAGCAGCTAATTAGCCAAAGTATAGAGGCACAAGGTATAAAAAGATAGCGACGCGCGATTTATTACCACGAGAATTTTCCACTGCGATGATCGCGATCACGATTACTCCGCAATTATTACGAGGCACCGCGTTGAAACCGCGTTTATCTTAAAACACCTTCCGGCGATACGTCGTTGTTTTTCTCCATTATCTCTACAAACTCCGAAATCGTTAAACGAAACACGACGAATACGTTTAACTAGCGTCTCTCTTCGAGTCCTACTCCCCGGTAGAGTTTCTTACGCTGCCGACGAACGTTATCTCTCGAGCCAACGTCGTTATCTTCGTCCTAACATCCAACGAAATCGGAGAACCGCAGCCGATTCGAACCGATAATTCCAATGGTGCCCGAGCAAGGAAAGCTTCGAACAGTGCGTGGAACGTGGCAGCCTGCCCGTAGCTATACGGTAGTAAGTATTTACATACTTATGTATCTACGCATCTATTCCAGAAGCGTAAACGTCGACTTTGGATAACGACGGCCCGTCCACGACGACCACCACGAGCGGGACGATTAGGAGCGGAACAGAAGATGGGTCGCGGAGAGCGGGGAGGCCGAGTCCCGAGCGAAAGAGAAGAGGCAGCGAACGAGAGAAGGCGAGGAGACATCAGCTGGCGATAAGGAGCCGGCAGAACGGATGGAGAGGAATACCAACGGCGAGCGTGGCCAGAGGGAAGAAGAACGGCAGTTAGGTTATGAATTATGACGCGTGCGAGCGAGAAAGACGAATCGAGTCGGTGTTAGAGGTCGTTACGAGAAAGAGTCGGCTCGGAAAGACAAGAGGAAGACAAAAACCGTCCGCAACGATACGTAGTTCGTACACGGGAAGTGGCTGGCAGGGAAAAAAAAGTTGGTCCCTGCTAAACGAGCCTACCCCTCGACGATGACGAGCACGAGAAGAGCAACGGAGCCAGCGAACAAGACGAAAGACAACACGGAGAGCACGATAACGACGACCGACCGACCGACCGATGGGAGAGCCGCGAACCGCGACGAATCAATTTCGAGACAGCGCGGCGCGACGGCCGGCTAAACGAGCCAATGTCTCTACGCCACGGAAATCCTCTTGTCCTCGCTCCACCGCTTCGCTTTTTTTCTCGTAACACGCGATCGGAAGTATCGAGCGGCGATCGCGACCGCGAATCTCCGCCTTCGCTTTTGCCTTCGTCGTTGCGGCTGAGACGGTGAAGAGCGCGCTCGAACACGGTGATAACGACCAGAAGCGAGGACAAAGGACGCCGGAGATAGGAAAAAGAGAGTTACGAAGAAGAGCGTGCGAGGCCGAGGAGAACAGTGGGAACGGACGTTGGAAATTGGACGTAGGAGGGGGAAGGGGTCGGAAGGAAAGGAAAGGAAAGGAAAGGAAAGGGAAGGAGAGCCGGGTCGAGGTAATTGCCGGGGCATCTCTTCGCACCTCATCATCGTCATCAACGGCTCCGACGTTCTCGTGGTTGTCGCGGACGACGAGGGTGGGTCGTCCAACGCGGACCACCCGTTAGCGCTTTGAAGCCGCTCGATTGCCTCGGTTTCCTCCTTCTCTCTCTTCGTCGAAACGACCGCAGCTCTCGCGGATCTTGCACTTTTCTCCCTTTATTAGAGGCAAACCACGCGGAGATGCTCGAATCTAAGTAATCGCAGAACGTACGGTTTGCGACTTTGCTCCGTCTTTCGTCTGGCGCGTTGTTCGAAGGCCGCGTTGCTCCGACAACTACGACGACGATAACGACAACGATGATTCTGGTTAGTTTGGAAGGAACAGAAACAGGCGGAGGATTCCGATCGTGTCGTTCGAAGAGAAATGGAAGAGGAGAGAATAGACGTCGCGCGTCTCTCCTGGCTCGAAAATCGGATCTCGCGTCGTGCCGCGGGCATCGCGACGCCCGTGGAATGCGAACGACCGCGAGTCAGACCACACACCAGGCGGTCGCTGCTAAACGACTATCGTAAAATACGATTGCGCTGTCGCCCTTCTCGCGCTCCGAACCAAGGAATCCGTAGTTGGACGCGCGCAAGAAGAATCGTCGCGAGGTTAAATGTACGACCGGGCTTCGGCTAAGTCGTCGCGTTCCAACGCGAACGTCCGCTAACAATTCAAAGCGGAAAACCACCGCCTGGAGTCACTGGAACGTCCCGCGCTCACCGTTAATTTAAATGTCGCGCAGGCAAGTCGAAAATTCGCGATGGCGACCGAATCCGCTGACTGCGAGAAGAAAATGTGGCAGCCCGGGGGTACGACAATTTGTACGTTTCAATCGGTGGAGAGGAAACGATTATCCGAAGCGAAGGGCCGAGCGACGAGCAGGCGAAAGAGAAAAAGAGCGAGAGAAAGAGAGAGAGAGAGAGAGAGAGAAAGAGAGAGAGCACCGTTCCCGGGGGCACGTGGAAGACGCGCGATGCGTCACGGCGTGGCGCGGCGTAGCGCGGCAGGGCAGATCTCGACCGACGCGTCGAGAATCGCGTGAGAAAAAAGCGAAAAGGGCCAAGGAGAGAAAGCAAGGATAAAAAAGGGAAAAAAGGAGGAGAAAGGGAACTGGGGAAGGAAGGTGGAACGAATAAAAGCGTGTAACGGTAGCGAGAAACAAAGCGAGACTTACGAGTTGATTCTGATAGGCGGTGACAGCGGTGAATATCGCCTCTGGGAATATGAAGGTCTTGTGAGGTTCCTTTTCGAGGTCTGTTATCGGCTTGGCGGTGCCCGACTCCGGTCGCTTCACCAGGTGAATCCTCGGTTGATATTTGTGCATCGAGTTCAACACCAGCTGGAAATCGTTACGAGTCGGTCAGAAGATTCGCAGCGCGTGGTATCTTTATCGACGCGTTTGAAAATAAACGATCGTACCGCGTTTAAATCGAACGAGAGTCTGTTACCACTACCATCGCGTAATCTTCGCGAACGTTGCGTCTCACCCCCCCTCGACTGGCATCGATTCGACCGTATTCGGTGCACCGATTCGTCGCGTTTCTCGAGTTCGCCCCCGGTCCGTCCCGTTCTTCGTCTCTCGACCTTCTTCGATTCGTCTATCGCCTCGGGAAACGATAGATGGACGATACGAGAGGATCTCGACGGGAGAAAAAGCGTATGAATTAGGAGCACTTTGCTGGTCTCGAACGTTCCCCGCTTACCATTCAAAAGAATCACTTTGCCTTCGTCCGGCACCGTGTAACATCCTGAATACAAAATGAGTACCGTGAAGAACCGTAGCCACGATCGGGGTTCCTATTTACGTCAGTCATCCGATGAATTAAGGAGTCCGCTGCTGGCTGCCGCTGCCGCTGCCGCTGTCGTTGTCGGAGAGAAATCGAATACCAGGCCACGATACTGCCACGAACCCACCGACCGAAGCGACGCGTTAGATGCGTTCTCGTTCTCCCGCGAATCGGACGAAACGAATCGAAACGAATCGCAAACGAAAACAAATACTGATCGATCGAACTACGAGCTTGGGCTTGCCGCAAAGCTACTCACGTGGCCGTGCCTATCCATGTCGTTGTTGGTAAGCTTCACTTTTTCGAACGAGACGACTTGCTTTCGAAGCTGCTCGCCCGTAAAAGGTGAGTCCGGGTGCACGTAGAGACGAGCGGGCGCCGGAGGATCGGCCTTCCCAGCTACCAGCCAAGAGCTCCTGTGATACGCGTATCGATACCTCTTGTTATCCACAGGAACGATGTCCATCAGAACCGCGTATCGACTATCCGCCTTCAATCCGTTGAACGACACTCTGCACGTTGGAAACATTCTCCTGCGAAATAAACGATAGCTGAGCAAGAGACAGATAGAGATAGAGAGAGAGAGAGAGAGAGAGAGAAAGAGAGAGGATTATCGGTGGTCGAAAACCGTCCACGCCGATTTCAGGGTTAACGCGCCAACACCGAAGCGGACACCGAGGTGGTGGCAGGTTCGCTGGGTACCAGAAGAACCAGCAGGCAGAGGGGGCGGAGGGTCAGAATCGAGGGGGCAGAGGATGAAGCCTGGCGTGAATGTTTTGCCTCGGAGGCCAAACATTAATACCGTGTCGGGCCCCCCGCTGCTCGACCACTAAAACGCGGGGACACCCGCCGATCTTATCTACGTCTTCTCCTCGGTCCTTGTCGACTCGGTATGCATTCATCCCGCCAGCGCCACGAGCGTGAGTAATGCTTTTATTTATCAACCCGTCCTTTGTTAATGAATTGAACTCGCCTCGCGAGAGAAGCTAGCCTCTTCGATTCCACCTTCTGCCTACCCCCTGTACACGACCTCCTCACCCACGATCGAACCTCTAACCCCCGACTTCCTCTCATCCCGGGACGTCGCTTTTCCTTACCAGACCCGCTCCCACGCCCTCCACCCTGTTTCTCGCGTCGATCGAAACCACGGCGACGATTCTTTCGTCGACGGGTCGCCGTCGTCGTTAAAACTTCTCGAAAAGCTTGGCAAATTTCCTCCTTCGGAAACGTTCACGCCCACTTGGCGAACGCGACACCCGAGCTGCTGCTTGGAAACGCCGGTGCCGCGCTTCGAAGACAGGGGTCTAAGGACACGGTCGTGCGAGAAGGGAGAATTTTCTGGCCGAGAGGAACGAAGGGGAAGGTCTCTCGAGCTTTGTCCTTTAAGTCTCTGCAAATAACGGGAAACGAGGGAGAGAGGGTAAGGACCGGGATACGACGTAGAAGGCGGAGGCAGAGGCGGAGGCGGAAGCGGTGGCAAAGGCGGAGGAGGCAAAGGCGGAGGCAGAGGCGGAGGCAGAGACAGAGACGGAGACAGAGACAGAGGAGCGGAGGCGAAGGCGGTGGAGGGTGGCGTGGTAGAAAGTCGAACGGGTGAGGGACGATAAGTTGACGCGGGTGGAGGGTGCGACGAGCAACATCGCGGCGCAGATCTAATTACCAACGCGCGAGTAAACGCGCAGTAGGGTAGTGGAACCCCTTTGGGAGTCAGCGAACAACGAGAAGGAGCGGGAGCAGCAACAGCAGCAGCACGGATGTTGCCGTCGTGGCGGGCAATTAGGCGCGCGTCCGCCGCGTCGCGTCGCTCTCGTCCTTTCTCCGGTATTCGCCTCCCTCCCCATCGTCCTCTTCTTCTCTCGTCGTCTCTCGATAACGTCGTCTCGACGTTTGCCGACTGTTCGATCGCGTTCTTCGTCCAATTTTACACGCCCGCCAGTTCGTCACGTACCGTAGATCGGCGATAATCGTAATCGGGGGAAACCATTTAATCAAGACCGCTTACACGCCGCGCCCGACATCGTCTTTACGCGAATATTTGAATTGGTTTTCCGTTCGTCTTCTCCAGAGAGACGCAAATCGGGAACCTTACCTGCCAGTTTTCGTGATGATCATCTCGGTGCCTAGTTCGTTGAATTTATCCCATAAGTCTTTCGTCTCGAGGTGACACACCACGTGCCTAAGCTCTTCGCAGTTGGACCGTTCCTGAAGGAGAGGATTCACGGGTGAAGCTGCTTTGCCGCTGGTGCTTCCGGCGTCATCCGTCTCTGGATCGTCTTCCGCGACGATCGCCTCCTGAATCGGTGGAGCGCCGCGGACCACTCCAGAAACGCTCGGTTCCCTTTCTGAAAAGCACGCGAGGGATAATGAAGATGTAGGTTTAAAGTTTGCCACGGATCGAAAGAGAGAATGAAATTACCGCGACAATCGGAAAGGGAAAACCGATCGAATCGTTTGTCGATGAAAGAAACGCATGTAGATCGAGATACCGTGCACGGGTCGAGCTAATAAAAAGGCGTTAGCTACGACGACGGATAATTGATTAATCGGTTGCATCGTGGCTATCGGCAACAGGCATATAGAAACCTCGACTCGGATGCGGATAATCTCGCGCCTCTCCCTCCGTGTACATGGAAAGGTTCCCAGCTGCAGCGTGGGTCACGAACAACCACGAACACGTTTTGCGGCTAAAGCAGGCACCGCGAAAGAAAATTGCCGTTATCCCAAGTAGTAATTCGTAGCTAATGTCTTGCGTCGCGATGCGACGAGGTGGGGTAAGGCGCGGAGTGATGCGAACCGCCACGAGGCATCCACCGTCTGTTGTTGCGAGAATCGTGTTCCGCGACACAATGACACTCATTCTCTCGATAATTAGTAGTCGTCTCGATCGTCGGTTTCGCAGTTGCGTAAACGCAATCACGCGACCCACTCGATCGGTCGACCGAATTCTCGAGCCGCGCGTCGCAACCATCCAACATATCGGCGAACCAGCCAACCATCTATACCACGAATAACCCGAAAGCGACAGCAGATCGCAATCTACCGCGCGCGCGTTCCTATAATTAATCGATAGTTTGCGATTTTCAAGGATCGTTCGTTCCGTGTTTTGCACGACGCCGATAGGCTCTAGACCGGTGTAATCGAACGCGCGCGGTTCATTCTCCCACTTTTTCTCTCTTCCTCTCTTCGTCTCCCTCGGCATTCGTTAGAGCGTCTTCCCGGCCGAGACAATAACGACGCCGCGGTAGCGGCTGCTAAAGGATAATTATCCACTTACGACGGAGGTTACTTTAGTTTAACGTTATTATCCCGACCAATGCCGACCAAGTGGCAGCGGTTCGTGAAATTACAATCTTTCCGGCCAAGGTAAAACGGCGACGAACGCTCTTGTTTGCCCTCGCGCACAGATACCTCTCTCTCGCATCGGTTTTCAATTTGTCTCTTGCCGATTGCAATTTCGGAAATTGGATAGCGTGCCATCGCCTAAAACGGCGCGCGTAAACGCGTTCGATCCCGAGGGGTCGTTCGATCGCAAACCGCTCGTTACGACCAAGCTGCAGGACGTCCGAAATTCGTTAGGTCGCGGCCGGGCGATGAAATTCTCCCGCGAGTCGAGTTTTTTCAACGATAGCCGCCATCGAACGCGGCTCTCCCGCCATTTCCTCCATCTTTGGAACAACCGTGCAGAGTTAAGGACACTCGCTCGTCCAAGAGCTTTCGAGAGGCAAGAAACGTCTGATAAAATAGAAGAAACCCCCCGCGGGCGAGTGTTCGCGAAATCCGTTCCGAACGATTCGCGATGCAACGAGAGAAACGCGTTCGCGAGTGTTTCACTCGTTCGGACGTTTTTTCCAATCGATCGAACGACGACCGAACGCAAATCAAATCGAGTTTCACCGACTAACAAACAATTCCTCTCGATCGGCCGGACGATTAACTTCCGACACTCGATAAATTCGAGTTATCGCGAATAAATTAACAATAAACACTATCCGCTCTGCCAACTATTTTCGCAGCAGATTTTCTACGTCGATAACTTTACAACCGTGTATTTCACTTAACGCGGCACGCTTAAAAATTACTTTCGCTCATTAAGCTGATTCTCCTCGCTCTCAAGGGAGAGAAAAACCAATCGTTGCGTCTCTTGCTCCCCTCTCTCTCTGTCTATTTTCTTTTTCCCTCTCTCCCGCTCATACTTGCCCGGTTTTTGCAAATCAACGAGTTTCTTTATCGTAGCATCGCGAAGGAACGAGCGAGCGAGCTTGACGCGACAAAAATCAACGACACTTCCGGCGTGGCAGGGATCGGGAGGGTCGTTCGAGTCGCAGGGAAAGCCGGTGATTTTCCACCGTGGTCGCGACAACGACGATCCGACATTCCCAGGCTAAAGTCGGAGCGGCACTCGAGTTGCACGCAGGGCAAAAAGAAGCGACATGAGGGCACGAGGGCAGCGACGATGGCGGAAGTGGCGTAGGCGGTAGCGAAGGTGTCGTCGCGCGAAACGCGAATAACTGTTTAAACGGGAATTTTCGCGAGGCCGTAGCGGCTAATTGGCCGGTCAGAGAAGGTTGGCGCGATGTGTGGTCTGTCATCCGCGTATTTTTATTCGACACGGCGAACGGCGGTGTTAAACGACTGACGAAACGGATGACGAGTCGCCAGAACGGTTCGTGGCTGCGCGTCTGCCGACTGAGCACGAGTTTCGTTCGAGTTTACGAGCGACCTCGTCAAGTGAGTTACGGTTGCGAGTGCACGGCGCACCAGTGCCGCCGGATCAAAGACGCAAAGGAGGACAGATTGAAACGCGTCCCACTGCTAATGTCCTCCCACGAGATCTACGAGAACTTCAGCTCTTCCCGCCTTCTTCTTCGTTCGCGCGTCACGCGCTTCTCGCCTCGCTTTCCACCACGTCGTTTTAGGCTCGGTCCAGACGAGCCACGTTTTACCGTACGACACCGTTGCGGTAGCGTTGGTAGAACGGAGAAACCAGGTATTTGTTTCAAAGTCGTCTGCTTCGCGAGAGAAGGATACGTGCACACGTATCTCCTTGTCCTTTCAACTCGTTGCCGCTGCAGCGATTTGTCGCAAACCGCTGGCTAACATCGAGCTTTAAACTTGCCTCGCGACTCGCGACCCAGACACTTCTCTTTCCATATTTCTACGTTACGCCGCGTGTCCACGATTTTCTTCGCGGATCGCCGATTCCGTATTCCGCCGGCTATTTTTAATCGATCGCACCGTTCGATTCGATCAAGGTGCGGAGTCTCGAAATCGATCGCGCTGTCTTTCTTTGTCCTTCGTTACGAAAGCTCTCGCGATCAACGTGACGCGATTGCTCAACAAACAACCAAGTTCGCGTATCGACAACGATAATCGACGGGTTTTCCTCTCTTATCGGTCGTTCGGTTGTCGCGAATCCACGAAATCTACAAATTGCTCTCTGGTCTTCTCGATTATCGAAAACGCGAGTCACGATAGGAGATCTCATCGAAAAGCGAGCTATCGCGACAGCGTTCGATTCTCGGTGTTTCTTCAAAAACTCGCGTATCTTGGTTTTCTCGAGTGTAGCCAGCCTGTTACGCGCTATCTGATCGAGAGAGAGAAAGAGAGAGAGAGAGAAAAAGAGAGGAAGAGAGAAAGAGACTCAGGGCAATCGATCAATCTGTCGACAGGTAATTAAAAGAAGCATTTTGTTTGTTCGCGAAACATAAATTAATCTGGTTGTGACGAAGTACGCGCTCTTTGGATCACGTCCGACGGAATTCCCACGCGACCTTCTATCCTTCGAAACTCTCGTTTCTATCGCAACGCGAAGCAATTTCGTCACCCGACAGACAAGTTTTCTCCTCGTATTTTGCAAACAACGTGGTTCACACACGCGGACTCGCCTCGAGACAGCGCCAACGGAACACCGAAACGATTCGGCAAGATCGACTCCGCGTCACCGACAGCCTGTCAGTTAACATGGTCGCTAAACAACTCGAATCAACGACGCGACGTCGATCGAAACGAAAATCACCGTCATTTCTCCGTGCTTTCTAGCTTTGCCTCTGACTACAACTACGCACAACGATCAAAAGGTTTTAGTCGAGCAACGACGTGCGATGCAATATTCCGGCTGAACGAACCGTATCGCCTCGTTTCGCCGACCGTATCGTCCGTTCGTTTCGAACGGACCACGTGCTTGCGAACCGATCGTCGATGGATTACAGGGTAGATCGACACGCAGAGACACAGTATACGTCTTGAATCGTTAACGCGTGCTATAAAATGCGCCGGAATCGTCTCCAACACCGTATTCCCTGTAAATTATCGTAATTGACATCTTTTGCGTTTGTCCGACTAAAAATCATCCGCGCGGCGGTGGAACGCGATAATCGTTCTCCCTTATCGATATCGCTTATCACTTATCATCTATCGTGGCAAGAAATCTCGTTTGTCGCGAACTTGGGACACAAAGAGCACCGATTCTTGGAAAGAGAAAAGAAAAAGAAAGAACACGGGAAAATAGAGTGCGATGTCGTAACTACCGGCGCAACGGTAGCCCTGGCGATTGCCCGAACGGTAAACCGATTCAAGTGGGCGTCCACCAAATCGCAGATGATTCGACGCGTATAAAGCGTCTATCGGCCGCGTGATTTTCGTTCCGAGGTTCGACGTTTACGCGTCACAGACGACGAGTCGTCTGGTTCCCATCTGGAAATCGATCGTTGACTTTCGTTGTCGGATGCGTTTGGTCGTGAAGAGACGACAAAATCCGGACGATCGTCGTGGATCAAGGCTGGCGTTCACCGAGCGAGGGCTACGGGGGTCCAAGTAGGCGTTCAAGCAGGCATGCAAGCTCGTTGCTCGAGCAAGTCACTGATTACTTTTTTACGGATGACGTTCGCATACGTCGGCGACAACGGTCTATCGTTCGTCGCTCGATAAGCGGCATCGTATCGTTCGTCTCGTTACTTTGCAAAACGAAACGCTTTCAAACGGTCGAACGAAATTCATACGCCAACGGACATGAAGGAACACGCTACCTCGGAAACGCGAGTCTCCGAGAGGCATAATTCGTCGCCGGTTAACGAGTCACGAGGTTCCTGAGTTTGGGATTAGCGATTTATTCGAACTAGGTGGCTGGCGAACATGAAAGGAGAAGGAGGGGAAGGAGGAGGAGGAAGAGGAGGAGAGTATTCGCGCGTGTCCAACACACGTGCACGCACACGAGAGTTTGGTCGATTCATCGCACCGTTTACCCAAGTTTATTTGGGAACGACGGTCCGTTTCCGTGGGTGAATTGCACCGTGGCCAACCGTAAATTTCGACCGCGTAGAATCTTCGTGGGCGATTATTCGCCGCGGGCGTCCAAGATACGCGATGATGAAACCAAACACCGTCGAGTCTCGTTCGGACGTCTGGCTGAGCAAAGCAGCCACGATCGTTTCCAGAATTCCGATGAGACACCTCACCTGGCTGCGCGAAACGGCCGTTTCTCGCCTGGCGAATTAACGCGCGCCCGGGCACAAACCCGGCTACATGCCGGTTCATTCACAATCTTCGCCGCTAAATAATTCATTAACCACGCACCAGTGCGCCGTCGTTCTCTACTTTGCTTGTCTTTTTCTTATCTCCCCGCTTTCTCTCCTTCCTTCCCTCTTACTTTGCCACTCTCTGCCTCTCTGCCACGATAGGTAACCTTTCAAAAATAACGCCCTTCGCGATTAAGACAAACGCTACTTGTCTCGACGGCGATCGTAGTCGTGGTCAGCAACGTGGTCGCCGTTCTCGCTCGCGTTCGTCGCAGGTTGCTCGAAGAAACCGGCAACAACCAAACGGCCACGAATAACCGATAACCGATAGCCGATAACCAACGATCGATAGGATCGCTGTTTCGTCGGTCGCCTTTTTTTGCTCGCTGAGAAAAAAGACGGAGAACCGTGGTTTCATTATTAACGTACATATGTACATGGAACGCGAAGAAAAACGATTTTATTGCCCGAACCAAAGCTTAGAAAAAACTGCGGTGAGTGGCTCGACCCGATAACGCGCGACAGCTACGATCGGATTTCTACGTCGAGAATGAGGAAGGAAAGAGCTCACCGTGTTGATGCAATTTCCCTCCGCCGACGGCCTGTTGCTGCAACTGCCGATTATGATGAGGTTGTTGCAGCTGAGGCTGAGTTTGTTGCTGAACCGACTGCTGTTGCTGTTGCTGCTGCTGCTGCTGCTGCTGCAATGGCGAGGTCTGCGATTGCTGTTGCGTCTGTTGTTGCTGCTGTTGTTGCTGCTGCTGCTGCCTAGAATCTCGGGCCATGATGGCCGCGATGCTAAAGTCGGTGGCGCATTGGCGATTCGAGTTGCAGTTGTTGTTGAGATTGTTCAAGAGGCTGCTGTTGGGCGAAGGGCTGGAACTCTCGTCGCCGTCGTCGCGCGTGCAGCCGGGTGACAAACCGGTGGAAACCGCGGAGGCGGCGGCACCCTCGGTCTGCATTTTTCTTCCAAGAAACAGATGTCGAGATTCCTCGTCGTCCTCCTCGCTGCCGGCACCGCAGCCGCCTCCTCCTCCTCCGCCTCCGCCTCCACCGCCGCAGCCGCCACCGCCACTGCCACCGCCACCTCCACCACCGAACGAAGACAGCGTCAATCCGTTTCTCTTCCTGCCGCTGAGACCTCGCGACTCCAGCAACATCACCTCACGCTCTGCGTCTCGAACCTCGCTCGTCTGTCAACTATTATCGAGAGAAGATCGGTCTTTGGCTCGCTCCGGAAACAGTCGTTACCTGCCCGCCGATCCACCCAACAGAAATTTTCCACATCCTCCCGGGCGGCGATGCGACGATCGCGTCGCCTCGCCTGCGTCCCAGCGATCGAACGTTCGAATCTTCCGATCGAGCGCCAACAATCGACGATCGTTTTTGACGGAGAGAAACCGCGCCTCGCGAGGGTCGTCGACTCGCGCGACTCGGTGCTCGCGGACCGGGGTTAAGTCGATCGTCGAAGTGCGCGACGAGGCGCGCGCATCGCCACGGTCACCAGGATGCGTCGAGTCTCCAGGTGTGAAAAACGGCGGGCAAACTGTTCCGACACACTCTTCGCGGAACGACAACAACAACAACAACGACGACGACGACGACAACGACAACGACGATAATGACGACGACGACGACGACAATGACGACGACGACGACGACGACGACGATGACGACGACGACGACACTAGCCCGTACAGGCGAGGAGAAGAGAAGTGGAGGGCGATTCTAGTTTGGATTTCGATCGGAGTAGAACGTGTCGCTTGATATCGACGACTTGTATCGAATCTCGGAGCGTGGAGAACGCGGTCGAGTCGAGCGGAGAGCGCGGACAGAGCAAGAAACGAGAGAGCGACCGGTTGCCCGACAGACTGACCCGCGCCACCGGCGGCCGGCTTCTCGTTTCGGCCCCCACCCCCGGCGCTTCGCGGCTCGCTCGAGCTCGATCGTCCGCGACGCGCGCGGCGAGACACGGGGTAGCGGGAGAGAACGCGCGCCACTCGACTCTCTCGGGGTGTGAGACGACGATGGGGCGGCCTGTTCAACAGGGAGAAAAGGCGACCCTAGCTCGGTAGGCGGTTCCCTCGAGCCAAGCTCCGCCCGAGCGATCAGCACCCGGCTCCGCCCGTAGTCTCTCTCCTCCTAGGAATTCGCCGAGAGGTTCGCGACCACCTTATTAACGCTTCCGTCCTTCTTCTTCGTGTCGAGCTGGACGCGCGCGCGCGCGATCGCCAACCGGCAGCCAGCTGTCTTTCCACGCGCGTACACCCGCGAACCGCGTTTTCTCTTCTTCTCGCGCGCTCTCTCCGCTCCTCCGCTTCCCCTTTCGACGCTTTCCCTTCCTTTCCCTTGGTTCCCGCGTCGTTGAAACGTTACCGATCGCGTTACCAGCCTCCTCGTGGCGGCGATCGTCACGAGTATAGTACCCACGCCGGTGATGCCAACGGTGCTCGTAATGGTCCTCTGGTAGAGTCGTTTGTAGCGGTGATAGTAGGATCCTATGTAGCTACGACGATGGAGGCAGCAGCGACGGTGGCGGTGGCTGCGATGGTGGTGGTGGTAGTGGTGGTGGTGATGGTGGTGGTGGTGATGGTGGTGGTGGCGGCGGTGGCGGTGGTGGTGGGTGGCGGATCCAGCGGCGGCGGCGGCGGCGGCGGCGACAGCGACAGAGATGGTGGTGGTCGTCGCGAACCGTACCTACGTGCCTCCCTCCTCTTTTGCGGTTCTTCGTTGTTCCTCTTACCTCGACCGATCGTTCCTCCTCGTTCAGCAGCCGAGCCGCTTCGTTCGATCGTCCTCTTTTCTCCCGTCCAGGTTGGTACTTTCGGCACGGTCGGCCTCCCGTTTCTCCTCGAGCTCCGAATGCCCTCTCGCGCGAGCTCCGTGCGGACGAGTAAGCGAGGAGGGTGGTACGGCATTATGGTTCGGTACGCGGCATCTAGCCACAACAGCTGCCATTTTTTCTTACGAGAGGGGGCAATTGCTGACAGGGACCACCGTTTTCCTCTCTTCGTTCTGCCATTCCCCGTTCCCTCTCTTTCCGCCACCGCTCTTCTTCTCCCTTTCTCTCCTCCCCCCCGTGGCTCCCTAGTTCTTTGCGCGGTTCCGTCGAGTCGTGCAATTTATCGTTTTACTGGCGGAGCTTTAAACGCGAGCGACCGGTAACGCCGGTGGGTGGTTAGCTGCTCCTCGGAGCTCGCTAACCGCGGCAACCTAGCCGGCTGGTTGGGTACACCGTTCGTCCTTCCACGGTCCTGTGAACGACGATTCTACACGGGGTCGATCGCCGATGGGCGGAAGCGCGACGTTTCGTCTCGCCTTGGAAAACTCATCCGTAATTCGCCTGCTATCCCTGCGGCGACATGTCGCACGTTCCTACTCGAAGCGCGAAGAAAGCTGCCTCGTCGATACCCAACTATCGCGACAATGCTGTCGAATATCGAGTAAACGAATAAGACGAGGATCGGTGCGAGAAGCGCGCGGCTAACGAAGACGCGGCGCGTTTGAAAATAAGAAGCTGCTCCAAAAGAACGAAGCTACGCTCCGGGTGGTGGGAAGGGAGCAGATTGCTCCGGATATTATTATAATAAAGCAGGAAATTGCCTTGCGCGCTAAATACGTAGGTAGCGATACGTGTATCGCGCGCGATATCATCGGCGGATTATTGTAATTATACGGTTTAACGTGTAGAAAAAACGGGCCGCGATATCATTACGAGTTAGAAATTTCACGCGATTCAATTCCGTTATTATCCGCGAAAGATAAATATTATAATTCTGGAACAAACCGCGGCAACGGTGAGGTGGTGCCATCGGTTCTGCGATCGAACGAAACCGTGCTTCCTCCGCCGATTTTCCTCCTCCTCTGTCTCTTTCTCTCTCTCTCTCTCTCTCTCTCTATCTCTCTATCTCTTATCCGTGAAATCTTTTCGTTACGCCAAAAAATTCGACGTTCGTCGTATTCTTATCTCGGTGGAGAGCGGTCGGGCGGTCGGGCGGTCGCGCAGCGAAGCGAGAAATCGGCCATCGACGGACGGTTGTTTCTAATTACCGTTGTTCGTAACACGCGATCTCGCTCGTAACGCGGTGCACGGCACAAATACGTTAATTGCCCCAGGAATCGGTACGCTCTGGCAGACGCGCGATAATTAAACGTAACGACTTCGTTAGGCGAATCCCGATGTGGCGGCGTCTCTACTGGTTATTACGCCGCGGAGGCTGGCAACGTTCGCGTTACACTCGATCGTCTTTTTTCCTCCAGATCGAAGAAATAGAGATCGAGCGGCGACGACGCGTCGTTTTGTTACCGCTTCGACGACTCAAAGCAGAGCAGAAGCTGTTACGATATCGTTTCCGGTCGTTTCCAGCCTTCCTTTTTCTAGACCAACGTCTCGCGGTTGTTCACGCCCAAGCGGCTACGATCCACGTTACGATCAGGTGAATCCGTTTGATACTCGCGATCCAACGAAAACCACTTCAAAGGATCTCGCGTCAAAGCAGAAACTGCTTTCGACCGACCTAACTTTATGTATGTATCTTTAAATTCGTTCGACCCGTACGCCCTCTGACTCTTTATTGCCGCGAGTGCGCCTTGCGTCGAGATATATTTAGTCGTCAAAAGCACGAGCCAACTATCGATGATACCGACGATGACCGACTCCCTGACGAACGAGCGGATAAACGAACGAACAAACGAACGATCGTTCGAATGACGGAGCTACGCGTGCAGATCGAATCGTTCCTTACGAGCGAAAATTTCGCGCATTTTCATCATCGTTAGCAGGACTTGGACAAATAGACGGGCCATCGACGGACCTCCCGAGAGATCGAGCGACATTGCCGCTCGGTCTCCGCGCGGTTGCTTCTCCAACTGCCGGTTCGTTTGGGGAGAACTCGTAATCTGCTTAGTCTGACGCTGATCCGGACAAATCGCCGCGCGGTTACGCGGCACTTATTCTCGTCTCTCGATGCTCGCGACGCGAGCACTCTCTCCGCTTCTACGTTTTGTCGTACGAATCTGATCTGATCGATGATGGTGCCGATCCGACTCGTCACGATCCCAAGATGCCGGTCCTTTTCTTCGACGAATTCATCTCGGGGAGACGCGAACCGTGCGTTTGCGTCGCTCGAAATCAGGGGAAAAAGAGGAGGAGGAGCTCGTGCATGCGAGTTACGCTAGAGATGGTTTACGCTTAATTTGGCAGGTACGCGAATCTCGTGAAAAGAGTACCGCGGCTACCGGACCTCACGACCCTGTAAAATGCTCGTAGAAAGACAGAGGTTAATTAAAACTCGGTCTGCTCTCGAAACCCCGCCAATTTTCTTGGAGGATATCGCTTGAAACCACTTAATCGCTCGACCGCAAAAGTGCCACCAATCTGCCGGCTACATCGAGCGTAGCTACAGGGCCGAGATTCCTTCGAGATTCCCGAAAGCGCGACGAAGAAGAGGCGGAAGAAAACGGACGGAGTCGAAAGGAACAAAAGGATCGCAGTTGCTAGCCAGAATCCCGTCGAATAATCCTAAAATCAATCGACAGACAAGAACCTCCATTAGACGGTGGTTTGCCAAATCCGGATTCGTCTCGAAACTAACAGACCTTTCTTAACGGATTTTCCGCGTTGCTCTCCCAGCAACGATATACTACGTACGTTGTACCATGTATGCAGATGCCTATGTAGTAGGTAGGAGAAAACTGAGACGGATAACATCTCCTGGACAGTGAGATTAGATTAGACAGAGATTAGGCGAAGTCGATTTAATTCTCACAATGGTCGCTGTCGTCGAGCTTGTTGCGCGAGAATCGTCGAGATTCGTGCGAAAAATCGCTTGGAATCGGCGGTGCGATGGAAGTTCGTAAACGAAACGGAGCAAAGCCGAATGGAAAAGAAGGAACCGTGGTCGCGGAGGCCGTTGCGCTATCCCTCGGGACGAATATGATGTAAATAAATGATGAGCTGCCCCTAAGGGAGTGGATATTAGAGTGGGGGTAAGAAGTGTTATGAAACATAATTAGCGGCCGCCGCCACTGACTCGCGATGATTACAGGGCGGTGAGCAAAGGTCCTGGCGCTGGAGGAGGGAGTCGATGCGGGATAGATTTCCTGGCTGGCTACGAGCTACCTTCTTACTTACCTTCCTAACGCGTTCGCGTCCCTCTGCACGCGCGCGCGCAACTTCAAAACCGTGCATGTGGTCACCGACCGCACACTCATGCGCCGCCGAACCCTAACCCATACGTTCGGCTTCCACTTACCCAGAGTACGAGCACCAGTACTCTACCTATTGAACTACACCCACCCGTTCTCGCCTATTCCCTCCGACGCGACGTTCGCTACTCGCACGACAGCTAAATACGAGTCACCGTCAGATTTCCACGTACGACGTTAACCGCCTACGTGACAACCTACACGCTGCATCTTGCAATTCTATCTCCTTCGTACCGATTTTCCGCACTTTGCCGACCAAACTTTGCTCCTCCCTTTATTCGTCGCGATCGTTTCGCGCGGCATCGCGGATCTCCGCTCGTCGTTTCTTCCTTCGCCGGTATCCTTCTCGATAACTTTATCCCGTCGGCATCGTATCCGGCGGAAATCTTCATCCGTCTTTCTACCGTTTTCCATCGATATAGCGAGCGAAAGAGAATCGACTAAAACGAAAAGAAGGTTAAAGAGATTCGAGAGGGCGGCGAAGCTCCGTGAAATCGTTCCTCTTCGACGTCTCGTTTATTCGGCAAAGTACGCTTGCAAATTTTTACGGTGCATGGCTTGCTTAAGGAGCCTTCGTCCCGAGTAAAAGGTACTTATACCTTATGGGTACCGAACGACGACAACGACGACGACGACGACGACGACGACGACGACTGTGAGTGCTTCTCATTCTAGAAATTTTTCCTACCTTCCACGCCGCGAGGTTAACTCGCCGCGTTCGACAAGAAGACCCATGAAACTTTTACGTGTATCGAACCGCGCTATTTACGGTTAGAATGCGATTCCCGAGGTGGAATCGCGATCCGCGCGAGCGGATCTCGCTCTGTACAATCTCGTCGCGATGGTCGGTTCTTTCGAGAACGGTAAGTTCAAAAAACGAGAGAAGAAAAGAAGAAAGTAGGAAGAAAAGGAGGAAGGAAAGGAAGGCAGAGAGGAGAGAAAGACGCGACACGATGGAGAACGAGAGGGTAAAGTCGAAGGCGTTGTTCGTATAAAGGGTACCGTGACCGTTTGGTATGCCGGGCAACGCGACAACATGCTGCGTTATCAGAATTATTGCTGGAGCTCGCGTTTCTCCAACCAATACGAAGTTAATGCGGCGCGTTAACATTCGTGGGGTGCGCTCGAAAGCTCGCATCCCCGCAAGCTGTGGCCGGACTATCCCGTTTCAAAGGCTGGCCTGCCCTCCTGCTACCCTCTTCCACGTGCCTTCCGCTTTGCTCTGCTTCTCCTTCGACCCACCCCCCGTCCCTCCTCTCACCCTGCATATTGCTTTCGCGCACGTACGCATATGTCGCCGAATATCCTTCGTAAGGGGTAGAGACTCGGGTCCAGAGAGCTCGGCTGCTTCGCCGACGAGCCATTGTGCCTTCCAAGTAGCTGTATCACGTGCTTTATATGGCCGAATAAACTTTGGAAACCGTACGTATTGGAATTGTTCCACGGAATTCGTTAGAAAAGTCGGGACATGGGTGCGGATGCGACATTGTTCGAGAGATGAGAAAAACAAAACGGTAACGGAACGGGACAACGAGACGAGCGTTCGAAAGCGGAGAGTCGAGCTCGGTTCTACTCGACTCCATTCGACTCGACCCACTTTCCTGTGTTTAGCTTCGGCCTGAGAAAGTTCGCGCCGGCTATTCCTTCGATCTTACGAATCGAATAACGAATACATTTTTCTTCCAGCGATATCGATTCCGATATCGCCGCTATAAATGCCAGGAATATTACGCATCGGCCTAATAACGATCGTAATAAACTTACGAGCTACTTTATGGGATAACCGCTACTGCATGGTTTCAGCTGTTCGTACAGATGACGCGGCTCGTAAAAATTTCGTCGATAGGAGTCGAGTCGTCTTCCTCCGACTCTTTTCTAAGCTTGCACGGGTCGATCGAAATTTTTCGTCAGCCGTATCGCTCGCGAATCATAGTTTCGATACTCGAGTTTCCAGCCAACTGCCTTAACTCGTACCTACGTAATATCGAGTTGATTCTACGATTATGGATCGACTCTCGATGGTTCAGCGATTCGATGGCTTAAAATTCGATAAACCAAAGGAAGATGAAATCGCGTGGTTCGTGATACTCCGTTACGGAGGGTGCGTTAAACTGCTTCGCTTATTAGCGGAGATTTTTCTCTCGCTTCGTCCCTTGCGCAAAGAGGATCCCAGCGCGTCATCGGCAATGCGCCGACAGTGTGTCACGCCGTGAAGAATCTATTGTTTTGACGTGACCGATTTCGACTCGTGACCGAGATTAAACTGTTTACGGTTAAAACTGCTGCGAATTACACGCATCCGATTTAATCCTTGATTTACGAGCGAGGGAACGCGACAGAGGGGGAAACAACCCGACTGATCTCGATCCTGGTCCCGATCCCGATCCCCGTGAAAAATCGAATCGTGGACGGAACCCGAGTCGAATGCACCCTTGACTCGTGCCACCATGGACCCACCACTTTCACGACCTTTTCGTCGACGTGACGCACCCGTGCAAACGTCAGCCTTATCTCTTCGTTCGTATTTTACGTTCCAAACACCTCCTCTTTCGCTTCGCTCGTTTTCAACTACCGCGTAACCCGACAGCGATTACACGATATTCGAACGAATTCTCTGCAAGCATGGAAAAAACATTCGCAGTAGGTTTTAAGCGATTTGTACACTAGGCGCGCTGTAAAGGCTACGGGATGTCTCGCGTTGCACATCGACGGATACGTTTACCGCGCGAGCACGCGAGCAATAGCGATAAGTCGTTCAACGCGATAGCGAACGCGATTCGATGCCAATAAATCTTTCGATAGCGAGATTTACGATTCCAGAGGAGCGAGGAGAGAAGGGAAGGAAAGAGGAGAGGAGAGGAGAGGAGAGAAAGCAAGAAGCGGGAACGAAGAGGGAGCCGTGAAGAATTTAATGAAATCGCTGTCGCGATTTTTTCTAGCGCGGTGCCTCTGATCCGCGGATTAGAGATGGGATCGACGTCCATGCAAAATCGAAACTTTACGATGTTCGTACCAAGTACGTGTTCCTTCTCGAACTGCACTTTTATCGCGTGTAAGTACTCGCGCCGCTTGTTTCCCTGTCGTGATAACATCGTTAAAAAATTCTCTGCCACCTCGATTCGCGACTATTTTAGCTTTTTTAAATCCGCCCACCGATTACCATCGATACCGTATACCGACACGTACTTACCTATTTACGAGGTGGACGAAAAATCGGCACAATACGTTCGACCGGTATTTAGGGACGCGCGTCGCGAAATCGCTCGCTCTTACCGTTCCAAATCGCTTTCGACGTCGGAAAGAGCAGCTGGCGAAGAAGTTTGTAGGTCGATAACGTGTATCCTTTGAATATCTCGCGGTACCGGTCGTATCACGTCCACGTTAAACGCGAAGTCGAGTTAAGAAAGTGCGCTGGGAGACCACCTAAAGTAAATTGATTCAAATTAGTTCCCAATAGCATGTAATAACGCGGGTTCCCGCGGCGTCTCTATACCCTCCCATTTCGCCTTAGATACGTCATTATATCGGTCGCCGCCTAATACTTAGGTCGATAGGTGATATAACGTCAGAATTATTGGCTGCATACCGGGTGAACCATCACGCGCGGCGTACGCAGTGCCACGTAACGTTCCAGAAATTGCACGCGATGAATCGGTCAAGACAAACGTCGGGATTAAACGCGACCAACGTTCGCCTTCTTCTTCGTATTTCTCTTCCTCGATTTCTGCTCTTACGTTCCCCCGAGAACAACGTTTTCGAGCACCGTGAAGCTCGATCGACGCGTCGTAACGTTCGCGCGTCGGCAATTCCAAGCTCAACGAACGTCGTCGATCGACGTTTCGTTCTACTCGATGAATAATAGAAGTAATTATCGAACGGTCGAAAGGAATCGAGTTGCATACGAGTTCCGAGACATGGACCGTGAGCACGGTGCCGAGAAAGGCAAATTAGTGTTTTCGTTACGGTGAACGGTCGAGTGTTTTCCTGGCTCCACGGGGCCCGGCAAGTGTTTCGTATCCACTCGACCTATCCCAGTCGTAAGCCTCTTCAAATATCACGAATACCCTCGACGTCGTCGCCCGAAAAAGGTTTTCTCGTGGCGGCACAGCAGCCGCCACGATTATACGGTAGCACCGAAAACAACATTAACGCGTAACTACTTGAAAAAACTACGTTCGAACGCTGACAAACGATGACGCGTCCATTCTCCGTCGTCGTCGGCGTCTCGAAGAACGCAAGATATTTTAGTTCGTTTTTCGATGGAAAACTATCCCGACGAGTCGATGGGTACCCTACACCTTCGGCTCCCGACAAGATAGCGAACGAATAAAAGACGAGCTTTCGGAAAAATGGAACGATGGGCAAATGACGAAGACAACGTTTGCGAATGAATATCGTTCGAGAACACGCGCTTTGCGACAAGAGATCGACTCAGTTACGAATCGGTAGGAAACGACAACGACGGATATCGTGGAAACGCTGGTTTCGCGAGTGCTCCTTTTACTCGGTAGTCAGCGGTGCTATAGCTCGAAGACGTCCTCCGGTAGTCATCGGTGCGCTAAGCCTAGCAGTTACGTCGTTAATCGCGATCGGCGCTCGATGATCGGCTTCTCTGAGAAATGATATTTTTAATCTTCGCAGACGTCGTGCGTCTCGTCGCATCGATTGCGCGCCGCGGAAAACCGTTCAAGAGAAGGGAAAAGAACAGCGTGACAAATTACAACGATGCTCGGATAACGTGGCTCGGCCATCGTTGGCAAATCACGCGTCCTTCGGGAGACTCGCGACCATCGTCGAACAAGGCTGAGCCTTTTTTCCATCGATACCGCGTGGTCGTTATCGACTGCGTGGATCGTGGACTCTGTTCGCTTCGCCGATCATCCTTCCATTCTCCGGCTCTGGCCGGAGACTGGTAGCAAAAGAGTTTCCAGCGCGGACGAATCTGTTCGTTCAGAGTGCTCGTGATCGAAAGGACACGGGTTCGTATATGTGGGCAAGGTACGAGCGAACGAGCAAGCGACCGAAAACGAAGGAGCGAGAAGGAGAAAAAGAAAGAAGATAGAGTTCGCGTAGAAGCAGGTAGAGCGATTCGATAGCTAGACAGGCAGGTAGAGGAGGCGAGCGCGCGGGTGAGTGCGAAAGAGAAAGAAAACGAGAGGGAGCGGTCTCGCGCGCTAAGGAGGGTGGGCTGACGAGTGGCAGGTTGTACCCGGAATACCCACCGCGGTGCTTCGCTCAGTGGGGTCTCCTCTCTTATTCTAAATGCTGGCGAGCCGAGAAGAGGACCGAGCTGATGTTATCTTCACCGCTGGAGAGGGATAAAAGCTTAAAGGCTGCAGCCAACTACGATGATACCACCGGTATACGAGAGTGTCAGAAGACACTCGAAGCCTCGAAGAAGGCCTGCAACGTATGCTCGGTACGAATGGACACGAAGAAGGGTGGAGAAGGGTGGTGACTCGACTCCTCGGCTCGACTCCGCCGGACTCCGCGAAAGAGGGAGAAAGAGAGGAAGAGGATGATGGGTAGAGAGATTGGAATGCGGTGACCGGCAGGCTGCGAAGAAGCCTTCCACGCGGCGCGCTCGAACCAGACGGGCCAAGAAAGAAAACGATTGGAACGAATGGCCTAACCTTATGTTAGCCGGCTAACACCGGGGGACACTGACGTGCCCCCCGCGGAGGAACGCGCCAGCCGCGCATACATCCATCGGATCTCGCACCTATACGAAATACGGGCCGCGATCCTACCGGTATCCGTATCCGTATCCATACGCGTACCCGTATCTCGCCTTTCGGACCACCCTCTCGCGCCCCTCGCAACTCTCCACCTTCCACTTCGAGGCCAGCGAGCCGCTATTTCACCAACAATGGAACCTCTGTCTATCCGGCGAACCATGCACGTTCTCGTCACGTCGAACCGAGCCAAGCCGAGTTGAACCGAGCCGAGCCGAGCTGTGAAGATAGATCGCGAGAAAGCTCCATTAACGAGACATCCGTCGTTAGTCGTACACGCGTCGACGTAATCGATTCGGTCGGCCAGCTATCCTCCGACAGATATATTAGGAGGCAACGCGGATCGATCTATCGCTCCCCTCCTCGTCCTTCTCGATCGATACGCCGATCGACTGGTCGCCCGTTTCGAACAGAGGATCGAATAGAGGATCGATGGAGCATTAAGATGCGATTCGCGGAGCGAAAAACGAGCAGCTACAAATAGCCGATGCTAAGAATCGGCGGAGGCGGTAGATAACGAGGATGATGACAGCAACGATGATTTAATGCCGCGCGTAACTTAATGACCGAGTTGGGCCCGAGGGCCTCGACGTTATTCTTCCGAACCATTCACAACACTCGCCGACCCTGCGCTCATCCAGCGACCCCCCGCGGATTCCGCACGGAGCTTAACCCCAACGTGCCAATTCATTTCCTCTCCTGCCGGCATTAGCCTTGCTTTATGGTAGCATTTACAATTATAATCGGCCCGTTCGCTGCCGATAACAAAACAACGCCGAACGAGAGACACCGCCACTCTCCTACCATCTTCCCATCTTCGCTCCTTTTAACCATTCCTTTCTCTTCCCAACGCTCGTTCCGCTTCCTTCCGTTTCCTTTCAGCCGCCTTTCTCCATCGTGTATACGTTACCGTTGTCGCGATCGTCGTCGTCGTCGTCGTCGTCGTCGTCGTCGTCGTCGTCGTCGTCGTCGTCGTCGTCGTCGTCGTCGTCGTCGTCGTCGTCATCAAAAAAAGCTTCGAGCGATTCGAATCCGATTGTGACAAGCTACGCCGACAACCTACGCGTCCCCCCTTCAACGACGGGTAAGGGAAGAAAAGGAGAAACTCTCGGAGATTCGACGCGTATGTCAGGTCTAGCGTGTGAAAAGATTTCGGGCAGCAGGTGTCTTCCAACAGATGAAAATCTTGCCTAGCTATTTATCGCTCCAAGACCCAGGCCACGCCTATGTTTCGCTGCCCACAAATCTATCGACCAACGACAAACTATGTATCGGAGGATATTCATCGGGAATCGAGCATGAGACGGACGTCGCTCTCCTTGGCAAAGAATTTAACGGGAAAAGGAAAAAGAGAAAAAAAAGCGGTACCGCTGACACACGACCGTTCGGCGATGATACTGCTAACGAGAACGAGCGCGTGAATTAGTTTGTTCGACGTACCAACGACATCCAACAAATATTTTCTTTTCCTCTCTCTCTCGAGATTCGCCAAACGATCGAATAAAACGCTCCATGTTTTTTCTCGCTTTGGCGTTCGTGTCAACGGTCGAAAAAAGGAGAAAGGAACGAAAGCCGAGCGTGAGTGAATCGCGAAACGAGCGAATCGAATCGCCGTACCCAATCTCGCATTGTATACGAGCTACGGACCTGGCTCATTTGTCCCGTTAATAATTATAAGAAGGTGTGACTCTGCCTGGCTCGCTACACCTACGGACAAGCATATTTATGAATCTCGGGCTGCTAGCGCGATCCGCTGGTAAAACGTTCCCAACCGGCAAACGGGCGAGCCTTTGCCGATCCCAACTAGAGTCGACGATCGTTGTATGGACGGGACATCCGACTAATTTGTTCGTTCTCGCAAATCGTTTTCGAAACATATTCGAGAAAACCTTTCGCTGGAAGGATCGGTCGAGGACAAGGAACGACGCGAGAAGAAAGAAGACGAACGCGGTTGACAAGTTTGAAACGAGTTGAAAGTTGGGAACCTTCGGAGCGTAGGTAGGCGCGTATAGAAGCCTGAAACCACGGGGGGCGACGTAAACTAACCGCCGGTTAATTATTGTCCTTTCGCACGGCGGGCCCGGAATCGCAGGTCCGCGCGCGTCTGCGTGCACCAGAGAAGGGGAGGAAAAAGTAGAAAAGGAAGGAAGGACCCGCGTAACGCGACGGTCAATCGGTGCTACCGAACGAATGAAACGAAACGGAACGGAATGGAATGAAATGGAACGGAAGTGGGGACGAGGGGCGGTGTAGGAAGATCTGCCGGTGGAGAGAGCAAAAAGGTCTACCGGGGGACGGGGACCAGAGAGAGAGAGAGAGGGGGCCGAGAACTCCCGAGGGCCTGCTAAGGACCAGAACTACCGTGGTAGCATTCAATTAGCCTCGCGGCATGTGAAATATTATTGTCTGGCTCGTTTCATACACTCGATTTTTAAAAGGGGAGAAAGAAAGGCATTACGCCGACCTCCTAACATATTTCACTACTGAATCATTCCCCCTTTCCTCTTTCACGCTTCTACTTCTCGAACCCGGTCTCCCTCCCATCGCCCTCTGCCTCTCTGTCTCCTATCTTTCGCATGGCTTTTCATACCTCTTCGCCAACTCGCACACGCTTTTCGACCCCGAACACTTCCGACGCGATTCTCGTTCTCCAGCGATCGTCTCCACCCCGTTAGTTCCTCGTTTTTCCAGCAATCTTTTTCTCTCGGTCTTGTCGCGGAATTAGCAGGCTGACCTGCCAGCGATCACGCTTGCTACTCCAGTAAACGAGCTTTCCTTCGATCCATCGGTGCGTCGCAGTTCCGTCGTCGCACCTATCGTCGCTCGTGCTTTCGCCATCGCGCCAGCCTTCTGCCAATGAACGAACGTTCCCTCCGTTGTAGTGTGCATCCGAAGCTCGTTACGACGCCGGAACAAACGGATCGTCGAGGGAATTCCAAGCGGTATCGGTCACGGGACGATTTCTTTAACGCATTCACGATAATTGAAACGATCGCGATTCCCCCGGATGGAAGCGATCCAAACGAAACTAAAAGCCTTTAGTCACGAATCGTTTAATTACTCGAATAATCATAAGCGTTGATGATACGGATATGTTTATTCTCCAGAAGACCGTCTTGGTCATCGATTACGCCGCATGAAGTACAGTCGCTAGAAACGTCAACTTTCGTCAACCGATCGATCGGGTAACCGAGATGGATTAATAAAATATCGGCTAGACGCTCGTAATTTCGACGAACGACGACTGTTCGCGTTCGTCGAGACGCGGTCGAAACCGCAGACTCCCGTCCCAACAGTCAAGCTGAAATACCCACGTATCGATATGTTCTCGGTTACGCGCTCCGTTCGGCAAATTAAGAGCGGTTTCGACGATCCAACGACGGTTTTGTTCGTTTTATATAAATACAAAGGCGGAACGTACGAACGAGCTTGGAACTTGTCGCTCGTCTAAAGGAGCGTTCGGAAGGTCAATATTGTTGTCAATATTTAAGGTTCTCAATATTATCGTACGTAAGAGATCCTCTAGACGATCAATATATGCTGTCAATACAATATCGAGGACCCTGAAATATTGACAATAATATTGACAATAATACGAATAGCCTGAACGCTCCTTAACATTTTCCGGACATGATGGATCAGTGGTGGAGAGTCGAGAGCGTCGTAACGTATCATGGACACGAAGAAGAATCCATTACAAACAATCGTGTTCCAAAACGATTTTTGAACGACTTTCCAATGCTACGCGTTTCGACGAGAAGAAATTTCCACGAATTTATTGGAAAAACGAGAAACGCCAAAGGGTGGCAAGAGGGAAAAGATATTCGAGAACGATCGCGAGCGATAGCCAAATGCGAAGGGTGAATCGAAATTGGTAGAAACAGCGAAGCACGCGAGAAACTCGCGACAGGAACAGCGTTGCCGTCGAATTGTCTGGCTGATTTCCTGCTTCGAGTCGTCCCTTCGGAGATTCCCAGGGGATAGTAGGAGGTTAGGGATGAGCCGGTTGTGAACGGTGCCTGGAAAACCGAATAGCGGAAGGGGTTTGCTTTGGGGGTTGGGAGTGCTGATGGTGGTCGAGCGAGAAGAGAAGAGAGCAGAGGAGAGGAGAGAAGAAGAGATGAAACGAGAAGAGAAGAGAAGAGAAGAGAAGAGAAGCGAAGTGAAGGGTGTGGGTGCTGTGGTCGAGAGAGGAAAAGGATGAGGAAGAGGGGGCAAACGATGGTAGAAATCGAGCGAGAGGGGAAAAGAGAGAGAGAGAGAGAGAAAGAGAGACAGAGAGAGCGCGGCGGAGCGTGTAATTGAGTCCCGTGCGCGATCGCTACTTTATCGACCCCCTTATGCCTACCCCGTTCCCTCCATCGCATCCAACCCCTTATTCCCTGTTTCTCTCTGTCGTGGATCGGCACCTCTCTCTCTCGAAACCAACCTACCACCTTCGAACTTTATCTTTCAGCTCTCCACTCTACTCTACCGTCTCCTTCTGATGAATCTTTTGTCTTTTTCGCGCAACGATCTCCGACCCTCGTTTCTGAACGAACAACCGAAAAACATCGACTAGCTATAGAATCGGGATACCAACGACGACGACGACGACGAGAAAAAATCAAGAAAGAAGGGGAGTTTCAGCGTTTCGAGAACGAACGAAAACGAGTTATCGGCCTGTTCCCGGATTTCTTTGTGAAAATGTTCCGGCATCGTCGAAACGATTATTTTTACAAAGGTTTTTATGAAAGTTGGTGCCGTAACGATGGCGAGCGTCCGCGAAACACAGACCTCAGCTATTTCGAGCGAATCGGAAAATTTATGCGACCGAACTCGATTTAGACGTAAACGTTCGATTCGACCGATCGCCAGAGAGAGGGAACTGTCGTTTCAGTAACATTATCGCCAACGATTCAACTGACAAGATTCGCGCGCACCACCCGTTCGCACTAAGTAGTCGCATCAATCTTCGATGCGATTTCGTGCTAGGTAAATTATATATCTATGAAAAGCAAGTATATCGAGCGGCGAGGGTCCCGCTGAGACTCGTCGGAGCAGCTTTATTTAACCCTGACCAATTCACACTAAAGATGAATCTACTTCCACGGTCGCCATCAAGCATCCGTGTCAGACGGGTACGCGCCGCAAAATCCATACATACGAACGTCACGGATAGACATATATCAATCCGCGCTAGACATATATCGGCCCGTTCGAAAAAACATTTGACAAGAGCGTACACTCCGTTTTCTACCTAAGCGTCTCTGCTCGGACACCAAGGAACAGGGTAAAGCAACGTACGACGAGCAACGGCGCTCCTTTTTTTTTCGTCTTCCGTTTCTCCTAGACTTTTCAACTAGGCGACGTGAGAAGGAAAGCTCCTCTCATCTTCGTCGCGGTTGTCCGAAGAAGAAGAAAGTTCGTTTTACGAGTTCACCGTAATTACCGGAACAACGATTCGTCGTGGATAGAAATTTATAGTTATCGTTATCGGATTTGCGTTACGCGAACCTCGATTACCCGCCACCGGTGCTGCTTTCAACGGAGGCCATGTACTCACGAACAATTAACTAATTTTTGCGTAATTGCACCTTGCCGGCGTACGAAGCTATTTCTCATTTCCCGCGGAGCAATTACGGTGAAACCATGATGATTATTTCGAGGCTTTCGCTCGGCGAACGATCGATCCTCGAAACAGTCATTAACCGATTGGAAGCGTACGTGCCCGCCACGGGAGTCGGGAACCAAAGGGTTGTAGCTATTTGTAACAAAATTAAATTGATCCCGGCGAGGTTGGAGATCGACGCGTTACGGATCGGCTCTCGTCGCCTCCCTCTACCACGTGCTCCCTGCTCGTTCCGCATCGCATCGCATCGTATCGCATCGCATCGCATCGCATCGCGTCTCGTCCCATCACGTCTCGTTCCATGTCCGTTCGATCCTCGTACAATTGCGCGCGTGGAAAGCACGGACTTTGTCGTTCTATCGAACCGACCTGAAAGGACGAGAAAATTAAGGCGGGCAGACGGTTCTATCTGAGAGGGAAAGAAACAACGATCTCCGTGAGAAAGAAGAAGAAGAAAGGAATTAAACCCTTCGGTCTCGCGAGGATCTCTCTTAAGGTGGTCGAGCCACGTAATAGAGAAATGATTTGATTAAAATGTAAAGGAGGTCCGGACCTTCTGTTTGCGCATTTCACGGTTCGCCTGTAAAAAGCACGGGGCCAGCCGTTAGACAGATGGCAGTCGCTGCACTCAATGGCCTGAGAAATTGGATCGCGTTTTAACTCCCTTACGTTTTCAGCTCCGAGCTACGGATACCGAGCTTCCAGCCGCGACCTCTGCACTTCTTACGTGCCACCACCACAGGAGCAACTCGATTCCGTCCTAGAACGAACCGCGAAAACTCCAAACGAACGCTCAGCGCCATCAGCGCTCTTCCCATCCCTTCTTCCCTTTCGCTCGTTCGCTGTGTCAATGGACACAATTTTGCCGCGGCCGTCATCTGGACAAATTGCTAAAAGAAGAAACGCGAAGCATCGATCCAACCGCGAACGCGAGTCGAACACGCACGTTTTAATCGCACGCAAACCAACCACGACCAATCGCTTTTAAGATGACGAGATCGAACGTCCTCCGGGAACGGTAATCGTTCTCTCTTAAAAAAACGCATCACGTTCCCGATTGGCGACCTCGTTCTGCAATTTGCTACCCTCTCGAATCTTTCGATTCTATTTCTCTCGACGTTTCTTTTCCACGTTCAGGTAACAACCAAGATTGATTACCTTTTAATTATCGTCCGGTTCGATTAACGGCCGATCTGTCGATACCGATACCACACGTCCGTCGTTCGCGTTCGTTCCCTCTTTCCGTTTCCATCTTCCGATTTTTAGTAAATTCGAATTAGGTATACGGCTACGAACGATCGCGATCGGAATGATTCGTATAAGCGAAAAGTGGAAATTCGACGAGTAAAATCAAAGTGTCGGACGACGTAAACAGCAAACTTTAGACGATCGGTAGCCCGAAGAGCGCAGCGGTGGTCAGAAATCGTATTCCGAACAAACACGATCGCTCAACCTAGCGGTGGTTCAGTGTCGTCGTACCATGTCTGTACGATCTGTCGGTTTTAATGGTTTGTCGACGATCGAAACGTAGCTCCCCTTCGCACATCAGCTTCCGATCGAGCGACAACATCGCTTCTTCTTCGTTCCCTTCGTCCGAAAGACGGGACTGGGCGTGAAAGCAAACAGAAGGGTGAAACGAAGGGAAAGGAAGGAGGAAGAAGATGAGCGAGCAGCGTGGGTGGACAATCCGGGTTCTCTCGAGAGCAGAAGGTGATACGGAGGCCACGGAGGCACGGTCGAGCGATCATGCTCGAGAATAGGAGGGATGAAGCAGACTTTGGTGGGAGCGCGATTCTATCCAGAGCGGGGATAGCTGCCGCGGTGGGGATGCCGATGAACACCGCGGTGAGTGACGCAGGAGGGGTGCCAAAGGAGTCGAGGAACAAACCTGGTGGCAGCAATCACCATGAGTGGGCGACGCGCGCTTCTCTTCTCTACGTTTCTCCGATCTTCTCTTCTCTTCTCTTCTCTTCTCTTCTCTTCTCTTCACCTCTTCACCTATCTTCTTTTCCTTTCCTCTCTTTTCCTCTTTTGGGTTATCAGACTGACGAACCACTCGCCGACCTTTTCCCTTCGAATCCCTCTCGCTCGCTGTTTCTCTCGCTTCCTCCTACTCCCCCTATTTCCTACCCTCTTACCCTTTTCCGCTTCCTCTGGATCTCCGTCAGTGCTCGGTTCGCGTACGTGTTCGTATCCGTGTCCGTGTCCCTTGCACGCAACCGCATCATCGGACAGCTCGCATCGTGAGGGTTGAGAAACTTTATCACTGGCCATTCCCCTTCCTCTATACACTTAAGTACTTATTTAGCACTATCACGACCTTACGATTCGTCGGTCATGTCGCCAAACAAATTCGTAACGTAATTCGAATCGATGAGTATCGCGCGTAGTTACGAGTTTAAGAAAACAGAGACGAGATTACGAGTGGACCACGCGTTCCAGTCGCGGAAAACGTAACAACGCCGCTTAAGTTAAATGTCTACTCAAAGTTTTACCATATGACGCTACCGATCGAGTAAGCTCGCTCACGAGGGTCTGGTAACGATGGTGTAGGGGACGCAATGTTGCCTCTGCGACATGCGGTACCGTCGTATAGACGGAGACCAAACAATTTGTATTAAAATGAGCGAGCTACCCTCGCAACGGCGAGCGATTTTATAAAAACGATTTTTTAAAAAAGCAACGACCACTACCAGCGGGCTAAACGGATACAAATCCAATCTATGTCTCTCTCTCTCTCTCTCTCTTTTTCTCCGTTCCCCTCTATCGAAACACCATGTAATTCGCAACCTCTCATTTTGTTTTATCTCGCGGAAATAAAGAGCGCGTACAGAAGTATCGTTTCAAACGCAGTGCGAAAGTTAGCGACGTGAGTAGGAGGTCGCGAGTGCTGGATGATCTATTGGAACATCGATGAGCCTGACGTAACGGTAAGCGACAGCTACGTACATACGTTTATAATATACACCGAAGACGAATGATCTCTTATCGATCGTGGCAGATACGCGTAAAGAAAAGCGGTTTGACTTTCCACCGTTTACAGTCGCGTGTCATTTACAAGGCTTACCACGAGCGATCCTTGTCCTCGCGAGAAAAACGAGACCAGATACAAAATGATTCGTCCGGTTTCAGCGACGGCGGTCGTTTGCTCTCCCTCGCTCCTCGATCCATCGAGATCGGACTCATCGAGGTATGCTTGCCCCCCGTGGTTCGCTTCCATCGAAAATCCAGATCTGATTGGTGACGACTACGACGACCAGTTCGTTGTCAACCGGACATGTTAAACGAGTACGGGTCCCTTGTTAAAGATAGAAGAGAAAAGAGTCGAAACGCGATGCACGCGTGTACGCGCGCGATCACCAACGGTGATCAATCACCTTCAAACTGTGCTCGTACAATGCGTGTCGTGCCACCAGAATCTGGCCGCTTGAGAGAGCTATTGTTGCCACCCACGTTGTCTCTCGACTTCTGCTTACCGCTCTCTCTAACGACCACGACCGTCTCTCGTTTGCCAAAACCCCAAAAGATCCAATACTCCTGATTGCTGCACCCTCCTGTCTCCGCACCCTTCGCAATCCCAATACGTATAGAGGTCCTTCGTTTTTTCGTCCAGCTATCGACTATTCCTTTCTACCTCTACGATCTAACCACTCGATAATGCTTTTAAGCGGTTTCGAACTAATGTAATCGGCCATCGTACCTGGTCCGCGATGCTCGTAAATCGCGTTGATACGACCGATCGAAAATCTGAACTTCCAATAAACTGATATAAATACGTGGAAAACGCTCCCGTGAGACTTACCCTTCTCCGTTTGATACGACTAGTTTCGAGAGAGAGATAATTCTGCTAGAATCGAGAATCGGGAATCGGAAACCGAATTTTCAAGATTTCGACCGATCAGCTTTGAAGGAAAAGAACGGCCATCGTAAAGGTAGAAACGAATACGCGTTATCGGATCGATTGGATCGCGACCAGAAAAAGAAGAAACCATGCACAACGTCGTTTATACCCCTCTGCAATCATCTTGTATTCGATATCCAAAAAGAAAAAAAGGCAAGGAAGTAAAAAGTTTCCCTCGGAAAGGAAGCGATCCAAGCAGATAACACGGACGCGTAATCTCGATGCTACTGCAGCTAGAAACAGCCGTTGCGGACGTATCAAAATATTCGAGCTCTGCATAATTTCTCGTGATAAGTGACAGGCTAAAAGCTGTCCCTAAGTCGAATCGACCGAATGTCTGGTTTAGTTTAAAACTAGATCTTAGACGTTGATTCTTTTGAGAGCAACATTGTCCGTCGGTTAGGAAGAAGAGTAAGAGACACGTGCCACTTATCCACCGTGTTATCGTACGACTCATGGCTGACTATAGATACCAGAAGCTGAACACTCGAGTATGTATATACGTCGGGATGATTTTCGGCTGCGTATGAACGTATACACGCGTATCGCGATCGTTGCGTTCGTCTCTTGAGTCGGCTTTTCATCCGTTTTTAAGCGAGCCGTGGAGATTTTTCAAGATCGCTCGACGCGCGCTATTAACTAACTGCGCCATTAAAAGCGTTATATCCTCCTATCTTTGTTTATTACTTCTCGAAACGAAACATTTCTTATTTGGATTCAAGGAGTTACATTTTTTACGATGTAAAACAGCATCGTACCTTACTGTACGTGCGAACCCCTAGCACACATTATTTCTTTCTTCGCGGAAAATGGACCGACGTTGGACTTTGTTTTTTTTTCTCTCGTTTTGCTCTTTTAGGTAGGAATGAATCCCCTGTAGAGGGTTTAGAAAAGGGAAAGTAACTAGAGGAGATGCTTCTGACGAGTTCTACTCTCTTGACGTTCTATGGGGCCCTGCGTGGTGAATGATAGGTTTGTGAAGTTACGAAGTTACGTTTAGTAGTAGTGGCGGAAGGTGAGTTCGTGCGTAGAATCGTCGAGTTATTCTTCTACCTTCACAGAGCGTATCATTTTATGCAGATTAGTATCTTCATGGTTCTTTCTTCTCTGAACTTAATAATATCGCATTGAGTGTGAAAAACGGTTCACGATAGTCACGAAATGATACGATTAGTAACAACCAATATTATTAACAAGAACCTACGTTATTTTTCTTCTACCAGACCTGTATGTGTATACGACGAATTAACACTCATCCTTATTGAGCGAAACGATATACTAAAAAAATCGATTGTATCTTAACAGAGAGAAATATCTTCTCAATGACTACGAAATATGTAGATCTCGCGGTTTTATTCGGCTTAACGATGACACGAAACATGCAACGGTACAGAGCGATATAAAGATAGAAGGGAAGCGATTCTGGCACCGACAGAGATGAGCAGATACGCCTAAAACTGAGTTGTGTCAATGTGCGGTTCGAAAAATGATTAGCATCGTGCGGTCAATTTATTTTATTTACAATGCGTGTCTCGTATTGCATAAACTTGTACGTGTTTACCTTCTTCCAGGTGTTTTGGAGTTACGTATACGACCAACCGATCATCGAATCTTATTCATGGATTCAATTGGATTGCAATTAATCGACCAACAAATTTCAGGAGGGAAACGCGCATATGCCGCCTGTCAGAATTCGCTTTCTCATGGATGCGAGAATCGATTTGAAATGATTAGCGATAATGTCAAGGGAGTTCAGAGGCACGTCCGTGATGAGTCCGTGACTGGCGTACCTTCTGTGCCGACGTGGTTAAGTTGCTCCAGTACGCCAATACGTAACCACGAATCCACCTAATTGAAGTAACCACAAGGCGCAACGCGCTACGTTATACGGCAATGCAATCGAGCCAGGCAAAGGTAGACAGACCTGCCACAGGTACAGAAAGAGAAAGAAGGACAGAGAGAGAAGGAGAAATAGGAGAAGAGAGAGAGAAAATGGGAGTACCTGGTTCGAAGAAGACGCGAGGACGAAGGGAGAAAAGTCCCAATAATCCATGATGGATAAGTAATATTAGTACTATACGTCCACGGTACGATTTTCTCTCCGTTAGGTCGACGAATAACCATCTGCCGCTTGTCTTTCGACGTCTAGTATTTCCATTTAGACGTAACGTTTCGAGCTTCGAATAGTACGAAATGCTAAGCGCACTCAACGATTCTTTACTCTTAAAGTGGAAATCACATATGAATAATGATATCGAATAACGAATAATAAAAAAGAAAAAGATACTTTCAATTTAAAAAATACAGAACAAACGGGAAAACAATTTGTTATGCATAGTATAAATATATTTATATGGATATTTTATAATGCAATTGCGTCTACATATCGTGACACGTATAATGCTAATAAATGCCACCTCCTAACTGGATACAGAATGTAAAAATCAATCGATGATCTCTTTATAATGCTCACTCATACACCGTCCCACACATAATATCATGGTCGATCGAATTCTTTGAAAAACGTTTCGATCGCAAAAAAAAACATTATATTTTAGAAATCTGTCTCACATGTATCCAGTTCACGTATAGTAAAAAGTTTTTAGAAAAACAATAGGCATTGATTTTTTATTTATCAAATAATATAATATTCGTTGAAATAAATAATACGTAAACACGCAATTTTACTGGGAAATGAGCTCAATGCTTCCGACCAGCTATGACCTTCGTCCATACAATCGTACATGTATGTATCTTCTATGAAAAGTTATATGTATACATATATAACTATTTTTTACAAGAATTTTATACCGCGTCTGATATAGTGCAGCCAATATTATTAGCAAATTTATTCATTGAAATCTTATAAAATATAAATGCCTGTTATTACTAACCTCTTGTTCGTCGTTTTAATACATCGTATCAGTGTGGATCTGTAACGCTGATATGTACAAAATTAGATGTAGAAAGTTTTGCCAAACCAAATGCGCTACTATAAAAACAATTTGCGTGATTTAGTTGCCCAATTTCAAAAATGTACGAAAAATGAATATGTTCAGAAAAATAATATTTCCATGTCTTTCGTCACATGCGATCAGAGGTGTCTAAACAATATACATATATAGCTTTGATATATTGTACGTTTATACATTCATTGCGAAATCTCTGACTTAGATCTCACTACAAACGTGTAATTTCATTCTGTATACTGAGAACTAATGCTTTGTTTTATTTTTTTCAAAATCCTTCTGATTCCTTATATATTCCAGGAAATACTTTATTCTACGTTATAACTCGTCTTATCGATAAATGAATAAAACACGAAAAATAATAATCAATAGCACCAATTATTCTAATAAAAATATCAAAGCAATTTTAAACAACATAATTGGTTTTCAAGGTAAAGCTTGAGTAACCAAAAAATATTCGTGCAATATACATTACGAAATATATTTGCTTTTAGATAAAATTGACAAATCCCATGAAACTAATCAAGTTTTTAGTCAATATTTCACGTTGCATGGAATGTGGCCAACATTATGATATGATACTGGTGAAAAAATTGGATTGAAATTGTCGCGTTGTAATATTAGCGGCTGTTGATTAATTTCAAAAGATTAATATTTTTTTTTTAAAGGAACCATATACGCACGGTCTCGAATTTTCTAACAGTGCTTTATACTACGCATGAAATTTGCCGCTCGGTATTATTATGTGTAACTTTGTTTCACTTCAGAATACACATTCCTTTTAAAACCGTTACTCTTTTTACAAGAGTGTACACTTCCTCTTCTTTACTGGTTCTGGAGGTTCCAATGCAGCTAAAATAGCTTCATCAAATACATTTTTCAAACCTTTCTGCAACATTGAAAACTCTGTTATTACTACCAAAAGATTACAACAGCGAGGACGTGTCTTCCTATTTAACAGATGCATACTTACTTGCGTAAGAGCACTACATTCTACGTATTTTACCGCTTTTAATTCCTTGGCAAGTTTTTCTCCTTGCTCTGCTGATATCGGTTTTTGCTTATTTTTTGCTAATTTTTCGATAGTAGCAACGTCATCTCTCAGATCAATTTGAGTACCAACCAACAAAAATGGAGTTCTCGGACAGTGATGCGTTATCTCAGGTACCCACTAAAGTAAAATGTGTTTATGATTGACATTTCTTTCCTTTATTGCATAGTACATTTCATTTCAATAGTATCCTAATGATAAATAAATTGTATTGAACATAACCTTTTCTTTAACATTTTCAAATGATGATGGTGACACTACTGAAAAACAAACAAGAAATACATCTGTCTGTGGATAACTCAGAGGCCTAAGTCTATCATAATCCTCCTGGCCTGTAACATAACATAGTATTTGTATGCTATATTTATAAACAAATCTTAATGTTATTAGAAATTTACCAGCAGTATCAAACAATCCCAATGTATATGGATCACCACCGATCATTACTGTCACTGCATAATTGTCAAAAACAGTAGGTACATATTCGGATGGAAATTTATTGGTTGTATATGATATTAAAAGACAGGTTTTACCCACAGCTCCATCCCCTACCACAACACATTTTATTGTCTGCATGCTGATATTTCTTGTATTATCTAAAATAGCTGTATTAAATACATATTTAAAGTTAATACAACAAACGAATCACACGACACTTCTGGGAATATTGTGTACAATATGTCAATTCGACTTTAATAACAATAAACAAAGTACAAATCACTCTTAAACTTTTTTTAACGCTTTGTCAGTAATTGATAAATTCATCTAAATTTTTTATATTTAACGTTATATGAAATATACGAATTTAATGAAACTTATCGGATGAATCACATACAAAGTCGGCCTGTCCTTAACCTTCAAACATATAACCGAATTCCAATATAAAAACTAAATTATATTAAAGTACTTCCTATTACTCTTCACAATAGTAACTATTACTTTCCATATTTACATTTTATATTACCTATAACATGAACTTATAAAAGGAAAATCGTGTTAACTTATCGAACGTAAAAGAAAGACGATTACCTACGATTGTACGTCTGTCATTAAAGGTTAAAATCGTAACTCATAATCTTAAATCACAATGAACAATTATACAACTTGAAATATATTGGTAAACGTAAAAAAGTATAAATACAACATCTAGCACTTCAACGCCATCAAGCGCAATATATTCCACCGCACTTTATATTTATCACGAAATATGCATTTCTTTTAACGATCGCTCATTCACAACTGCTTGTTGCACACGTCTGGCATCCGTTACACATGATCATGAATATAAAAATATCTAATATTAGAGTTTATAACAATATAAAAGCAAATAATGTATTTGATAATAATAAAATTATTATTAAATATTGTTTCTTATATCACTTAAAAAAGTTGCAAGTAAAAAAAATACTAGAATCACTATCATAACAAAGCACTAGTTGGTACTAGATCAATACATAAAAAGTGTCTGATTGTAAATTGTTGCTCCGTCCAAATGTTTATTTTAAGAAATATTAGCACTACATTTAATAATAAATCAACAATTGTATATTCTTACTTCAGTTAAATATAAGAGTATTATAAACGGTTATTATAACAATTTTATACATACATGTTGAACATAAGTAAAAAATAATTTTCATTTTTGCTAATATAAAAATACATTAAAATTTACAATTTTCTTATTTCCTAAGGACTGCAGCTTTTAGTTTTGTTATTGCATTTTGTATACAGTATAATTACTTATTATCTTGCTTCGGGTTTAGAGAATGGTTGCAATGATCCTGGTTGTACCCATGATAATCCAACTGCTTTATTTTCTTCTTCTTCCTGTATCCCATCACATTATAATCATAATTAATAAAAAAGTAGATCAAAATATTATAAATTATTTTCATTAAGCTTCAAATAATATGTTAGTATCTACATTAATTGAAAAACATTTAGATATATATTTCTTTACCTTAGGTTCATAAATTTCTCTCTTAATGGAATTATGAAGCTCATCGACGTATGGACTAAAAGTAATATAGTGAGGATCATCCACCATAGGTGAACTATATACTTTGTTTAAGCTTTCTCTCACACATTTTCTTACACGATCTCGAAATGTTTCGAAATTATTCTCTAATCTGTAATACAAACATGACACGCATAAAATTTAAATATTAACTGACAACTACAACATTCATTGATCAAATATTTTTTCCTAAATACTTACAAATTAGACGCTTCGTGATTTACAGAATTCATTTTAATATCTACTTTTGTGAAGATTTTTGTTATAAATTGTACCAATTGCCAAATTCGATTACTTTTTCTCCATTCAGGAAACCCCCATGATGTATATAGTTCTCCAGATTCAGAATCGATCAAAGGATGAAAAACTGGAGTTTGAAATGTGACTTTCTACAATTTGTACGGTACACAATAACAATTAAACATTCAGTATACAAGCATTTTAAACAAATCTAAAACAATTTTATAACTAAATTCTAATGTATCAGGAAGTATAGTCTTACAGGACATCCTCCATCTGGAAAATTTTGTGGTAGCGTAATATTAAATCTGAAGATTCCTCCTTGATATATTCCTTGCCGCACAAATTGTACTCCAAACCATACTAAAACAAAATGCATTTATTACAGCTTGATAAATATCCAGGAATGTCTAATAAATGTGTACAAGAAAATGTGGCAAACAATAAATCATGCACATATTTACATGTAAACCATTATACAAGACCAAGTCAGGATAAGCAAGACCTAAGAATCAATTCATATTTGACTTAAATAAATTGAATGCAATTTTTCTCATACATAAGATGCATTGAAAAAAAGAAAAATAATATTTATTTGCTCATACTACTTACATAAGGAATTTTGGGCAGATGGTATGACATAAATACCCTTCAGATCTTGCGCACATAGCATATTACTGTTTAAAAAGTAATAACAAAAGAACTAAGAGATTTTCATTCACTGCAGACATTTATACACTGATTTGCAAAATTGACTTACTATTCTGATAAAATATTGTATTCCTGTAAGTATATTATATATTCTTTGTTAGTTTGTGACACAGTTGGCCTATCAATCATTTTCACAGACATGCTCAATTGAGAATCTCCATTTGTATTCAAAGGTAATAATTTCCTGAATGAACCTTGTCGTTTTAGGTTATCGTTCTTATTACCATCATCCTAATATCATATAAAATTAGTTGTTATTTTCAAATGTTTCTATTTATCTTCCAGATTAGAAGGAAACATTTAATTACTCTTATTTTGTTTATTACCTTTGCTCCTGACATACTGATGTAATTAAGAGAAAAATAGTAGGATTATGTCTCAAATATAATCAACGTTTAAGATTTTAAATAATAAAAATATGTTCCATTATTTCACAAATTTTATCAGATAACTGGCTATTCTGTTGTATTTCCAATTACTATCATCTCCTCTGAAATATTCCATCTCACGCTATATGTGAACAACCATAAACGAAGGAAGACATAGATCTTATATGATTGACTAATATATCGACTAATGCTCTTTATTTTATTTTTTATTATCTAATCTAAGATAAGAATAAATATCTTCTTATCAGTCCTATAGAATGTTAGATCTATACTGTATCATTAATTAAGGACAGAATAGACGTGACATTACATAGGACTTTGTATCTCAGGTTCTGAAATACCGACCTGAAAAAATCAGTGTTTCTTACGCCCTCTGCGATTTATTGCAGCCAACATAGGAATTAATATTCTACTGAATAATCGAGATCATCGAAAGCAATAAAGTCAATGCATACATAAGTATATGTATATAGCTATAGAAAGATCATTTGCCAAGCTGAATCTACAATATTTCACTTTAAAGGAACAGTGTAAATTCGACTTTATATTCTCAAAAGAAGCTCTGTCATCCTAATCAGAGCTACTAGCAGCGAGATTCCTTGGTTGAAATAGACATGCATTTGTTGAAATCCGAACTGACTAACGTAATATAAGACATATGTTAACCAAAAAGGAGAGAGTAAACTAGGAGAGAGAGCGTGATCTCAGAGTGTGTTGAGTTCAAAGAACATGTAGTAATTTGGCTTATGTATATATATACGTGTATAATAATAATTGTATTATTATTTCAATATACTAAATACATTTATACCTTTTCTTTTACACCTATACACTTGATTGATATATCCCACCGAGTTATGGGACCAAACTAGGTGTAAAAAAAGTAGAAATAAAAGAGAAAACGAAAGAGACTCTATAACGAACAATTGAGAGCGTAATCACGTGTAGCGAAAAGATCAAAGACCAGAGTTTCAAAAGAAGTATTTCAAAAGGATTTAGAATAGTATTTTCCCCAGTTGCCCGCAGAGAACTTCAATAACTAACTATTTCAACTATGCACGATCATTACAAATCGCAGCACTACGAAATTAATTTAAAATTAACGTCGTTTTAACTCAACTTAAGATAAAACAAACCGTAACAAATTCAAATTCAATAAATACTAACGTATGCACTCATACTTCAACATACGCAACGCTAATATCGAAATGTCGCAGTGCAGCTACATTCGAAGCTGCCGATGCTTGACTACCTTTTTGCAACTGTCTTCGTTGCATCAGGTGATCCAGGAACAGGAACAAGTTTCCACAATCTCAGTGGAAGAAGTTTGGGCATTTCATAGACGCAACACTACGCATAGAAACGCGATCATTCATCAACGCAACGCTAATCGAAAAAGCTATTGAAATAATCTCGACGAAATGTATCGCAACGCTAATTCTTAAAATGAATCTAATGTAAAGTTACTATTTATAAATGAAAAAAGAACTACTTCAAATATGCGCGATGGTGACAAATCGCTACGCTACGAAATTAATTCAAAATTAACGTCATTTGAATTCAACTTAAAATAAAACAAAACGCGACAAATTTAAATTCTATTCTTTAATAAATTCTAACAATTATTCACAATAGAAAATACTGAATACAATCGCGACATCTTATAACTCGCTACAGTAAAGCAAACGCGGTCGTCTTTTCATCGCAACGCTAATCCAAACCGAAATGAGTATTTTTTCGCAACTCTAATTGTTAAACGCGAAATTTGGGTTCGCAACTCTAATTGTCAACGCGAAATTTAAATTCGCAACTCTAATTGAAAAACCGCGATTAGCCCAATATGACGATGGGCCGACATGTACGTCGGCAAATAAACAAATCACAACTAATACTACTACAAATACTAAAAGCGAGTACAGTGACAAAGTAGTAACGAGAATGACTTTCCATCCTCTGGATGATCCAGAAGATGAAAAGCCATTAGTAGTTGCCCTCTTGCATGGCAGTTTGCCGGGCCTCTTCGGCTCATAGCCTCTTCTTTCTTCGGGCGCGATGCCCGCTGAAACTTACGTCTAAGCTCGAGACTTTCTAAATCGCAAACCAAAAAATAACGTACAAAGGTGAAGTGAAAACATAAATCGCGGAAGCTGATCCAAGTACATGGACGAACAACGATCATATAGAGATCGCTGTCCGTTCGCATGTGCATGCTCGAGCAATATTAACGTTCGTGTCGAAACCCAATCGCGACCGCGACCGCGGAATTCAAAAAATCGACGGACAAAGCCAAAGACGATGGCATGTTCCATTCGTGTCAGCTTCACCGTCGATTTTTCGAATGAAATTTCTTGAAACAGGTTGGACACGCGAAAACGCGCCTACCCGACGAGAGACTGTGCCAACCTGCCCGGCCCTACCTACTTATAGTTAACATTCATACCAGAAAATATACTACCTATCCTACCCGAAAACCTATATTTAAAATTTAAAAAATAGCAAAACAAGCACACCAACACATTCACTCCACGGTTCTCACACATAACCCGGGCGCAAAGGCCTACACTAGAGAGACGTCCCGGGACGCCTCCGACACCCGAGTTTGGCATACAACATGCACACTCTAACGTTACGTACCATTTTCCTGAAATCGACTGACGAGGGCTAGCGACCATTGCGTACAACGCGATAAAAGTTAATCTCAATTTTAATTACAAATATTCCTAATTCAGAGAGTGTGTTTATTTTTCAAAGAAATTGTAGATTTATTATAATTTAACAATAAAATTAATGATACTAATATCTCTGATTCCCTGTATTCGATAACGAATCCTTGTTTTTACAGGTTGTGATTGAAATGATATTGGTATGAATTTATTTTTTATGATTTAGATTTATAGTAAATAGGAAAAGTACGAAAACGACGCAATTCCACAACCTAACCACACACACTGTGTAGAAAGTACGTCGTGCACGATACGCTAACTCATCGTCAGTCGCTTACAAATCATTATAAAATCAATGGTCGTCGTACTCATTGCCTTTCTCTCACCCAAGTAGCACCTGAGCACGTGAATGAGATCCTGGCATTGAATACGGAAGGGGTTAAACCTGAAAATCCTAACTAAAAAACGTATTAGTCCATCTAATTTGTATTTAACGGGCTAATCTTCCTTTATTTTGCATTTTCGAACTTTATCTCTATTATTATCACTATATAGTCTAGATTATTAATTTAATAGTCTGCCAAAATACTAATATTGAATTTATTTATAGAAAAGAAATAAACTGATCCTGAATATGAAATTTATTTAATAATTGACTCAAAATTAAATATTAATGCAAACAACCTCAGGCAATCCCTTCATCAAAGCACATTTTCGAAAGTACGAAAGCAATGTTCAAAACTTGTTGCTTTGATTCCAAAATTTGCCTGTCGCGAAATTTCTTCTTGCACATAAAATTCAATACATTTTAGTACGGCAGGACTGAACTTTAATATCTCTATATATATATTTTAAATCAATACCAACATTCAAAAATGAAGGGCAAACAATTAAATCCTTTGAAATAATGTCATCAAAAAACAGAAAGTAAAATAAAAGAACTTATTATTATCATTATCATCAGATATGCAATTTTGATTGCAACGAAGTCGGAGGGTATCCGACTTCATTATTACGAAATATTTAATTAAGTCATTTCAATTCTCAGTAAATACACATTCCAACTTCAAAAGTAATTATAGTGAACATATCTTCAATCATAAAATTCAAATGAATTGTTAATATATCGTTTGTATCAGTTAGTACTATTATCGGTATTATTAATATAAAATTTGTCAGTATCATGTAACTGATATAAAAAAAAAACGCGATGTGCAAGAAGACCTATCCTGAACTAATAAATAATACATAGAAGAAATGTTACTACTCATGGATATAACAAATATCCACGGTCACTGTACTCGCAAAAAATTCTACGTAAATTACAACCAATCACCCGTGTCGATTCGGACCTTTCGTCCTACGACATGATTGAGTGACCGGAGGAACAGAAATACATGCGACTTACAATATGATGTGTAGGACGTAGTCATCGATGTTGCGGTAGACCAGGGAAAGTCATGGTGTAGATCGTCATCAAGGAGGAGCCATATAATGCCATAGAAGAAAACTGTAACAAAACATAGAACATTATAATTTGTTCTTAAGGAAAATGTTAATTATTTGAAAAATTTGAAATAGTGGAATATTAATCTCTATTAAAATTATAATGTCAATATTCAATTCAAGAATGACAAATTTAGATAACAAGGAATAAAATTAAGTACAGATTTCAAAATTACTTACATTCTTGGCTTTTGAAGCACCACTAGGTCCTTTTCAGGAAACACGAGGGAGAGGAAGGAATGATAAACCTTTAAATAAAATATGAGCTATTATATGAAACAGTCTATGAAAAATTTGAACTAATAATAATAAAAAAGTTAAATTGCTAGTAAACTCTAATTATTATAACAAGTGGAATTTTGATATTAAAGTTTAAGGTTAGACCTTATTTTTTAATCAATAATAATTAAAGCAAAATACAAAGAATAAAATTAATTGGAATACGATATGCATAGATTCTTACATGCTTAGTTTTCAGGCACCACTGCATCCTTCCATAAACACAAGAAAAGCTGGAAGTTGTGAAATACCTGTGACAAAACAAGTAGAATATTGTAATTTATTCTTAAAAATATACTATTCATGGTTTAAAAAATTTAAAGATAATGAAAAATAAAACTCTATTCAAACTTAAAATTTGAATAACAACAAAAATCGAAATTCTGTTAAAATCTAATTATTATAAAAATTAAAACACTAAAATTACAATTTTTAAACTAAAAATGATGACAATTTAATCATTTTTGAAACATAATAAACATTCTTATTGTATATTTCAATATTACAATTTTAATATTGTGCAAAATCTAAAAATGTGAAAATATAAAAATATTATGTCAGTAAAAATTGATAATAGTTCATTCAAAATACGAATAATAAAATAATTTAGAATACAATACATAGAAATACTTACATTCTCAAGTCTCAGGAGTGGTTGTATCCTCTTGCGAAACCTGCGACTCTACTACCGAAAGCGAATGTTTAAAATGATGTATAATAAAAGAGAAAGAAAGGGCTATTAACGCGTCCGTAGTTAACAATCGACGAACACACTGACTCTAATTTCGCGTACAATTATTGTAATTAAATTTATAATTATTAACAGCTATTGTGCTCTAGAAAATATAAATGCTATTACGCAGCAAACACTGACTCTACCGATCGCATTGCGCGCGGGCACAAACATTCTCTGAAAGCAGATTGTATTAGTAAGGAGAAATAGAGGGGGAGAGTTGAGAGTTTGTTTTGGAGATATCACCGTTTCTAAAAGCTTATATATACGTCTAGTATTCCAAACACTGTTTATGTATTGCAAGATATTTTCTAACATATTTCTAAATATTTATTAATATTCTAAAATGTAAAACCAACTCCACAAGAAGAATTTAATTGTGAATGTTCGTCATCAGAGTTTGAAATATGGTTTTTACTAATATATTACGTTGCACCTTATGAAGATTCGACAATGCTTCTAATAAATTAGATTTTTTTAACTAAACATGCCTGAAGATAGATCATCTTCTAATAACAATTAAATGATTCGTATAATTTGCTACATATTGATATGAAAATATTAATTACTTAATAATATATGCAATTATTAATGTCGATCTATATAACCGAAATATTAAAAAAAAAATGATTTCTATAACCTCTTTTTCTTTCATTTTAACATTTTCAAAAAATTATGCGACTATTTATAAAATAATGTCATTATATATCAATCGTAAGCTGTGTAACAATTATGTAGCAAATATTGACTATCATTGATCCAACAAAAAGAGAAAATAAACATATACATACATTTGCTTTGTTACAATAGCTCAATCATTATCAAATCTGCATGAAAAATCAACGAATTAATTAGTAATTACCTGTGACGTCCATTATTCCGTAAATCCCCATTCTTTTGATCACGTACCAATAATCTGTACAGAAGGAAACCAACAATTTCAAATTATATTCAAATATCGATAACACTAACTGTCAGATATGCAGTCAACGAGAAAAGTACAGAAAAAGTTTTGAAAAATTACTTAATCTTACTATAATGATGATTAATAAGTGATTAGATAAGAACGTACTATTTAAATGAAGCAGATACAAGTGTAGAAATAATGAATAAATTGGAATAAAAGTATTAATAATTACGGGCTAATGCGACGAATTCTCGCTCCACAGATTTCAACAGAGAATGCCACCCCGCGCTAAGCATTCTCCTCAAATTACGAGCGATGCAACATTCTTGGCCAATAGAAATGCTCGATTTGAGTTTACAATATTTTTCACCAATAGAGACGCCTGATTTGATTTTGCAATATATTGCGCCAATAGGAGCACCCGACTTTCCTGTGTACAAGCGCGCGCTAATTTAATCTATTCAAACTATTAAATTAATGAAATTAATGAATAGGAAACATTTTTCAGGCAATGTCCATTAGCAGTAATAAAATTGTGTTCTTGATGAAAAGTTTTTATAATTGAAAATGCTATAACGGAATTTTATTTAAATATTCATACTATTATTAATAAATGTATTTGAATAATTCAAATATTTCAATAAATGGAAGAGAACGAAAAAGTTTTATGACTGTCTTTATTAAAAATAAATGTTATTCTTCAAAATGATTAATAATTAGCAATTTAAAATAGTCCTTGAGGATTGATAGCGAAACTATAATAAAAAAAGAAATTTCTTTAATTGAAAATAATTTATTATCATTGTTTACTTCGTTATTAATTGATGTGTAAATTATAAAATTTTTATTTTGTAACGTGCTAAGATTATTTTCTGCAACGATGGTTTTAATAATTAGTCAAACCAGTAAGTACTTATCTGTGCCAGTTCTATACTATGTATTAATTGATACAGTTGCATGTGATACAAAAATGGTAACGGATTCAAGTGTCCACCAAAACATGGGGCATGAAAAAGCATTGCATGTCATGTCCATTCTATATTTACTTCGTCTATGGCTGCATCTTGTCTATGAAATAACGTTTACCAACAATAGAAGCCGATAAATATCAATAAGAACTTTAAGTAATCAAGCACTGGTTATTAAAAGAATTATTCGAAAATTATTTTTGTAAAAACATTGGAAAATTATCGCCTCGCAACATAATTATTTAATAAAAAGAAAGTAATCCGAAAAATAATTGATTTGCTGTGTCTGCAAGGAAGTTGGTAACAAAGCTCTGCTATAGATAATAGTCCTGTTAGTGAAATCAATTGATCATCATTTTTTGTTTACATTCTTAACATAAATCGTGTGTGCATACATTTCTATTACATAATGTACGCAAATAGAAACTTCCGCGAAAGTTGTAACAATCGATAAAGAGGAACTTGAAAAGGAAGGATAGAAAAATTCACGAGGAATTACACAAATAGCGCCGATAGGTTCTCCACAATCTGTTAAAAAATCCGACTTTCCGTCTTCATAACGTATATAAACTCTGATTATCATTGAAGTCTGACAACTGTCAAATGACAAGTCTGCTTCAAATATTACGTTTTAAAGATTGAAATGGCAGCAGAGATAAAGCCCGCACCGGGAGTAAATCATGATAAATTCAGCACAAGCCGAAAACCTATACTTTTATCGAAATTAGAAGGATGTAATGACGATGTTAATGCGGCTATCATTATACCGCGCGAAGATGGTGTAATTAGTGTTTGCGATGACAGGTAGATGAGTATTATATTCGAGTTCTAATATTAAAATTGAATTTCTTGATTGTTCGTTACAATAATTAGTCGAAAAATTGTCTTCTTCAGTTATTCATGCTCTTAAGGAAATGTCTTTTACAGGACTGTTAGAGTTTGGTTGAAACGAGATTCTGGCCAATATTGGCCAAGTGTCTGTCAATATATGGCTGCTGGTGCAACATCAATGCATTATTGTGTACAAACTAGACAATTATTTGTTGGTTTGGAGAATGGAACTATAAATGTATGTATTAAAAGAGTTTTCTATGGAAAATTATCAATTTCTTTCTTTATTTCAATGTATTTTCATTATTTTCAGGAATTCATTTTGGAGCAAGATTATAATCAAATGACTGCCATGCGTGAATATGCTGCGCATCAAGCGAGAGTGACAGGTGTTATATTTGCATCAAATTGCGAATGGGTTTTAAGTATAGGTCGAGATAAAATGTTTCAATTACATTGTTCAGAAACAGGACAAAAATTAGGATCATATCAAACTGATGCATGGTACACCGCTCTGCAGTATCCTTTTGTGAGAAATAATTTGTAACGGATTTCTTAATTAGATATGTATATTACATTGAAAGAAGTCCTCTTTAAAACTACACACATCTCCTTAACTTATTCAGATTTGACGCGCAATCAAAACATGCCTTTGTTGGTGATTATTCTGGACAAATAGCAATGTTGAAATTAGATACTAATGGTGTTACATTAATCACTACTTTAAAGGCACATACAGGAAGCATTCATACATTAGCATGGGATTTTGAAAAACAGCTTTTGTTTTCTGGAAGTTTTGATCAAAGTATCATAGTATGGGATATTGGAGGCCGGCAAGGTACAGCCTATGAACTCCAAGGACATCAGTAAGCTATTCAGCCTATTAAGAAATTCTTCCCAAATTAGTTTCCAGTGTACATTTTTTGCAATCACAATTAAACAAATTTTACAGCAACAAAGTAACTGCACTGTGCTATGCAAGCGCAGAGCGTATGTTGTTATCTGGAGGAGAAGATGGTGTAATAGTATGCTGGGATATGGCTGCAAATAGAAAAGAAACTGCAGCCTGGATAGAATCCGATACGTGCCAAGTATGTAATTGTAAAATTATAATTAATTTGATTCTGAAATTTAATGCTACAACCAATATGGTTTTTTATGCTAATTATGATCCTACATTAAACAAAATTTTATTATAAATATAAATATCATAAATATAATATATAATTATATATAAATATAGGCTTGTGGAAGACCATTCTTCTGGAATATAAAGGCTATGATGGATCAACGACAATTAGGTCTAAGACAGCATCATTGCCGTCATTGTGGTCGTGCATTATGCGCACGATGTACATCTCAACGAATACCAATACCAGCAATGGGTTTTGAATTTGAAGTTAGAGTGTGCGATCAGTGTCATATTCAACTTAAAGCTGCGAAGTAAGTAGGGAAAATGAGATTAGATTTATCACTAAGATTGACAAACAAGGTGGATGTTTAAATGATATTATGTATCTGTTACATAGCCAAACATCTCTAGCATCGTTCCATGACGCAAAGCATAATGTCGTTGGAATGGATCTTGATGCTCCTAGGCGACGATTATTAACTATCGGTCAAGATCGTCTTATTAAGATTTGGGATATTTCTGCACTTCTTCAGTGAACTTCCAGATATATTTATCTACAAATAACAAAATTAATCAAATCGTAAGGCATAACAGAAAACTACTGTCTTATTTCAATGTAAAAGTATAATATCCAGAGCCTATTTTTACGACTATGAAATTATTTTAAAATCCGTTTATTTGATGATAAAAACAATTACGTTTCTACATATTACAATTTGCTTCTTGCATAAGAAAATCCTGGATTCGTGAAATATTCTGCAACACCAAAATAGGATATCTATATAACTGGAAAAATATATATATATATATATACTTGCAAGTACTCTTCCAACAGAGAAAAAGTAACTCCATAACTTATTCAGCAAATGCTAGAAAATAGTATATTTTTTAATCTTATTTAGTGCAATCATATTTACAAACGACCAAAGCACTAATTAATAGATTTGGATTTTTAATCAAATTCATTACAAAAAATAATCTTACTGTTTCATTACGCGTTTAACGCAGTAACTATAAATAAATTATTTTTGTTTTAAATGAACAAAATATGATTATTAAAAACTACATTATATCACGTGAAGTTGTAAGAAATTTTACATTTTGAAGTACAAAATTAAGCTGAATTACATTTCCATCTGATCGATATATAGTGGAAAATTTTTAACACTTTTTGGTCTATATCAAATTTTTCATTAGTATGTATAGTGTGAAATTATATTAACAATCTAATATACAGATTGACAATTTTGAGGAATTGCTCTAAACTGCGTATTCATTTAAACAATAGTAATTCGTTAAAACATTGTCAGTGATTGTCAATGTTGTTCCTAGTCGTTTCTTTTTTTCTTTTGTTGCATTCCTAATTATTTATATTATAGTTTCTTACAAGCAATTATACGAGGTGCTTTATCCCGAAACCTGATTTATCTCTAGACATTAATTATGATTCTCCAAACATTTAAACTAGGTACAGGTTATGCAAATATACTAATTATATAATAATAATAATAATAATACTAATACTAATAATTAGATTTATGCATACTCTTACAGAAATGATGAAAAATAAAAATTTGATTAAACAATATATGATCAAAGTTATAGGTATGTTACGATTTTTGCAAACAAGTATGTATAATTAAAATGGGAAAGAAGTCTTCTCTTTATAGACTATTTAATTTGTTTAATGAAATTTGTATTTGTAATTATTCAATCATTCCATTTAATAATAGGATGCATACCTTGTACCTGGATACAATTTTCATTATCAGATTAGCATAATATTGATTTCTCTATTGTAATAAATGATAAAAGCATTTGAGGAAAGAAAAATTACATTTATTGTAGAAGTACGTTAAAAATCAAGCAGTGTACTCGTACGAATACAATTTGGGCAAACGTATGGCATTAAATACGCCTTTTCCTTTGATCTACTATTATGTCATATATTTTTATCATGTATGGATTCATACAGGAAATTATTTAATATTATTATTTTATACAGAGTTAAACATATATTTTCGAATCAGTTTCTACATGCTACGCGTGAAATATACTTTGCTATATAATTAACACTATTACAATGTCCACGCGCGAGGTGTTGATCATACATGTATATGTATATTTATTAAGAAGCAATACTCCAAATGTATGTTATAGGATCTACCATTGCTTCGTTACATCGAGTGATAATAGCTTTTTAATCTTAGAAAATAATTTGCTGTATTCGTGATGTATTGTCGTCCATTCAAAGGCATCGATCGACTACGTGATTTATGAGCGACCGATATCAAAATTGTTACTTAGCAATGAATTTGTCATTGCTGTTAAGATAAACAACATCAATAACAACGCAACGTGGTACATTGTTATAGTTTTCGTACAGAATTGATTGCAGTACTCGTGAAAAATATATCGTTGGAGAGAAAGTGTCGTTCTCGTTACGTAAAAAGGATCGTGTTTATATATAGGAACGATTTTATGAAACTGTTAATTTGCAACGTGTATAACATCGTCGATGTTGTTATTGTTGCAGAAGTTTTCAGTACTTTGCATATTAATGTATATGTTAAAAGTTACAAAAATTACATTTTATGTATGTATATCATTCATGTGAAATTCATATGAAATGAAAATATATTTTCAATGTAAACGATTCGTTTGTCCTTATGTCATGTATCTAACGTATGTAACTAAGGGAAGAAGATTGGAATTCAAATTGGACGATCGAATGATAATTCGTTTTTGCCGCCATTCCGCAGCTGAAACTGCAAAGAGGAAGCAAACTTCTCGATCGGTAAAGAGAACATCGTTCCGAGGAGGGGAATCGTAACGCAACAGGTTGCAGATACGCAGCAGGTATACCTTATAGCAAATGACGTCACGATGAGTCCGAGATAAAAAAAGTATCGAGGAAGATTCGGATATCTTTAAAAAGAAAGCAACAATTAAAGAGCTGTCGAGAAGACAGTATTCGGTAAACACAGGATAGAGTGATTGGCAACGTATGGCGATTGGTGGGATTTCACGTAGCCGAAGTCAAAGCCGATCGTGGTTTAGCCAAAGGTAGTTTTTCCACCTCTTTCAGTTGCTTCCACCTGGCACACCCGATTCGAACCGAAGCTCTCCGAGTGGACGAGTTAACGTGCCGGTCACCGCTGTGGCCTATTCTCTCAAACAATTACTGTTGCTTTTCGTGTCCCAGTTTATAGTGCGGTACGTGATCTTTCCTTTTTTCATGTTCATCGGTTTTTTCAAACGCTAAGCTTCGACGAGCTTCTCTAGTCACGTCGGACATGAAAAGCGCGCTTCACGTCGTATTCGAAGTGCAGTGCAGTGCCTCTTAATGGAGTGTGCCGACATCGTGTAGTCACTTTCGTCGTGTTTCTCGTTACTCGCATAAGGTACGTTCGAATTTATTCGTTTACTGAGAAACATCTTTTACACGAGACCAACGTCCATTTTCCGCAAGTAGATAATATTCGATTCGGAATGACAAAATTGTTCTGGTAGCTATTTCACAGATCGGAAACGAAACTCTTAAGTTACTGCCGAGTTGCGTCCGTTTTTACCTCTAGATCAGACGATTACGATAGACGTTATATGTATGTACATAATTTTATTACCGCGTTATTACAGCCTTTGAAACGGACGTTGATATCTACCGAGTTCTCAAATATCAAGTACCATCGCCATTTATTTTTCAAACCTTACACGAATATCAAGTATTCGTCTTTGTAAATGAATTTTTTACGCGAAGGATAGTGTTAAAAGGATCAAAAGGAGAATAGAATACCAACGATTCCACGTAATTACGGTCCATACGTGTAAGTGTACAGAACGAGTGTTAAAATACCACATGTAATAAGTAAATGAGATAAGACTTGAATTCAGATAAAAAAAAAAGTAATATTTCACGTCTTGAATCTTGAGATGTTTACCAAAAGATCGCGTACTCTACACTTACGTCTGATTAATCCGGACCGAATCATTTTCTCCACTATCGGCAGAGTTTCAAACTCGCGTGTACTCTTTCGCGGGAAAGAACGTAAATTTGTGTTGAATCGGTGTAAAGAAACGTATAAAGGAAAACGTTGTTTGTTTTCGGAGATCGTGTGGACGTTCGTTTTATTGCATGAAATCAGAAGACAATCGCAGAATATAAAGAAAATTAAAATAGAACGAAGATGCACACGTGGAAAAAGATCGTGACGTAAGAAATAAATCTCTGAACGAGTGCGATCACAGCGAGTAAAAAAACTATGCAAGTAGGATCTTAGTGGTGTCATTAGGAAATGCAAATCAAAGTTATTTGTTCTGTAACGTGTTGGAATAGAAAGCATTGGTTTTGCTGGTTTTTAATCGAATCGCAACGGTTCGTAACGTACCACGTAGAAACGCGTGTCGTTCGATCGCCCATTAAAGTCTCCCGTAGGCGGTGCATACATCCTCCGTTCTGTTCTCCTGATATTTTCAAAGTCAACGATTGCGACGTCTTTCCACGTGTGCCAAGTTCAAGGGTATATATCGCTTTCCGAATCCTTTTTCTTACTTAAAAGGTCGCGGTGTATTTTGTCGCATTCTTAATTTAACACGGCGTTACACGAACTATTTGGACTTTTCTCGATTTCTAAAACGAGTCGGACGTCGATGATTCGTCGTAATAAGAGAAGAGAAGAAAAGAAAAGAAGGAAATACGAAAAAGTAAAGAATGCCGAACAGTTCGTCGACCCGAGAGTTATTCGTGCGAGCATAATAGAAGCAAATTCATCCGTGTCGTCTTTTGACGAACGAAATCGATGCTAGTGACGCGTAAATTGCAATTTCTTTGCATTCGATCGAGCTTTCTTCGAGTTAATAACTTATAAGGTTCAACTCTCCTCGGTTTAATCTGACGCTCGATACGGCTTCGTAAGAGTCTAACGCGATTCCATTCGAGTCGACTCGTTCTCGATTAATTTTCTTTGGTAAGTCGTATCGTTGTGAACAAGAGCTGCAAATCGACGGAGTTACTCCGTAAGAGAAGGGAGATCGATCTCATGGTAAGAATCCTCGATGGATGTTCTCGAAAGGTGTACGGCTGAGTGGTAGCAGCAGAAACTGCCTAACCCACTTTTGCGAACAGGTTTATGCTTGTGCTGCTTCCACTGTAACGGTGATCAGCCGGACATCATCATCGCACGCTGGAACGATTTTTCTCCGTATAGATTCGCATAAGGGACTTCGATTCGATTATCAGCACGTAGAGTCAGTCCGCCGCAGTAGCCATTCTTTCCGTTCGTTCGTCCAATTCAGTTCTCGGAATTTCATACTTTTTTTGCTGATGTCTGCTCGCCCGTCTTATTATCAACGATGTTATCTATCCCCTAATATCTATGCTCGAGATGCTTCCCTTTTCGTTTTGTTGCACGATTGCACCAGCACAGCAAAAAAAAGAAAAAAAAAAGAAAAGAAAGAAAAATTGAAGGAAAAAATGAGCACATAAAAGAAGAGAGAACGAGAGAAAGAAGAAAGTTTTGTTTTCTTTCAGGCGGAGTGCCGACAACGACGATTTGAGAGATGGTCATCGTCACGCGGGTAAGTATCATCGTAATAGGTTTTCATTTCGCGCATCTTCTTCTTTGTCCTGGATGATTAGTAGTAAATCAGTGTGTCAAACACGCAACACCGAAGAATGCGAAAAACCTACGATGATCCAGCGTTCGCGCGTAATGTTACCGCTTTCTTCATCGCGTTCTTCGAAGACGGTCAGTAGGAATCTGTGACAAGTGAAAATGACGGAGATCGACCACCATCTTCAGATTCTTTCCTCGCATGAAAAATCATGCGCTGAGGGAACACGTCCAAGCAACGCTCGAAGTAAATCTGTGTGTTACTCGTTGGTTTGATTGCCCGCGGATCAACGGAGAGTCTTAGGAACCAGAAATGAAAAATTTATCCGTTCGTTTAGCGATATTCAACGATCGCGAATACGAAGTGAATCTAAACTAAAAGTTTCGCTCAAGCGCGATACGTAAGTATATGTGGAAAAGGGGAATACGTGCTTGAAACGAGATCGCTTCCCGCGTCTTTCCGTCACGTTCGTTGCCGTGGATAATCTCTTGTTCGCAAAGAACAGAGGCCGTGTTTCGATCTGATCGATTGGAGAAAAAAGTCGATGTCGCCATATCGTCGACGATGCCCAGTCGACGCAGCCGCAACGTGGGATGAGACGAATAGTCGGTTAATTAGGCATAGTTAACGGTCCTTCGTCACTTGGCGTATGCCCTGAACAGCGGCTTAGCATTTCACGCGAGCAAACCAGCCGTCGTATAACGGGACGCGAATCGTTTTGCCGGACACGCGTTTGTACCCTCGATCGTAATTCCATTCCTTCCCCGTGGCGGACGCGCACGCGTCCATATACTATCACGTTATACAGGCTTGTCTTCTACCACGGCAAGCGGCCCGCGAACGAACGAACCTTTTTCGAATTTCCCGTGTCATCCGATCCTAACCTCGAAGGAGAATCCATGTTCGGATACCGTCAGAGAGATACGCGACTGCGAATTGTTCACGCGAGAGTACGAGACGGAAAGAACGCAAGTCAGGCTTTTTCATAGACTCGGCCGGCCGAAAGTAAAACCGACTGGCAAAGCCAAATTGAACGGAGACTGGCTTCGTGGTAACGAGCGGACGAGCTCTTCCGATGTGGTTCCGGTGAGGTGAACAATCGGAACGTATACGAATATCAGGCACAGTCTGTGCGTTCGTATAGTCGTATCCGTAAAGCGTAGGCTAACTTAGAGGTTCTAAAATTACCTTTCGGTTGGAACGAACACGGTTTTCGTTTCCATCGCTCGAACGACGTCGATCGATCGGCTTCTAAGAGAAAATATACCGATTCCGACTTTTCGCTCTGGCAGATACCTCGCAAGAAATGAACATTCTCGCGATATTGGAGGAAGCCGCGGTTTGAGAATAACTGCGCGACGATCGTAGAAACGTACCAAAACGGATGCATGGATGCGCGCGGAGGGTAGCCACGAACCAACGATGTAAACGATTATACGCGGAACCGTGGAAGCGCCGCACGAGTCTCGTGAAAATTTGGTGCACGTGCGCAGCCATTGCCGATCTCGATCATCGATATATATCCGATCGTTGGCGACGATTTATGCATAGGAGCGCGAACGAAACGAAAGGACCGAAAAAAGCTTTTTCGGCCGACGACACGCTCGATGAATTCGCCTGCACGGAATCAACGTCGCGTGACTCGCGAAAACTTCGTCGTTCGCTGAAGCGCCGAAGCGTTCGAGACGAAAGCTCGAAGTGCGATCGATCGCATCGTATCGAACTATGCGTAAAATTGCGTCGCTGGAAGCCGGAACGATACGCGTTTACTCGGCTAATTATATTATCGGTGGTTGTGCGAACCAACGGTAGAGGGGAGCGAGGAATAATCTATCGATTCCAAAGAAACGAGAAATTGTACACAGTACGTGCGTACGCTATTCGATCGCATCGATTCGTTGGCTGAGGATAGTGGCTGTGGTGTACGAATTATGGCGGCAACTTTCGAGTGTCCATCAAAAAAGCAGACGCACGATTTTCGTCTGTAGCAGCCGTTCCTTTTACATTATACTTGCTATATATACTGTTGTACACGGCTATATTCGTAGAATTCGTGGCAACAGATGCGTCGCGCGTGATGTTTTGAAACTTGATCCCTCGCGATCGCGAACATGAGCGCGGATTAGTTGTATAAAGCGAAAAGAAAGAGAGAAAGAAAGAGGAAAAGAAGAAGACGCGCGTCTATCGACGTTCGAATGTTAAGACGCGAGCGATTTTTTTATCGGTTGTTATTAGAACGTGTGCTCGTAAGCGTCGATATTCCCGCGGCATGTCCGAAACAAAAGGAGGAAATTACCGGTGAACGAAATTACGTTGCAGGGAGATTACATATGGATCGAACCAATCTCAGGAAGAGAATTTGACGTTGCGATCGGAGCACGAGTAATTTCCGCGGAAGGCAGACGCATTCAAGTGAAAGACGACGATAACAAGGTAATCGTTACCTACTTTCCGCATTCACCAAATTTCTCGACTCGACTCGACTCGACTCGACGTGACGTCGAAAAGTTGTTGCTCGTTTCTCTTGCCTATCGGCAAATTATAAGTACGATATCGATGTCGAGAAAGTGTTTGAACTCGTCTCGCCAATGAATTCATTCGGGAATTTCCAGGAACAATGGCTGACTCCGGAAAGGCGAATAAAGGCGATGCATGCCACTTCTGTGCAAGGTGTAGAAGACATGATCAGCTTAGGAGACCTCCATGAAGCTGGTATTCTAAGGAATCTGTTGATTCGTTACAACGAGAATCTCATATATGTACGTAAACGAGTCTTGGTAGGCGATAGTCTCTCGAAGGTCTATCGCTTTTACGTACACCCGGTTTTACAGCCTACAGCCGCCGTAATTTCATTTAAGCTATCGTTTTTGCGCAGACCTATACGGGTTCCATTCTAGTCGCCGTGAATCCGTATCAAATATTACCGATTTATACCGCTGAACAAATCAAACTGTACAAGGATCGTAAAATCGGAGAGCTGCCGCCACACATATTTGCCATCGGAGACAATAGTTACGCGCATATGAATCGATACGGTCAAGATCAGTGCATAGTTATCAGGTATCGACCATCGCTTTATTTCTTCTTCCGTGAAATATTTCGAGCGGCTCTCTTCTCTTCTTCTATATTTTTCTATTTAGACATGATTTGTCAAATGCACGAATATTTGTGTCTTAGCGGGGAAAGCGGAGCCGGCAAAACGGAAAGTACAAAACTAATTTTGCAATATTTGGCAGCGATTAGTGGCAAGCATTCTTGGATCGAACAGCAAATTTTGGAAGCAAATCCCATCTTGGAAGGTAAACGCCTCTCTCGATCGTCGCGTCGCGATAGACAAAGACACAGACGTTATTCACCTTATCTATGGTTTCTCGTTCATAGCGTTCGGCAATGCCAAGACGGTACGAAACGACAATTCGTCTCGCTTTGGGAAATACATCGACATTCATTTCAACGAACAAGGGGTGATAGAAGGAGCAAAAATCGAGCAATATCTTTTGGAGAAATCGCGAATAGTCTCGCAAAGCCTGGACGAGAGAAATTATCATGTATTCTATTGTATGCTGGCTGGTCTTTCGAAAGAAGAGAAATTGAAACTGGAACTGGAAGATGCCTCTTCGTACAAGTATCTAACGGGGGTAATGTTTCGATTTCGTTCAAGCGTTATAGCATCGAATGTTTCGAATCTAGAATCGAAGGTTTTTCTTCTCAGGGTGGCAGTATCACGTGCGAGGGGCGGGACGATGCCGCGGAGTTTGCCGACATTAGATCAGCCATGAAAGTTTTGCTGTTTTCCGACACGGAAATATGGGAGATACTTAAGCTGTTGGCTGCCCTATTGCACATGGGAAACGTCAAATACAGAGCCACCGTCGTAGGTAAGCAACGTAATTCGTATAACGTTAAAACGTTTCGATTGTCTTCCTAATTTAAATACGTACGATCTACTTTTTAGATAATTTGGACGCTACTGAAATTCCGGAACAGACAAATGTGCAGAGGGTAGCGCACTTACTGGGCGTACCCGTTCAATCTTTGATAGACGCTCTAACTCGAAAAACGATATTCGCTCACGGTGAGACTGTTGTAAGTAAGGAATAATTCGCGTTACGTTCCTATACAGACGGGACGATAAATACGAAGTGTCACACTGCGACAATTACAGTAGAAAATACTTTCCTCTTGTTGAGCCGAATTGTAACGTGTGCACGCAGGTGTCTACGTTGTCCAGGGACCAATCGGTGGATATCAGAGACGCATTCGTCAAGGGAATATACGGACGATTGTTCGTGCATATCGTGAAAAAGATAAACGAAGCGATCTATAGGCCCAAGAACATGTCCAGAAGCGCCATAGGTGTATTGGATATATTCGGCTTTGAAAATTTCAATCACAATAGCTTCGAGCAATTTTGCATCAACTATGCCAATGAAAATCTGCAACAATTTTTCGTGCAACATATCTTTAAGCTGGAACAAGAAGAATACAATCACGAAGGTATCAACTGGCAGCATATCGAGTTCGTCGACAATCAGGATGCGCTCGATTTGATAGCTATCAAGCAGTTGAACATCATGGCCTTGATAGACGAAGAATCAAAGTTTCCGAAGGGTACGGACCAGACCATGTTAGCTAAGATACACAAAACGCACGGCAGTCATCGGAATTATTTAAAACCAAAATCAGACATTAATACGTCGTTCGGCCTTAATCACTTCGCCGGTGTCGTGTTCTACGATACCAGAAGCTTCCTCGAGAAGAACAGGGACACGTTTAGCGCCGATTTATTGCAGCTGATTCACATATCGTCGAATAAATTTTTGCAGGCCTGTTTCGCCGAGGACATCGGTATGGGATCAGAGACTAGGAAACGAGCACCTACTCTGTCCACACAGTTCAAGAAATCCTTGGACTCCCTGATGAAAACATTGTGCAGTTGCCAACCTTTCTTCATCAGATGTATCAAACCGAACGAGTACAAGAAACCGATGATGTTCGACAGAGGACTTTGTTGTCGACAATTGAGATACTCCGGCATGATGGAAACGATTCGAATTCGTAGAGCTGGTTATCCGATCAGACATTCCTTCCCGGAGTTCGTGGAGAGATATCGGTTTCTCATTCCGGGTATACCTCCGGCGCATAAGGTCGACTGTCACGCGGTTACATCTAAAATCTGTCACATAGTATTGGGAAGATCGGATTATCAACTCGGACATACGAAAGTGTTTCTCAAAGACGCTCACGACTTGTTCTTGGAGCAGGAACGCGATCGCGTTTTAACGCGGAAGATTCTAATCTTACAACGCAATATACGTGGCTGGGTTTACAGAAGAAGATTCCTTCGCATGAGAGCAGCCGCGACTGTCGTCGAAAAATACTGGAGGGGCTACGCGCAACGACAACGATACAAACGTATGCGTATCGGTTACATGCGACTTCAAGCGCTGATCAGATCGCGAGTGTTATCGCACAGATTCAGGCATCTCAGGGGACACATAGTCGCTCTTCAAGCCCGAGCCAGAGGCCACCTGGTACGGAAAATGTACCAAAAGAAATTGTGGGCGATCGTGAAGATACAAGCTCACGTTCGAAGATTGATCGCGCAAAGACGCTACAAAAAGATCAAGTATGAGTATCGGTTGCACGTCGAAGCGTTGAGGCTTCGAAAGAAAGAAGAGCGGGAGTTGAAGGACCAAGGGAATAAACGGGCGAAAGAAATTGCCGAGCAGAACTATAGAGAACGAATGCAAGAATTGGAAAGAAAAGAGATAGAGATGGAACTGGAAGACCGGCGCAGAATGGAGATTAAGAAGAATCTAATAAACGATGCAGCCAAAAAACAAGACGAACCGGTCGACGATAGTAAATTGGTCGAGGCGATGTTTGATTTTCTACCGGATTCGAGCAGCGAGGCTCCAACACCTGCTAGGGAAACCTCTGTATTCAATGATCTACCTGCGCCAAAGGCAGACCAACAGGAGATCATCAGCCCCGTTCAAACAGCATCGGAGGACGAGGAAGATTTATCGGAATTCAAGTTTCAAAAATTCGCGGCAACTTACTTTCAAGGGAATATTACGCATCAGTATTCGAGGAAACCTCTGAAGCACCCTTTGTTGCCTTTGCACACGCAAGGAGATCAGTTGGCTGCCCAAGCACTGTGGATCACGATACTTCGTTTCACCGGAGACTTACCCGAGCCTAGATTTCACACGATGGACAGAGATACGACCTCGGTCATGTCGAAGGTCACAGCGACTCTTGGCCGTAATTTTATACGAAGCAAAGAGTTCCAAGAGGCGCAAATGATGGGCGTCGATCCGGAAACGTTTCTCAGACAAAAACCACGATCGATAAGACATAAGTTGGTGTCGTTAACGCTGAAACGAAAAAACAAATTGGGCGAGGATGTCAGACGGAAACTACAAGAGGACGAATACACGGCGGATAGTTATCAGTCCTGGCTGGAAGCGAGACCTACCTCGAACCTCGAGAAGCTTCATTTCATTATCGGCCATGGAATATTGCGCGCGGAATTAAGAGACGAGATATACTGTCAAATATGCAAACAACTGACCAACAACCCATCCAAATCGTCGCACGCTCGCGGCTGGATCTTACTATCGCTCTGCGTCGGATGTTTCGCTCCGTCCGAAAAATTCGTCAATTACTTGCGAGCATTCATCAGGGAGGGACCACCCGGATATGCACCGTACTGCGAGGATCGACTCAAGAGAACGTTCAACAACGGTACGCGAAACCAACCGCCAAGCTGGTTGGAGCTTCAAGCGACCAAATCCAAGAAACCAATTATGTTGCCGATCACGTTTATGGACGGTAACACTAAAACGCTGCTCGCTGATTCCGCCACCACCGCCAGAGAACTGTGCAACCAGCTTTCCGATAAGATATCGTTGCGCGACCAGTTCGGATTTTCTCTTTATATCGCGTTGTTTGATAAAGTCTCGTCGCTCGGCAGCGGCGGTGACCACGTGATGGATGCCATCTCGCAGTGTGAGCAATACGCCAAGGAACAAGGTGCTCAAGAACGGAATGCTCCGTGGAGATTGTTCTTCAGAAAGGAGATATTCGCACCTTGGCACGAACCCACCGAAGATCAAGTCGCTACCAATTTAATTTATCAACAGGTAGTTAGGGGAGTAAAATTCGGCGAGTATCGTTGCGATAAGGAAGAAGATTTAGCGATGATCGCCGCCCAACAATATTACATCGAATATCACACCGACATGAACGTCGATAGACTTTACACTCTTTTGCCGAATTACATACCGGACTATTGCCTGACCGGTATCGACAAAGCAATCGAAAGATGGGGTCATCTGGTTCTCCAGGCGTATAAAAAGGTGACCGTACTTACGATAATTGATCGAAACATATTTCCACGCTCGCTTGTACGTTTCTTCTATCGACGATAATGACGAAACGATTTTTCTTCTTGCAGAGTTATTATTTAAAGGAAAAAGTACCTGCTTTGCGGGTTAAAGAGGATATCGTAGGGTATGCGAAGTTCAAGTGGCCATTACTCTTTTCTCGCTTCTACGAAGCGTACAGAAATTCCGGGCCGAATTTGCCGAAAAACGACGTTATCATAGCCGTGAATTGGACCGGAGTGTACGTCGTAGACGATCAAGAACAAGTACTTCTCGAATTGTCGTTTCCCGAAATCACCACCGTGTCTAGTCAGAAGTACGTACCCTTTACGATCGTCTCTTTTCCACTCTTATTTTATCTTTCGATTCTACCGTAACTTTCAGAACGAATAAAATGTTCACGCAAACGTTCAACTTGTCAACGGTGCGAGGAGAGGAATTCACTTTTCAAAGTCCTAACGCCGAAGACATTCGCGATCTGGTGGTATACTTTTTAGAAGGTTTGAAGAAACGTAGCAAATACGTTATCGCTTTGCAAGATTACAAAGCACCAGGCGAAGGTTCGTCGTTCTTGACCTTTCAAAAGGGGGATCTTATCATTCTGGAGGACGAGAGTACCGGTGAAACTGTCCTCAATTCGGGATGGTGCATCGGCACTTGCGAAAGAACCGGAGAAAAAGGCGATTTTCCAGCCGAGACAGTATACGTTTTGCCCTCGCTAACGAAACCACCAAACGATATTTTAGTAAGGCTAACACGTGTCTTCTCCGCGCGATCTCTTTGTTTTTCTTTTTATCTATTCTTTCTTTTATACGAATTAAACGAATCTCGTTGATCGATCCCTCTTTCAGTCTCTATTCAGCATCGAAGGAACGGAAAATGGCCGCAAATTATATCCACAGCAAGTAAATGGAGTAGAATCCCGTGACAAACCTCATACCCTTTTAGAATACGCTATTGATCACTTCCGGTAAATGACGCTTGTCCGTAAATACGCAACGACTCTTTCACGCTATGAATTATAATAGAGAGATATTTCACGCTCGTTACAGAACACCGCCAAAGAGGACTATGTCAAAGGCGTTGACTCTATCAACAGCGCGACGCGGACACACCGACGAATTGTGGCATCATTCCAGAGATCCTATTAAACAACCTCTCTTAAAGAAGTTGATATCGAAAGAAGAATTAGCCGAGGAAGCGTGTTTCGCTTTTAACGCGATTTTGAAATACATGGGTGATTTGCCAACGAAAAGACCGCGTATCGGCAACGAGTATACGGATCTTATTTTTGACGGACCATTGAAAAACGAAATTCTTCGAGACGAAATTTATTGTCAAATCATGAAACAACTAACCGATAATCGAAATAGACTGAGCGAAGAACGTGGTTGGGAATTGATGTGGCTTGCCACCGGTCTCTTCACTTGCAGCCAAAGTCTCTTAAAAGTAAAATATCTCGTCTACGTGATATATTCGTGGATGTATTCGTTCGATTTACATGTGTTTCTGTTCTTTGTCAGGAATTGACTCTGTTTTTACGCACGAGACGGCATCCCATATCTCAGGATTCTTTACAAAGGCTACAAAAAACCTTACGTAACGGTCAACGAAAATATCCTCCACACCAAGTGGAAGTAGAAGCTATACAGCACAAAACGACGCAAATATTTCACAAAGTTTATTTTCCTGATGACACGGACGAAGTGCGTATGCTTTAAGCAACTATTTTATCTCAATTTTATCCATTTCAAGAACAGTTATCTAACTTTCGCCGATTATTTTCCAATTTATTTCTATGCATAGGCGTTCGAAGTGGATTCGTCAACGAGAGCTAAAGATTTTTGTCAAAATATAGCGCAAAGACTGAACTTACGCTCTGCAGAAGGATTCAGTCTGTTTGTGAAGATTGCCGATAAAGTCATCTCGGTTCCAGAAGGAGATTTCTTCTTCGACTTTGTACGACATTTGACGGATTGGATAAGAAAAGCTCGACCCTCTCGCGATGGTACATATTTGTTATAACTTTTCACTAATCATAAATGCAACACAAAGAAACGTAATAAAAGTTCCATATATTTTGCTTAGGTGTATCACCTCAATTTACGTATCAAGTATTTTTCATGAAGAAATTGTGGACCAACACTGTTCCCGGTAAAGATAGGAACGCAGACCTCATCTTCCACTTTCACCAAGAGCTTCCTAAATTATTAAGAGGTAAAAGTTGCGTTCCAACGCCTTTAAAGCATTTTGTCGTATCGTAAATTATTACCCGGCTTGATCATTTTACACAATTATACTCTTTACGTATGTATCTCTCCTTATAGGTTACCATAAATGTACCAAGGAAGAAGCATCCAGATTAGCAGCACTAGTGTACAGAGTTCGTTTTGGTGAAAGCAAGCAGGAACTTCAAGCTATTCCGTAAGTGGAATACGCGTTATAATTTGTTGTGGCACATAGTTACGTACAAGCTTATATTTAGAAAAACAACGTAGTAACGTAAGATTTTCCCTAGGCAAATGTTAAGAGAACTTATACCTGGAGATTTAGTAAAGGTACAAAGTTCTAACGATTGGAAGAGATCGATAATAGCAGCGTACAATCAGGATGCTGGTAAGATATTGTTTCAATCGTGTTTGAGCGCACAGTCGATACTTATTTACTTTTTCTCTATATGTTACATGGAATTGCAAGGTAAATAGATAAATAAAATTTTCCGTAGGTATGAGTCCAGAAGATGCCAAAATAACGTTTTTGAAAATAGTTTATCGATGGCCAACGTTTGGTTCAGCCTTTTTCGAAGTCAAGCAAAGCACAGAACCAAATTATCCAGAATTATTGTTAATCGCTATAAATAAGCACGGTGTAAGTCTTATACATCCACAAACGAAAGTAAGTGAACACATTTGTCTTATCTATAATTATTTAGAAATCATACCTAAAAATGTTACCTGTGAACATTTATTTTCATAGGATATACTAGTAACGCATCCGTTTACAAGAATCTCAAATTGGTCGTCGGGTAATACCTATTTTCATATGACGATTGGAAATTTAGTCAGAGGTTCGAAACTATTGTGCGAAACTTCACTCGGATACAAAATGGATGATCTATTAACTTCATATATTTCGTTAATGCTCACGAATATGAATAAACAGCGCACGATACGGATAAAGTAAAAGCGATCCTGCTCGATCATATCGCTTTGTGGTCGCCATTCGTAAAATTAAGCATACACGAAATGAGAGAGTCAATAAAGTGAAATATAAAAAAAGAAGAAATACCAGGTAATTTAACGATTGTGATTAAAAACGATCGACACGGATCCGGTCTATGTTGTTTATAGAAGATTTATTTAAATAGCAATCCTTTTCGATATAACAATGATTTCTGTAACTATAGACACTCGCGAAAAATACAATTTTTTACACAAAGAATATTGATAAGCACAATAGCAAACTTCATACAATAACAAATGTTTCATACATGTGTTCTCTTTATACATTTTTTATTATATACATATCCAATATATATATATATATACACACATTACACATACATACGTACGTGTATATGTATGTATGTATATATATATACTCTATATTCTTATATCCATCGTCGTTCAATTGTTGCAACGACTGAGAGCGTAAAGGAAATCATAGTGCACGTGTACACAAGTAATTAGTTTAAAAGATTGTATATGATTTATTTACAAATAAGATTCTCATATAGTTTTGTAAAATATTGTTTTAATTCGTAAGTGAGAGAAAGAAAGTGTGCGTGTGTATGTGAGAGAGAAATACAATGAAAGAACTTCAGGTTCAAACCTAGTTTGATATTGGGATATAATCCGAAACAATTCCACGTCTGCGAAAAGTTATTGAAAAATTGGCAACTTAACTTAATGTAACGCTTGAACGTAACTTAAAATAGTTTTCCAATGTAACGAATTGTAATGATTACTCAATGATTATCCGTCCACTGATACGTATAAGGATGTAATTATTATTAACTCGCAATTTATTACTGTGAATAAAGATAATCGTATTCTTCAGGTACTTGGTGCAAATTTTAATCGTGGGTAAATTCCCATGGTATACATGTATACCGACATTCCTCTTTTACAATGGATCTCTTCAGGAAGACAATTCTCAAAGCGATTTTATCTCACTTCCTGCTGCAGATAATTATATTCGATGGTATCTAGAAAAGAGCCTGTATAGCTTCGACCAAGTCGAGGAGTCAAAAAACGAATTGTTTCTAGTTAATAATTTTTAGTTCTCATATCAAGAAATTTCGTTGCTTTGGCCGAAACGTATTATTGTGTTTCGCATACAATAATATTATATACTACTTTTTCAAAGTACACCTCAGCTTGGGATTTGGAAATAACGTGTAGGTCATGAAGTAAAGACTTTATTATATAAATCTGACCAATTTATTGTAAAACATAGAGAGACATAAAAACGTATATATTTAGATTTTTCTTTTGTTGCATCCATTAAAAATGCACCGCTACATATCGTATTTTCGCGCGAATAAGCATATTGTCTTCTCTGTGGATGATGTCAAGAATTTCGTTAGAAAAATCGAGATATCGATAATCTGTGAGATTAATAAGAGAAGCGTGCACAATATTTTACGTCTACGTTAAAAAAGCAATCAAAGGTTTCATTGACGAAATAATATAACAATTATGAAAATAAATAATCGTCGGTAAAATAAAATAGCGATAGTTGGTTAGCGCACGAAATCGATCGAAATAGTAAATTGCAATTTCGGCAAGATACTAACGATTTTCTTCAATCGGATTAAATCTAGAATTAAATCTAGAATAATTTCTACGTTGCACATAAATAAAGTTTCATAAACTTAATATGTAGTCCGTCTGAAATATTACGTACATTACGTATCACGAGAAAAATACGAATATAATGTTCCATCAATTTTGCATTAATGCGTATACTGTGTAAAATAGTAAATTAAATACGTTTGAAATATTCATGATATAAAAGAAAGAAACTGAATGGATGGAAATTTTCAATTGGTCTGTAAAAGATGAATTAGTCGTTTGCATATTTGCATCACGTATGTAGTTCGTATCTTGGCGGATATTTGCAAGTCATTTGTATTTCTCGATAAATAAAAATGAAATGCCTTTAAAAATTATTTGATACTATATTTTTATAAATGTAAAAAGTATCAGCAAGAGCATTCTGAAATCTACGTTTTTACATACAATGTGTATTGCGATAATTGTGGTAGAAATTCGGTAAATTTTAAACCAAATATAGATTCCTTCGGTAACAAGACCAGATTTTTCGAAGAACGAATCTGCGGTAATCGATGAGAAATGTACAACCACTTCCAGTGATCGATATGCAATTGTACGGTCTAAGCCGTTAAGTCTCGATGGCTAATCTAATACAACGGAGAGATTTAATAGCGTGTTTTGTTTCGTCGTTTAATGAGCGAACAAATTTTCGAGCTTATTCTCCCCTCCCCATCATATTCCTTTTACCAAGTAATAGCTAAATATATTCACATTCGTAAAAAGCTCTTAATTCTAAGGTCGCTATAAATTCTAATCCCTGTGTGTAATTCTGTATCAACACTTAAAGCTAGGTACCTACGTATTTATGAACATAGGGAAACGATTCTCGGTACCGCACACTGTACATATTCAACGTAGCGTCGTAACGCAATAAAATGCAACGTAATGCGACACAACGCAACGCAATGCAACGAAATGGTTGCTACGTGCTGCTTTTTGTATTGTCTAAACTTGTTGCCGCACTGTCGACTCGGAGCAATAGGTCTTTCACTGCGTAGGTAGTCACTGAGTTAACATCGTTGCCGACTGGCTCGTTGTTATCGATAGAAACAACTGGAATATCGTTCGAAGAATGAACGGAAACAACAGCGTTCGTCTCACTGACTCGTAAACTTTGGTGATGCGCACTGTAATTGTCTAGGAAACATCAGAGACCCGATTGAGGGGGTTGATGGGTGTTCCAAGGTACGTCCGCGATCGCCGGTGGCATGTTCGGTTGATTGTGCATGCCGCGTGGTGCTCTCATAATTTCGTCTGCTGGCGGACAGTGAGGCCGAGGACCAGGTTCTGGAGTATAGGTAAACGTCAGACCGGTCGCGTAAATGATACCATCGTTGCGAACCAACGAGACAGGCACCTGAGTCGGTTGCCGCACCCACAGCCATTCACCCCTAAATTGCGATATATCTGGTACCACGCAAAGCATACTTTCCTGACATCTATACATAGTTTCTGCTTCCACGTCACCGAACCATACCTGAAGATTGGGCGTAAAATTATCTCCTGTCAATTCGAGCATTGCCACGTCCCCACCACCATTCAAGTGCAAGCTATGGACCAATGGTACCGGTGTCACCGGTGATCTAACTGGACCCATGCCTTCGAAAAATTGATACTCTGCCTTATCGGTGCTGATTATCGTCCAACAGGCACCGTCGTTTATCATCTCTTTATTTGCCTCCTTCGGACAAGGAGTAGCTTGAAATTGAATAATACGTTCTTGAGACAAACAGAGGTACATGTGATCCGTGTCTTTCATATAGAAAGCGCATTTATGCAGTTGCGAAACTGGATCGTCCGCCTCTAGACTGGCCATTTGCTTGTCCACTTTCCGAATTACTAAACGTGGAAGAGCCATTCCTGTTACCGAACATACCAATTTCACTGTACTACCGTAATGTACGTAGCCGTCTCGAACCTGAAACTCTTCCGATTCGCTCTCGTTATCGTCCAATAGGTGTATGGTGAACGCACCCCACTGCGTCGAACTGGCATGAAAATTTCCGTTTTCCACGTGAAGATAACGCGTGCTAACCGTTTGAGATCGTAACCGATTAAACAGCGCAACTTTTGTTCCGCTCGCTATACACAAATCGGCGTTTTTCAACGATTGTTTCTTCTTCGACGGCTTCGAGATCACTTTGATTCTTTTACTATGAAACACACCGATATCGTGTCCGCTACCGTAAAACATTTTCACCGAGAGCATAAAGTGCTTCCTTTTATCCGAATCCGAAATATAAAGCGTCTTTGCCGCGCAATACTGTTTACCATTGTTCAAATCCAGTTGTTGCATGTCTTGATCGGAATTCCCGATTCCGATAAAAGCGCAAAGCTGAGCGGACTGTTCGCTCTCTCCTTCGCGAAGCATTTGTTCTTGCCGCATTCTCCATCCATCACCGAACAAATAGATACATGGTGGTGGACAGAAGAATCTTTTTTCGTTGCCGTACGACTTCTGCGCAACCTTTGCATGAAGAATTACAATAACCATGTCGCTTCTATCGCGCAAATAACGTTCCATTGCTTCGCGTGTCAACCTTTGATCTTGATGATCCGGTCTATAGACACCGGATCCGAATCGAGGGTAAACCGACATGACCGAAGTCGGTGAAGGAGGAGATTGCATTCCATGTGCCATCGTCGGCAAACCAAACTGGTGTGGCATATTTAATCTTCGCTTCGATTCTCTCGACTATACAACAGAGTTGTTAGGTTGCTTGCAGACTATCCTTGTCATCTATGCATGTCATAATTGCCACTGCCTCTTTACCTGAAATACATTTCATCATGGCCAATTATAATCAATATTGTTTTTCATACTCGATATCGTTCTTACTTTTTCAAATATTCTCTTGTCAAGTAGATATTAGAAAGACACAAATATATCATTAAATCAAATTGAAATAAATATACATAAATGGGATCTTAATTTGTTATTGCAGATATCCAAATCTATACATATTACCCTAATTGTAAAAAACAGTTGTCTTTTTAACTATATATCTTTGAATAGACATAGATGCATAGGATTCTATTCGTGTAAGACTAGAGTGTGGGAAAGATTTTTGTTTTTCTCGATGCAAGATATAATTAACGTAAGGTATCTTTCTTTAAACGAGCTCCTAAGAATTGCTAGTCTTAGTACAGGAAAGAGGAAATGTACATATATACTGTGGGAACCAAGCTGAGCTCATTTTTCCTGCATGAATTAAATCACCCTTGTTCGTCGTGTCTATACAATCATATCCATGTACTTGTAAGTCTAAAGATGTTGTCTGATTAATTTTACATATGCTAAGGTGACTTCTCTAAATCTTCTTAATTTTCAAACACAGTATTGGTTACAAAGTACAATACTGCTCATCCATGTTACATATTACTATGTGTTTTACAAAGAACCAGCAAAATAATATTCTAGGAAAAGCAAAAAAACTTGTACTTCCTAATAAAATTTGTGATACCAATTGTCTGACACGAGCTACATATACTCACAACTCTTAATTAAATGCATCATGAATAGAATTACAAATACATTCTTCTATGTGAAATCAACGGACTAAACTTTATGTATTGCGGTACATTGTAATAACAGAACTTATATTAGTACATAAATAACAAACTGATCTAAACTTTATGCGTGTTGCAACATTTATAGATATAAAGTTATATATAACGTTATAAGAAGAGAAAGATATTCTTGCTAAAAGATACATTCTGAATATGAAGAATTTACATTCCATAATAATAGAAATTGAACATTGTAGATTGTTTTAATTTCATAGATAGACCAATAAATGTTGAAAGTAACAAGCTTATACAATTGTTTTAATAAAGAATTATTAAACTACTAAAAATATCTTCTATTTACCTTCTTGATGCAAAGATTACACTGAACAAAAACAGGTTACGTTTTGGGGGCTCACCTCATTTCTCGTAATATGTTCAATGGAAACATAAATCCCAGTGCATTTTTTAAAATGATCTGTTATTCACAAATGTCACACTGTTCCTTGATTCTTCAACATTCGCAAATCCTTTTGCGTCCTCGTCACCTATTCTCCCTAATCCATTCAAAAAACACCTGTTCACTTTCCGAATTTTCCGAACAGTCTTACCAACCCTTAGAAATGATTTAGCCGCGCGCGCGCCACTTTAAATCCAAAATACAAACATACTGTTTCGAAACACTGTTTGAATACGTTCTGTGGTTTCCTTCTTATATTTAGGTCTTTTGCAGCCTTGTCACTTTCAGGCTAATAGCGACTGATAAACACACATTGCGACAAATCTACTAGAAAATATACAACCTACCCGGACGGTGTTCGCCGAGTAACTAAGTTCGAAACGACAATGTAGAGTTATTACTACCCGCGTAAGTGGCTCTAACAGGTACGTATTTATAGAGGGATCCATGAGCCTCTTGATATAAAACCGATCACTGCCATTCGTTTAAATATTTCGATCATTTCCTTCTTCATTTATCGTCGAATACTGAGTATAAAACGAAAATTTTTAAGATGGAAATTTTCAAAGAAATATCGAGTAACGAAAGAAAAAGATACAATTAGATATACCGTTCTATTACAATTTACCAAAATATTTTATAAAATTATATTTTATATCTTCGAATAGGAAGTATTATATAATTTTTAAGTTGTGTAAGAAATATTGATAACAGTCACACACGTTAATACTTATAAAATCAGAATGAAAGCGTAAGAATTTTTAGGGGTTTGAATAGTTACGTTACTGAGCTGCTGATTCTATTGTTTTACTGTTGTACAATGGCCTGGTCGACCCAAGCGCCTCCAGTTTCCCCTCTTGTTCCCCACCTGACGTGAGCTGCTCCCCTCTACTCCATAGATACCGTGGAATTGCTGCCGCAAAAGGATGTTGGGGTTACCCTGGGGGGCGTGGGAAAAACCTGCTGTGGGAAAGAGTGGGTGGCCTCTACCTCACTTCACTTCTCTCATGATGACGATACGATATATACATCATGTCTGCAAGTGTGTATATACCCATGGACTAGACGAGTTACACACTACTGTATTTCACATATTACGTTACGAGTACTTGTATTCGAATCACACGAACGGCCAATAGCCTGGTACTGCGTAATATAGGACGAGTGCGCGTGGATAGACAAATTAACGTTCTATATAAGCTCACCTTCTATTCCATCGAAAGTCGAGTTCTTGGACGGCTAAAAAATTTACATGAATTTTAGACCGGTAAACGTTATCGATGAAAACGTACGTTACACAAGATTAGTTTTTACGTATTACAAACATGATTTACTTATTTTCTGTGTATACATAAACATTTTTCGAAAAGTTTGCCATTTTTCTCAATGAAAAACTTTATTTTGTTATTAAACTTACATATTTCAAAACTATAATATGTCTATATTAATACAATATTTCCTATTTTATGCATAAAACTTGTATGAGCAAATTTCATAATTTTAATATATGAACAAATAATTCGGCAAGATTACATCTTTTATCTTTAAAGCATGAATGTAAGGAGTTGGTAAACACATAATAATACGATGAAAATAAAATACCATTTATGATATTCAGAAAATCTGGTGAATTACCAATTTTCTCACGATAATAATATAATTAAAATATACAATTCTTACAATCTCTGCTTATTTTTTTTAAACATATTACACCATACGATCTAAATGCGCGTCTAATGTGTAAGAATATATAAACACATTGTTTTTGTAATCAGCTGACACCAGTGCGGTGTCTGTAAGAATAAGTTTTGCGCGTTAAGATACTAATATCATATCAAAAACATATAATTTAATGTTTTAACATTAATATAATTACACATATGTACGTGTGTATGTAAAATATACGCACGGAAATTTATTTTTTACAAATAATAAATATTTTCACGTTATTTTTTCTCATTCTATATTTTCATAACGTATTTAGAGTTTAGGTTATAAATTGTTAAAAATATATTTAGTCCTTATGCTTTTATTATATCTTTCAATATACATACAAGTTTGCATGGTAAATTATAAAATATATTATGATGCATTGTAGTAAAAGGTATCTATTAAAGTCATTAAATGTATTACTTTTTAGAGACTTGTTAAATTGTAATAATGGGTGTTTATGGTCTTTGGCGTTTACTTGATGCAACAGGAAAACAAGTACCCCTGGAAACATTAGAAGGAAAGGTCTTAGCTATTGGTACATCCTAAAAATTTGTATTTGTGCATTTATTATGTTAATAATTACACATAAATTTATCTGCAAATCAATTATCTTCATATAAACAACAAAATTTTGTGATTTTTTAGATATATCAATCTGGATACATCAAGTGCTACAAGGGTATCAGGACCGCTTTGGTAATCCTAAACCTAATGCTCATCTTATTGGCTTATTTCATAGAATATGCAAACTATTGTATTATAAAATTAAACCAGTTTTCGTTTTTGATGGAGGTGTGCCAATGCTTAAGAAGAACACAATTGTAAATATATTTTTTATTACACTTTCATTTTTTAAAGTATAAACTTTAAGAATGTGTACTTTATAACTAAAATATCAACTATAGATTTTTATATAATATAATTTAGCTGGTTTCGTTTAACTTTCTAATTGTCTAAACTATTATACATCCTAATATTAGGTACGTTGCATGCATGTTTAATGAAACTGTACTTTTATCTTGATTATAATATTGTCTGTACATAATTAGTTTGCTGTGGGAACCAGGTAGTGAGAAAAGAGGTTCTTATTCTTTTGTGTTCACAGGCTTTACGCAGGAAACAGAAATCTATGGCCAAGAATAAAGCCCAACAGATGAGGACAGAATTAATAAATAATTTGATAAAGCACTCTACAATAAAGGCGGTTCTTAATACAGAGAAACAAAATACCACGAATGGCTCTTCTGAAGTAGTTATAAATTTGCAAAATAAGCAAACTGTGAATGATATGTACAAATTGCCAAATATGCCAAGCACTAGTAAAGCAGAATCAAGTCATAGTGATGATTATAATTCTGATTCATCTGATGAACCAAGTCCAAGAAAGCAAACAAAATGGATTGGCAATATTCATAGCGTGGATGTAACTAGCGCAGAATTTAAAACTTTACCAGCTGATGTGCGTTATGAAATTCTAACAGATCTCAAAGAAACAAGAAAACAAAGTTCATGGGGCCGTTTGCATGAAATGCCTGAAGTACATGCTCATTTTGAGGATTATATGTATAAGCAATTAATTTTGTCGTTTATCTGAAACATGTTTTTATTTAGGAATCGAATGAATTTTCTGGTTTCCAAATGAAACGTTTATTAAAACGTCGATTAGTACAACAAAGTTTAGAATCTGCAGAGAAAGAAATGGGTGGAAAAACGCTTACGTTGGACGAGCTGGATAAATTATTAAAAGAACAGGGAATACCGACGAACGTTCAAAATTATGCTTATCGTATTGCTGCGGACGATACAACTAGATTAATATATATTAGTGGTACGTAACAGCCTTCTACTATACAAGCTGAAACTGATCATTTCTTAATTCTTTATGCTTCATATTGTAGATAAAAATGCATATCTAAAAGACAACGATGATGTTAATTCAAATAGCGAGAGCATACAGCACGAAAATAGAATGGATGAAGCCACTGCTGGATCCAGTAAAGATACAAAAATCTGTGATGATATAAATGAATATGAACTTGATGATGATTGTTACAGTGACACTGATATAACAGATGTGAATAATTTTAAATTTAGGCGGGAAACAGATAGCGATATAGAATCGGAAGTAGAATCCAATGAGTCGCGAGTATTACCAAAAAAATATTTCAAACAAAATATTACGAATCCTGCATTAACGTATATGTTAGAATATAGTGAATTAACGGAAAAACAGATCCTTACCCTTCTTGAGCAAAATAACAGAGAAACTTACAAAGATGTCGAAAAGATGTCAAGAATATCACAACAAATCGATTCATTCAAAACAATACAGCCTTGTGAAAGTAAAAATAATTCATTAAATACGAAGCAGTCTTCAATATCTGAGGACGACAAAGAAGATACGAAACATAATTATACAAATAATATAAAATCAATCGATGTATCGAAGCCGGAATTAGCTGAATCAAACACTGAGACAAACATTAATATCTCTCCTGCTAGAATGGCAAACATTTCAGATAAAGAGCAAGTTGAATCAAAAAATGTAGTAACAGTCAGTTCAACAGACTCATTGTCAGACTCGGACGATTTCATAGAAATAGAGGATGTACCGATACCAGATATAGGTACTACTACTAATAAATATGTTCCACAAGGTATTCAAATAACATTTAGGTCTGATGAAAAAGTAGTGGATGATATGTTTGCCGACGTATTTGAAACACACAATAGCGAGTTCAATATAGATATACATCCTACACAATCGGCGGAAATATTTCATTATGATCAAGAAATACCAAGAAACGAACGCGCTTTCAAAGAAACAGTAGATTCAAGAAAAGATCAAATTAAAGATAAACAACTGCTTAATTTAAAAGAAATTGATAATCATAATGTGCAGACCACTATCGATATCGATCCGAATACTTTAAACAAGAATGTATCATTAGAAGAAAATCAAATGAAAGATGAAAATAGCATCGAAAATTTAACCAATTCTGTAAAGGATAATGTAGAGGCTGCAAATATCAAAGACAATACAAATGTTAACATGCTGACTGATGATACAAAAAGAATAAGCCCTATACCTATGAATGAAGAGGAATTGTTGTCATTGCAAGTACGTACATACATCAGATTAGATATACACATACGGGTAATGGATACACGGAAATAATCTTGGAATATTTAGTATATTTTAGTATAATTGCAGACACAATTAGAGGACAAACAAACAGAACTAATGGCAAATATTGGTAAATTAGAAAGACAAGGTATCGATATTTCTGACCAAATACGAATCGAAGCACAGGTATCACGATGTAAATTTAGTACATTCTTGACACTGTTATTTATTTAACATAACATTAATGAAATTATTTATTTGTAGGAACTATTACGATTATTTGGAATACCATATGTTATAGCACCTATGGAAGCAGAGGCGCAATGCGCATACTTGGAACAAATTCATCTCATCGATGGTACGATTACAGATGATTCAGATATTTGGTTATTTGGTGGACAATGCGTTTACAAAAATTTTTTTGATAACAATAAAAAGGTTCTTGAATTTCGATCCTGTGATATACAACACTATTTCAGTAAGCCTATTGTACTTTCAATACAAAAAGAAACGCATCCGTGTACAAATTGTAAAATATTTATCTCTTTCTTAGAATTAACGCGAAACGAAATGATACGGCTTGCTCTCTTGGTTGGTAGCGATTATACAACAGGTTTAACTGGTATTGGACCTGTTACTGCGTTAGAAATATTAGCAGCATTCCCTTCAGACGGCGACGATTTATTGCAAGGTTTAACAAACTTTTCTTCTTGGATCGAAAATGGTAAAACCGCTGGTCCTGGAAAAGCGAATTTGCGAACCAAATTACAGAATTTACAAATTCAAAAAGGTACAAGTATATGATATCCTTTATAGTTACACACAGTTCATATGATACATTGTTGTTTTACGTACAGGTTTCCCGAGTCAAGCTGTTGTACAAGCGTATCTTTCGCCTAAAGTGGATGAATCAAAAGAGACTTTTACGTGGGGTAAACCTAATATTATACTTCTAGCCGATTACGTAAAACAAAAATTTGGTTGGGATAAAAATAAATATAATAAAATTATCGAACCGGTATTGAAAAGATTGCAAGAAAAACAAAGCCAACAAAAAATAAATGCGTATTTTAAATTACAAACTATTCCGAAATCAATTGAAATGAATTTAAGTAAACGAGTTCAGAAGGCTGTGCAAAAATTAAGCAATGAAAATAAGGAAGATTCCATAAGTGTAGAAAGCATGCAACAATCAATAAAGAAAAAGAAATCTTTGGTTGAAAATCGAAAAAAAAGAGAAGAGTTGAAAAACGAACGAGCTTTAGTTGATAATACTAAACCTAAAGTTTTTACTGTTTCTGCTTGTAACGAGAAAAATGTTGATGAATACATACCACAAAGAGAAAGTGATAAAGCAAATTCCTTAAAAAAAAGATTACACGCGATCGAAGTAATTCGAAAATCGAAACAAGGATTATATAAGACGAAAAAGATAAGGCGTTGTGTAAGAAAAGTAAAGAAAGAAGCTGAACTTTCAGAAAGTGATAGTGGTAGTTCGTAGTATTATTTAATGTAAATTAATGAACGACACATAAATTTAGAATATTATTTCTATTAAAAGTTAAATGAAAGCATGTACATTTTTAAAAATAAATTATTATTTTATACGGTTCCTGTTACATTCTTTAAAAATATGTAAAAATTGGCGTCATTAAATGTACGCGTGTGATTTTTGTGACGGACTAGGTCCGTGATAGTTGGCTGTAGATGTCACTGCTGAGAGTATTGTATTTACTTTCTAATTATTGTATCATGGAAGAAAAATATCGGACTACGGGGGCACCGGGATTCGAGAACCTGGATCCCGAACGTTCCTAACGTAAGGAGCTAACCACTGCGCTATCGTCATCCGGTTCTAGTTAATGTCTAGTGGCGGTATTTGTTGTCGAATGCCGCCACATTTTCAAATATCTAATAAAATTTATGTTATTTTTTATGATATATGTATCTGATGCTTATATCTGTTGAGAATCTTAAGAAGGTCGATTAAAAAATATGTTTCGTCACAAATATTAAACATTTTTGCGTCATATGTAGTTTACCGATACTTTATATCTCTATATAATCATACTGAAACATTTTGCTGTTATTCCTTATCTCTAACTTACTGTAAGTGCGTGGGCATGTGTGTGTGTGTGTGTGTGTGTTCTTATTCATCAATGAATGTTCCATCACAAATAATCATTTAAAAACCAGCAGTTCTTCCTTCCCTGCGGAAGTCTGAGCTAGCAATTATTTCTCCGTTTTGTTTGGATATAGCTGTAATTGCACTTCCAATTCCTGAGTAAGTTGAAACATTGTGTCCAATGTTCCATAAATAATTTAACACGTCCGGAGAAAATCCTTTCTCATTTTGTACAGTCATTGGTAAGAGCTGCAGTTTCAAAAAAAGCGTTATTGATAATTGCAAACGCGCAATATTGAATGACAAATTGACGTTGAACTTTACCTGATGATGAATTCTAAGCGTATCAATAGCTTGTTTTACGTTATACCCTGACCAAAGATTTAATACCATTGCTATTGCAACTGCTGAGGTGATTTTAGTTCCGCCTGCAGCACCAATTACTAAACGAACTTCTCCATTCTTGTCTACCTTTACGAACAAGAAAGACAAACAATAAGATGAGAATACTCGATATTTATCTCTTAATTCATAAAGTACACTTACAACGATGGTTGGACTCATAGAACTCATAGGTCTTTTTCCAGGCCTAATGAAATTCGCTGGCGAAGGTGGTAAGTCGAAACCATTAGTTATGTTTGGAGAACTAAAATCGTCCATTTCATCGTTAAAAATTATCCCAGTCGATCTTGAACGTCTCATCGCGCCAAAGCTATCGATTTGATATATAGAATTAAAAGGTATGTCTTTTATCCTATTCATAGATGTAGGTGTGCTTTTGAAAATTGCATTTAAAAGTAGAAAGCTTACAAAATCCACATACACTTGATTTATCGTGGATGTGACTGATACAGCCGATCCGTCTGGAGCTAAGACAGAAACGTGAGATGTCCCTGAATCCTCTGGTGTGGTCATAACAGCACCATAATATTTCGGATCATTGCTTGTTTTATTAATTGTAATTTTACTTCGAATACTGTTGGCATAGTCGGTGGATGTCAGATTATCAAGCACGGAAGCTGAAAGGATTATTGCTTATGTAAAATAAAGGTGAAACATAAGAATGTTATCAGATATTAATGATAAGATTTTAAACTTTTCAATGAAAATTCCTCATTTCAAATATCATATGTTTATTAATTCCGAGGTAATCGATTCTAAATTTACGCTTATCGCATCTTCTTATCTAAAATGATTTAAAATAAAGTTCTGATGACATATCATAAAATACAATTACTCTTCATTGCGTATGATTATTGCGGCAGATAATTAGATAATGTAAGCTGCCAACTCACTGATATCGACGAATTCAGGATCAGCCAATTCGCTTCTTTTAGCGTAAGCCCATTTAAACGTTTCGACTATAGTTTGCCACATAATTCTGTTGTCGGGGTGAGGAACCATACCGTGAAGAACGTTCATAATAAAAGTTAGGATCGCACCTGAACCCGGTGGTGGTGCGGTATACATCGTTAAATTCCCGATCGTTGATTTTATCGGTTTCATCCATCTTACTCTACAATAAGTATATCATTCGCAAATTCATTGCCAATTTTTCTCCACTAAGCACGTACATCGAGGGTCCAAACAAACCTGTACTTTTGCAAATCTTCTTTTTTGATAATACCGTTGAAAGTTTTGATTTCTTCGACTAGGCTATCGGCTATAGTTCCGTTATAAAATATATGGGGTCCATGACTTGCGATCAACTTTAACGTCTCTGCCAAACGCGGCCTCTTTATTCTATCATTTACCTAAAAGAAGCGAAATTTTATGACGACCAATGTTTTAATCGGAGACTATGGAAGAAAAACAAGCGTGACAATTTATGACACCTTCCATGTTGAATTAGTAATAGGATTTATGAGAATTTCCGCCAAAGACTTTTCTGCTCTTATTAACGGCTCTTTACTGATCAAATACGAGGCCAGGTATTTAGTTACGCGAGATCCAGTGGCGCACAAAGAAATAGTAGGCTCGAATAAATCGGACCATGGCAATTTTCCGTATTTTTGATGAGCTTCCCAATATCCGAGTAGTTCGCCCGGCACAGCAATTGCTAATCCACCTTTTTCGTTTACACGATCAGATTAATATATCAACACTATGTTTGCAAGTAATAACGATATGTAATAAAGAGATCAGACTTACCAAACAGCGCTAAATTAGGGTTGCTTTGAAACATATCCTCGTACGCGTCAGATGGAGCAGTTTCCCGCGCATCCAGATAATTGGCAGTTTTGGTAGTAGAGTCCCAAATGGTCATTAAAAATCCACCGCCGAGCCCCATGCTTCGATTCATCGAAGAATGCAACGTTATAAGACGGAAGTTCAAAGATTAAAGATCATGCGGCGTGTAATGTATAATCCAAGTTTAATTTACCTATGTAATGATGCAACGCCCTCGCACAAAAGGGACGCTATAGCCGCATCGACAGCCGAACCACCTCTCATCAACATACCGGCACCTATCTGAGCGCATTCTTGTCCGTTCGTAGATACTGCACCCTTGCAAACATAAAACACGAGTTCAGATCAACGTAAGAGTCGCTTCGATCGCGATAGTAAATGTAATAATCGACGTTCCTTTCTCCGAACGAAAGTATATAAATCGAGCGACACTTTCATAAGTAAGCAAATGAAAAAAGTTTGACAAATCAACGAGCGAGTGTAATTTCGTTTATCTTACATCATACTTTACCTTTTTATATATTCCAAAATGCGAAGTATCACTTTCGTTTTCTAAATTCTTATTTTCTGTACCAGCAATGAGTAAAACGAGTATTATCGTTAGTATCACAGTTAGAACTACCGCGATGCTCACCCCAAGTATTACAGCCCTCTTTCTGCTTAGTCTGCACGAAAAGGAATTGTCTTCTTAATCTTCCAAAATAATTCGGAGAGAAAATATTTCGATGATAACATCTTTATTGATTTTAGTAATTTTGTCTTTATTTTCGAATCTCAATAGAAACAGATCGCGTTTGTCTCTTATTTCAGATATGCGGAAGAAGGATGCACGATTACTTCGAGTGCTGATATCGACCGTTTCGATACAATCAGCAAAATGAAATTAGTCTAATATCGAAATATCTTTACGTACTTAAATATGTAATCGAGTGATTATATCAAACCTCGTGAAGAGAATTAAAATATCTGTGAATGTTTCCTTTTTACATTAAATATCAACAAATGCTATTAATTATTTTGCGTTATCTGTTCGATAATAACAAAAGTAAAAGGAATACAATGTAAAATCCGATTATCAGAAATTTTATTTTATTTTTCCATATTATCGAATGTACTACCAATGAACGTGTACTAATACTATAAAAATAAAAAGACACTATAGGTGCGATTGCGAATCACTAATGGTACACGTGAAGTAAAATGTACACACATATTTCAGCTTATTGATACATACATACATGTATGTAACGGTTGCGTCTGTATATATATATATATAATATGTACATTATATATATAGTATTATTGTAACTTGTTTCCTTTAACTATTTTAACGATGACGGAACAAAGCTTGAAAATGTAAAATCATTCAAAAATTAACGAAATATAATAAGGCCGCATGGTATCTGATAGAACTTCGATAAGAAATGTAAATATTCTGTAAAACTCACATATTTCGCGTAATTGCTTCATCTTTAAGATTCATTGCATAAAACTTGTATACAGTATTACATACTAATTCTCACATACACCATGTAATGTGCAAAGAACATCACTATATAATCATTTAAGATAAACACATTCGAAATGTTTTCGAAACAATCTAAGGACTACATACATAAGTACACGAGTAATTTTCATCGAGGACAAATGTTAAAACTCGGACACTGATTTCGCACAATAGTTAACGGACATTTGCGTAAAAAGGATTTTACCAAAAAGAAATCGTTAGACAGGGATAATAAGTGAAGTGCAAAAGATAAAAAATATTTTACCAACCCAATCATATTACGTGAACAAACACGGTATAAGAGAGCTCTCAACCTTGACTGAACGTTTCACCAAGCCGATCGTCGCCTTTTGTACTAGCTATGATACAGATTCTATTTATTCATCCCCACTACTACCGATACATTCGCAAAGTAGTATCCTACTATTTTGCTTAAAAATCTATCTTAAAAATTTATTTTACTTAAAAAGCCTCCAAAGTTGTTAATATCTTTTTTAATATACAGTACGTCAAGCGACAAAACGTTTCATTAATCAATATTATAAAACTTTCTTTAATATTTGTTGCATTACCTTTGGAACACTTGTGTTGTTTTTAAAAAATTTGGTTCATTTATTGTATCTTTGTCGATACCGCATACATACCTTTTTTATTCGTTCTCCAACATATGATGGTTTTCTAAGAATGCAACTCATTACAACGGTAGATACATGCATAGTCATATACTACTTTTCTCATTTCGTAAGTTTTTAAAAATCTAGAAACGGAAGGCCGGCAGTTTTTACAAGAACGCGACATGATATTATTTTTCGTAAGTTGTTTTTAATGAAAAGAAAGGGTCGTAATTTTACGTGTTAAGTGAGCAACAGTTATGTATTGACTACAATATTTTTTCTTTCTCTCTTGAAAGCAAATGTAAGTTATTTCTTACATTTTTGTAAAAACATGCAATAACAAACAATATGTTATACAAATGTGTTATGTCACTATTGATATATGTATAAAAAAGCTGGTAGAAAAAGATCATAGACATAGCAATAACGGAATGCAGCATAAACCATTACTTTAGACTTTAGGCGAGGGGAGTGAAGTTAGTTGTAATAGGGGGGCGGGAAACACGATCATGTGGTACTTTGGTGCCGCATTGCTGATTGGTTCTAGCATAAATGCGCGAAATTTCAAGATGAAACCTTTAGTTTGTTTACAATTATACATATACGATAGGACATTTTCCGTAAAACATAGATACAAAGTGTCCTTTTTATATATTAGTGTACTGAAATGTTAATGGATTCTATAAATGAATATACCACGGGCATAGATAACTACGCAATAAATTCAATAATTTATTATTTAATGAGATTATATAAAAATAGAGATAACTAGAAGATTATCTTTCATTTTTCTCCACATAAGCATTATGATTCATATTCAACATGATTCAGCGAATTTTACAACAGTATATAACTTATCACCGTACGATTAAATATTACTTACAGATTTAGAATGAAATATTAAAAATTTTATTGTGAAATGTTAATCTAATTACCAAAATATCGAAACTTCGATAAATTGTGCAACTATATAAATTGAATCGTCAATATCAATAGCATAAGGAGATTAAGATGCATTGTTAATAATTTTTAAACAAAATTCTTTTTTATTAATTTTATCATCAATTACATTTATTGACACGACGCTTGATACTCGTTGATCCGTCGCTTACATTGATGTATCGTATATTCGTTGAGATATTAATGGCTTCTTTTGCGATATAATCTAAATATCACTGTCAAACGTGCTTAACTTAGACATATGACTTTCTAACTTCGAAAATAATTCACCCCCAATAAAATTGCTTAAAACTTCATTTAGTTAGGCCGGTAACTGGAAATTTCTTACCCATATATGTACTGCTACTTTTGCATAACGTATTTCTAATAGTTTTTTCACATATATGGCAAACTGTTATGACATTATTAGATGAATATGTCAATTCACCTAACTCACTTTTACTCGATAAGAATAAGATTGCGCTTGCGTGATCATAACCAATCGCCAAAACGGCACCAAAGTACCACGTGATGTTGTTCCCTTTTCCCCGGAAATGGCTTCAACCCCGCAACCGCCCAGTTCCAACCCGTTATTCCTATTGTCGAAAGAAATACGTCCCGCTGTATTACCCTCTATCGGTAAGAAATGGAATCAAGCCTCTGAATGAGTAGCGAATGTAGCGATCAGTTCGAAAAACGGCGAAGTCATTTCGTGGACGAAGTAAGTGAGGTGCAATTTTAAAAAGTTTGAAACAATGACAGCAAGGTACGATAGAGCTATCACGGTATTTTCACCAGATGGGCATTTGCTACAAGTGGAATATGCACAAGAAGCCGTGAGAAAAGGTTCTTCTGCGGTACGGTGATATATTTTGTCTAACCTCTTTTGTGTTTGTGGTTAAATTGTTCAACTTTTGTATATTTTTTGCATTAAGTATATCTCTCTATATATGAAATATTTGCATAATAATATTTAAATACGTTTAAATATGTATAGTTAATAAATTGAATTGAAAATAAATTGAAATGCTTTTCATGTGTATGTTGTATGTCTTTATGCTTTGTAATGTATATCTTCTTAAAAGGAAAATATTTTAAATTGATTTATATCAGGTTGGCGTTCGTGGTAACGACGTAGTCGTTTTAGGAGTTGAAAAGAAATCCATTGCAAAACTTCAAGAAGAACGAACAGTTCGTAAGATATGTCTCTTAGATGAACATGTTGTAATGGCATTTGCAGGTTTGTTTATGGATAGATCTTTTGAATATTTGTAGTGCGATCTACAAACATACTATATTCTAATGTATATCTTGTTTTATGTTCTAAGGTTTGACAGCAGATGCAAGAGTACTAATTAATCGAGCACAAGTTGAGTGTCAGAGTCACAGATTAACTGTAGAAGATCCAGTTACACTGGAATATATAACTAGGTACATCGCAGGTAAATAAACATATTTTATTTGTTACATTTCAATTATGTCTATGCTTATAAGATAAATAACTTGATCATTGCTGTTAGGTTTGAAACAGAAATATACACAAAGTAATGGTAGAAGACCATTTGGAATATCATGTCTGTTAGCTGGTTTTGATTATGATGGTGTTCCACACTTATATCAAACAGAACCCTCAGGCATTTATTATGAGTGGAAGGTATGTCTCCTGCATAAAGACTATTCTTATTAATTGCAAAATAAAAAATAAAAAATATTAATTTCTCTTTAAAGGCAAACGCCACAGGTCGAAATGCTAAAACTGTTCATGAGTTTTTACAAAAATATTATACACCGGAGGAAGTAGCAACAGAAAAGGGAACGATAAAATTGGCTATTAGAGCTTTACTAGAAGTTGTACAATCAGGAAGAAAAAATTTAGAAATCGCCGTAATGCGACGCGGTCAACCTCTACAGGTATATAAACTTTAAAACTCTTATTTCCTATCTTTTCTTTGAATGATTCATTTCACATATTTTTTATGTTGTAGATGCTAGATTTAGATACCATTGGAGAATATGTTACCGAAATTGAGAGAGAAAAAGAAGCAGAAGCTGAAAAGAAGAAGCAAAAGAAGTGATATCTTTACATAAAATTACATTTATTCTTCGTTCATTGGTATTTTGCATAAAATAAATATAAAATACATGAATAAGAAAACACGAAGTTTTAATATTTATTTCATTTATATTCTATTGTTACATTTATTAGAAACAATATGTACATTCACACATTTTAACATGTGATTTAAAATTCATATTATATTACCACAAATATCTTTTTGTATTTGTTATACATGTAATAAAATTAAGATTAAATAATAAATAATTACTTAAATTACACAATTCCATACATTAGAATATACTACTTATTGAATGATTATATTATTGTGCCTCCTCCAAAAATTAATAATAAAAACATTTATAAAATTCACTGCATGCATTAAGAAGATAAAGATTTTCCACGATGATTGAATATTTGAAATGACGGAAGATTTCTTAATGTTTCCCACGATTTGTTTTCTAAATCAACCACTGCTCGAATTTCCTTAAAATCACCGGCAATATACATTACTCCATACATAACCATAAATAAACTGATAATGCCTTGTATTAAAATCTGTAATAAAAACGTATCACCATACTTTTTATATGCACATAATGCCAGGATCTTTAAATCTAATTTTATACATACATCAATTGGTAAGGTAATGAATTCCTGTTCTGTTATCCGTAAATACGAACGATCTGTGAATTGCATTTCACAAAGACAATTTAAGATACAAACAACTTAACCTAACATAATAAGGAAAGGTAATTCGATCGAAAAATTCTTAATTATAATTGCAGTACGTACGTTGGGCAGCTGAATATGCTGTATGTAATATTGACAATAGTCCCATCAACGTTGTAAATTTGTGTAAAGCGGTTGCAGGCATTTTGGTATTATAAATTATAACGAATTATTAATTTCTATCGATAACTTAATACCAACAACGGTAATCTTCATACTCATGTCATCTCAACTGTACCAAACAAGGCTTGTTTTCACCAGTTTTCACACATACACGAAAGAAAATAATATGAGTTACCTATATCTATAAGTAGTCCTTTTTTATATTATACGGCATTTCTAATTGTATTGTATTATTTTTTTAAGAAATCTACTTAAGTACAAACAGTTTAATTAGTTTTTAATATATTACAAGTACAAATTGATCATTTTTTAATCCATCTACTAACTATAATGTGGATTTCTACTATAAAAGAATATACTGCCACCAGAGGACGTATTCGTGTGCAATTGTATTCATGGTAAATAGTCTAATGAACTGATCAGGGTAGTGTATGCAAAGGTTGATCGCTCTCTTTGTCTATAGTTGATAATCGTCCTAACAATACTGAGAATCATGGATTATGAATTTAAACTAAAAACTGATACAGATCGGACGAAAGTCGAAGATCTTTTTGAATTTGAAGGATGTAAAGTTGGAAGAGGAACTTATGGGCATGTCTATAAAGCTCGCAGAAAGGAAGGGTTAGTGTTTCTAACCTAACATAGAAGATTGCGTAGCATTTAATACTATTATATTTTACATGAATAAGAATAATCTTTAATTTTTCATAAATTGTATAAATCTACAGGAAATATCTTTTTGTTATTAGAAAATTGTAGCTTCTACTTCAATGTTTAAATAAAACTAATTCCTATACATGTTTTGTATGGTTTTTAGAATTATCTACATATAATATACACAATGATTTATTTTAATTATTGTAGACATTAAGTACATTACATAAAATATTTATACAAGGTGTGAATTCTTTTCATTTTATCCTTTTCACTTTCTCTGATTATAATGCGTATATACTTGACATTTGAATAGAGTACCAGATAGCGAATTAAAATCTCGGCCAGATACAAAGGATTTTGGCCTAAAGCAGATTGAAGGTACAGGTCTTTCAATGTCTGCATGTCGAGAAATTGCAGTAAGTATTGATTCTTTCTTCTATATGTACACTTTAGCATTATATGTAATAATGATAATTTTATTACAAATATTTTGATATGATCCTTTCTACAGTTACTTAGGGAACTAAAACATGTAAATGTGATTACGTTAATTAGAGTTTTTCTATCACACATTGATCGCAAAGTATGGTTACTATTTGACTTTGCTGAACATGATTTATGGGTATGTTCATGTTTATTACAAATACTTTCTAATAATATAGCTATTTTATTAAGCAGTACTTTCTATCTTGTAAAATATTAATAGCTTCTTCTTTTAATCGATAGCACATAATAAAGTTTCATAGAGCAGCAAAGGCTAATAAAAAACCTGTTATGGTACCAAAGGGTATGGTAAAATCTTTATTATATCAAATTCTAGATGGTATTCATTATTTACATTCCAATTGGGTGCTTCACAGAGACTTGGTAATTTATTAATATTTGCAAACGCTATACATATATGTGTAATATTTTATGTATGATTAACTTGATATATTATAATTTAGAAACCAGCAAATATCTTAGTAATGGGAGAAGGAAATGAAAGGGGACGTGTAAAAATTGCAGACATGGGTTTTGCTAGATTATTCAATGCCCCGTTAAAGCCTCTTGCAGACTTGGATCCAGTCGTAGTGACATTTTGGTATAGAGCACCAGAATTGCTTTTAGGTGCTAGACATTACACAAAAGCTATAGGTATTTTTTATATATTTAAAAATTAAAATTAACTGTTTTTGCAAAATTGCTTCCAAGTATTCTCCTTCTATTGTTTCAGATATCTGGGCAATTGGGTGTATATTTGCAGAGCTTTTAACTTCTGAACCTATATTTCATTGTAGACAAGAAGATATTAAGACTAGCAATCCGTATCATCATGATCAATTAGATAGGTAAAAATTTTGTTTGATATATTACTATGTTCATAACATAAAAGATAAGACAAAAAGAAACGAATTTCTTTGATGTTCAGGATATTCAATGTGATGGGATTTCCTTCGGAAAAGGATTGGGACGATATTAAGAAAATGCCAGAACACCTTACATTGTTGAAAGACTTTAAAAAAGCAAAGTTAGTATTTTTTTAAAAGTAGTTGTCTTACAGAAAAATTAAAATTTGTAACTTAATTTTAATATAAATATAAATCTTTTTACAGCTATGCAAATTGTTCTCTTACAAAGTATATGGATCGACATAAAATTAAACCCGATAGTAAAGCGTTTAATCTGGTGAGGCTAAGTAAAATATTTTAAGCCTTAACCATTTTACCGAATAATAATATTAATTGAAACATTTCAGCTTCAAAAACTGTTAATGATGGATCCAAACAAACGAATAACTTCCGAACATTCTATGCAAGATGCTTACTTCCAAGAAGAACCATTGCCAACGCAAGAGTATGTTTGTAACGATTTATGCGATGTTGTCTCAATCATATCGATCGATTACTGGTAAATCTAGAGCCAATCTAATTAAATAATGTTGTAGTATATTTGCCGGTTGCCCTATTCCTTATCCGAAACGAGAATTCTTAACGGATGACGATACAGAGGAAAAGACTGAAAACAAAGCACGGCAAAATCAACAACAAACTGTGAGTGTATATAGATTTATTCGTGTAATTGGTTTCCCTTCTTACGAATTTCGTAAAATTTTAGCAGCAAAATCAACAACAACAAGGGAACGGCGATCATAATCATGGACAAAACGCAAAGCGGGTGAGACTGAATGGTCCTCACGGGGCTCCAGAATTTCATCAACATCAGAGTCACGCGATGACCCATCAACAGCCTCCAGGGATGGTTTATTCTACAGCACAACCAACGCAACCGTCAAATTTTCATCAACGCTTTTAAACGATTTCGTTTGAACGATTGAATTCATTGATAGAGCAATTAAATTATCAGTTTACAGATTTCTGTATCAATGAGCAGACCAGCGACTCCTGTATATTCACAGTACGATAATATAACTTTATTTATATATTGTATACATGTAGATGTTTTACAAAGTACTTTTTAGACTTTACATGCATTTCAAATTTCAGAAATATCACATTTACGACACGTTAGTAATATTACTGAAAACAATATATCGATTTCTTGCCCCTAATAAGCGACATCAGTACATTTTTGGTAATTTCAAGAACGTACACATCTGAGAAATCATACAGATCCTAAATATCCTTGCGTTTACTTTACGTTTAACTGCTAATCAAACGAACAAACGAAATATTATATTGGTAGGATAAGGGAAGAATAAATGGTAGCCAAAATCGACCCGGAAAAGGTAGAGTTTGAAGAAGGGGACGAATGAAATGGAAAAAAAATGCAAATTGGAAAATACATGTGGAGTCTTCATTCAGAGGATGACGAAGACGAGTGAAGTTGAATTGAGCGAAGGGAAAGTACGCATGCGCGGTAAATCATTCCGCAGCAAGGTGGCGGTCCGTTGTGCCGCGCGCTCCTGAAACGCAGTTTCCGTGAATCGGTGCTTGACGAAAAAAGTGTGCGTGAACCGCGTGTTACTGCGATCGAGATGCCGATCAAACTACGGTCCATTTATTCGCCAGTCAGCTCGTTGTTTAAATGAAAATAAAAGGTGAGAAACATCTTACGTATCGAACTATGTACGCGACTTTTCTTTCCTACTATTCCACGTTTTGTCAAGTTCCATTAATCTAGAAGATGAGCACCTGTCAAACCTGGTCACGTTCCTTTTTTTTTTTTTTTTGCGAGGAACATTGTTCTCGATGAAACTTGTTTGTTTCGTTAGTATTGGTTCAAAATAATTATTATCCGGGTATTTTTTATTTTTTTCAATTTATAAAAATGATCTGTTGTTTTGACAAATTCAATAGCGCACGCGTTATTTCCAGTTTCGAGCGAATATTCGTATTGCACAATACTAAAAAATCTCTTGCGTAATAAACAACGAAAGAATTCTAATCGTGTTGTATAACATTTTAAAAAGTGATGCAGTATTATTTGTCGATTTCTCACTTTGATTTCTCATACGGCAAATGAACACTCGATAATGTTTTTCGAGCGTTGGTGATGAAACATAATGTTTCTTAGAGTTTGATCAGTAGCTGCAAACCGTAAACAGTGATATTTTACATAGCTGCTAATATTGCGTAATTAAAAGCCATAAAATAGGTATTTTCCCTTAAAAGCATTTTCTTCGTGACAAAGAAAAAAAAAAAATTGTAAAAGTTAAGATTTTCAATTTTAAAAATATCAAGAAACATTATAAATACAAAAGTAAAAGTAGTAGAGGGGGAGGGGGCGATCCTGACCACTATAATCCAACAACCAGTTGAGGGCCATGACCACGTTGCGACAAGGTAACCGCAATTAACTTGGATCGATGTATTAACCGAACGATTCGAAATCCTAACTGTTTCCGAATCGTGTTGAACAACCATAGGAAATATGTTAATACAGTTAAGACGATACATGGTACATATACGTACACGTATGTATATTTAATGCGAATTAATCAAGACGTGCCATCCACCGAATGCGATTCGTCGCAGACATACGTAAATGTTTATGTTTCCTGAGAATTCTGTTATTATATTCGTGACAAAAAGCAAAAGACAGAAAAATCCAAAGAAAGATAGGCATTTTGTTTCGCACAAGGACGTTCAGAGTATTCTATTCCAACTTTCACACGAAGACAAACATGACGAAACTAGCAATCTCGTATCCTCGTATCTTAGTACGAAGATCAGTGCAAAAGATGTTCGAAACTTTGTATCAGAAACGGTACCCTGAGTATCGGTACCCTGAAACGAAATAAAAAGACGCTGATCGGATGATAGAACGATGCGTCGATCATCGATAATTCCATTGGTCACTTCGTAGGTTGTTACGAAAAGATTCAGGATAGCTGTATCGTGTGGGTCTATACATGGAGATGGTCTCTGTTCGATACACGTTTTCTCTAAAGGAATAAGCAATCAAGGTACGATTCGGAAATGTCGCGGTAGATCGCTCACTTGCTTCTGGAGCTAGTATCAAAATGCCGAACAATGATAGTTGGAACAGCGAAGTGCCGTTCTCGTCTATAGCTGTAAAGATCTATAGAAAAATCTATCTTGCCAAAACGTGAACGCGTCCACGCGGACCTACAGACCGCGATCTTCCGTGAATTCGAATCGCGAACATGACGTGATCGCGATTCGCATGGAATTCTCTTTTCGGTGACGAACGTCCGAGAAACGACATTGGCGATGGTCGAAACTTCTTTTGTCGGTAGTGAAAGACGTGGGAAGAGAGGAGAGCAGATTGTCGGTGAACAGTGAACACATACTTAACTTTGCGCTGTCGTACGCGAAAGAGAACGAGAACAAGAATGAGAGACAGAGAAGAGAGGCGAGGTCAACAAGGTACCCGATATGGTATCCCACGTCCGTCGAGAGTGCTATTTCATGTATATGTATGCCTAAATATACACGATACACACATAAATTCGTACACGCGTTCGTAAGATCGTCTCTGCTTGTCTCTAAGTATTAGGAATCGTCACGACTAAATTACTAAATGTAATATTATACAAGGCTTTGCGATTGTTCTTATCGCCGTTCCTTTTCGTTCGACCAAATTTCATCGATCTTTGGTATAGGTTATTTGGTATATTCGTCATACGTTCGTATAGGAACGCCTGTAAATTACGCGGAACGTTCGACGGTTCGGTTTTCGAGCGATATCCTCACCCGAAAGATTCATTTTGGTAAGGCACCATAGAGGACGAAGCTCAACATCGAAGCGTATCTTTCTTTTCATTCTTTCTTTTTCTCTTTTTTTTTTTTTCTTGTGTCAATGTATCGGATCGCGCGGCCTTCCTAAGATGGCCAGTGCCACCGTAAATGCAGACACGCAAGTGCGAACTTGGAGGTCGTCGGTAGGAACGATTGCAGGAAGCACCGATGACTTAGTACGGCTGCAGCAAGGCGTACCAGCATGAATCATTTCTACCAGCTTCTACTGCGCTGGCGATATATTCGGAAACGTACTCGTGAATCTCCCTTATTTACGATTAGTACTCTATTGGTTCTCGTCGTTTGAAACATGTATCGTCTACATCGGTGTTCGAGAGCAATCGTAACGCGTTACTCGAAATTACATATGCACTGCAATTTTCAGATCTTTCGTCACGAGCGAAAGTCAATGTATCGACGAGAAATTGCTCTTAGCTCTACTGACGCGATCGATTCATCGAATATTTACTTATACGTATATATAATACGTACTCCTTAATGGTGGCCCTTAATAATATTCAAGAATCTATTTTTAAACGTGACTAGAGGTATGCGCATGCATACGGTGACGCAATCCTATGGTCTTTCCCCTATATTTCCCTCTCTTCCTTTCCCCTCTTCTTTCTCTCTCTCCCTTTCACTCTTACTCTTTCGCGCCTCTTCACCCCTCTTTTTCTTTCCGTTGCTTTCCTCCTTCTTCTTCTCTCTTTCTCTCCCCTTCCACTCTACGATTGTCTCTCTTTCTTTTCTCGTGTCCTCCAATGTAAGTAAGTATTTACACTTATGTATTCTTCGACGACGTACATATTTCTACATTCACGGTCTTACGAAGCGGGAGACTTCATTTTTCGTACAGCGACACTACCTTCCTTCATTTCGATCTTGCTTATTCTCGCTCCTCCATTCATTCAACACAGCATACCGAACGAATATCGAAATCTCCAACGAAATAACTTCGATATGCTTTAAAAATCGAAAATAAAGTCTTCGACAGCCGTCACTTACCAGATTCTTCCCTTTTCTATCCGAGTTCGATAATTGGACTATAAGTTGCGGCCTCGTACGAGACACGCATAAAGAAGAGCGTGTCACGTTGACGCTCGATCTAGACCTCGTTCTAATTCAACTTGGTTTTATCTTGTTTATTTTGTTAGTAGAAATTGAATCGTTTCCGTGGAGTCGTAGAGTGGCGAGATGTTTTCAGAGGATGATCGGTAACGTTAAACTTCAAGCTTCATTGAAATCTCATTAGATCGTCGAACCGTAAATCCGTAGCAACCATGACGATATATCGACTCGTGATTCGCAAATTATGGTAAAAGAAGTTGACTGGCCGTTACGAAACGCTATTAGACACGGTATATTAGATTTTTCCTTCTGTGTAACGTAATTACATTTATGCGCCGCTTCGTTAGTTTATCGAGTTATCGCGTAATTAAATGACGGTAACTTTTGAAACTCGATCAAAATCGTTTTCGTTTGTTTCAGATTCGGAGCAGAAGGTTTGTCAAATGCAGCCGATATGGATTCCCACGTTGGTCTCGACTATATCGTGGATAATCCCGATTACTGCGTCAAGCTCGCCACGGGTAAAATTATTCAATGTTCTCGATAGCTCGAATGTCAGATAACCAGCTCCGATTGCATCCTATTAATCGCATATCTCGTTGAATTTCAGCCTTGGACACAGCGTGTCCCTCGGTTAAGAAGCAAGTGGTAGAATTGCTTTCGGCGCTGTGTGTTTACAGCCAGGATGGAAGACAGAGAGCTATCGATACTCTTCACGCGTATCAGGTGATCGAACTTGAGTAACAAATTCGAACATGGATCGGTTGTTCGTTCGTTCGCAAAGTAACGAAGTATTACCTCAAAGAACCGCAATTTTTATCGTGATGGTATTAGGTAGCGTTTAAACGCAAGGTTGTCGTATCTGTTCGATGCAGACACAAAGAACGCAAAGTGGCGTGCTAAGTTTGCGTAAAAATCACAGTTCAAGGTCTCTCTCCGGCAAACAAAGGACAATAGATATATGTTGCTTGGAAGCTCCGTTCGCGAGAATCACCAGGCTACGGCTACGCTATTGCACGCTACACAAACGATGATTCTATGCGACACGTTTTCTTATCGGAAGCCAATTCGTTCTTTGTATCGCATCGCAAACAAATTTTAAAAGTCGCAACGCCGGAGTTGGTGTTCGCGCGAGCGCGTTCGTTAGAAACGCGAACGAGAACGTTGAACGTCTTTTACGTTCTTTTTTTTTTTCTTGCATTTCCATCTTCGTTTCGACAGCGAAGAAATAACGATCGGTGACACGTTGCAGAAAAGGAAAAACGAACGATATCGATTACGAATCGTGGTGGAAGAGTTGCAGAACGCCACTGCCGAAGATTATCGGACCGCACTATTGGCATTCATAAACTGTTTAGTCATCTCTACGCCAGTGCTGAAGGATCGCATAAGAATTCGCAACGAGTTCATCGGTTAGTAGGCAGATGTTGAAATTTCCCAATCACTTTTATATGGTTGACGATGTCTAGAATAGATGTATCTGCGAGAGAAACGAGCAATATAGCCTAACACGTAATTTATCTCGGTTGCAGGTTTGAAGCTCCTTCCGATTTTGAACGAGCTGCGGTGAGTACAGTACGACGACCTGGATTTATGACATTAACTGATTAACACCTTAACATCGTTGAATAATAAATAATAATGAACGTTACGAAAGGGCGCTTTATTGTACCCACACCTTCTCATTTGCACTTAATGCATCGTTAATATCGCGCATGCATCGAGCGTCGCGTCGTACGCAACTAGCCAGAATTATTAAACGATTCCATCGAGGATTGGTTGACTAACGAAGCAGGAATACATTCAGCCTATGCGATGTACGACAGTTGCATGCACTAATCCAATCATCGTGTTCGCATTTCCGTTCTCCCTCTCTCGTTTTCAGGTGATCACATTTCCACCTATTCTCGTTTATGCATCCATACGTACGATCATCGCGTCATACAGCGATATCTTTCGCTTCGCTGTCGTGCGCAAGCGAAACAAAAGTAAGACGAATTGCACGAAACTATGATTGGAACTACAATTATTTGCGTCGAATCGCGAACTCGCAGTTTTGTCCTTTCTGTTTAGCCCTCTACAGGAATAGTACGATCTGTCATTCCTCCGCGGGATGACGGACGAACAAACTATTCTTGATCGAGCAAAACCAATCACATGGAAGCTGCTTTAAATATCGATCGAGAAAATCACCGGTCAGGATTTACGATAAGAGAAATCGTGACCGATATCGTCAACGTTTCGTCGCAACGACATCGTGCTTCGACCTTCCTACAAATTTTTGTCCATCTTTCCATTCGTTGAGTCGTGTCTGTAATAAGAACGATGCAACCACGCGAGAAAGTTAGCGGTTTACCGATCGCGCGTATCTACGTATTCGGAAATCGTTCGATTTAGTTCGTCTCGTTGTTTGTTCCTGTCTTTTTCGCCGAATTCCTCGTAAAATTCACCGTTCTCCTCGTAACCGAACGGCGCGTGATCCAAAACGTAGAGAAGGTGAAAATGAAGGAAAGATAGAGAACGGGGAAGGCGAGGAGAAGATGGAAATCGCGTGCGAAAGCGAAAGAACGTTCGCGCAAAACGGAGAGGAGCAAGGGAAAAAAGAAGAACCGAAATACGTGGCTCGAAGGGAGAGAGAAAAGACCGAATTAACTCTCCGCGAGTATGCTCGAGCCGCGATGAGATGTAGCTATAGCTGGTACCAACGGACTCGGCTGGAACGCCGCCGTGCCCTGATACCTCTCGTTCGTTTGAATATTTATACTCGTTGAATGCTCGCCGAGATCGTTCGAAATCTCATAATTCGTCGTCGTCTCGCGTTTTCTTTCGCCTTTTACATGTCGCGTACGGCCTTCGTCGAGATACACGCATCTAGTTACGCGTTCACTACGAGCGAAACAATTTAACGAATCTGTTATCGTCGTTTCGACGATACACGTACGATACGTAGTGTTTAGTGCAAAGTGATATTCTAAATTTTATCTTTTGATTCGGGACGATTCTTTGCATTTAAAAGTTAGTCCTCTGCATAATCGTAAACACAGTAACTATATCGCACCTGTGTCAGGAGCGTAAAGCGTAAGATACGATAAATCGGTTGCGTCGTGTGCGTCAGCTCGCTTTGTTTCGCATAAGAAATCGGCGAAACGAAAGAGAGTAGGAGAAATAGGATCGAATCGCGAAAGCAAGAAAACCAGAGAGAAGGAAAAATCGGTAGGATAAAGAAATAGAAATTGTAGAGAAAACGCGGTCGTGTCGAGCGAGACGAAAATAGAGCGAAGAGCTCGACGTAAGGGCTTAAAACGTACCCGGATCAGGAAGGTGACGCGATTGTTCTTGCAGGAAAAGCCACGCACCGGATCTGAGAGTGCAGCTCGATGTTTTCGACGACCAACGAGAAACCGACGAGGAATTATCGAATCACGGACCACCTGGAATCGATCTTTCTTCCCATGTGGATGTCTTTTATGCGATCTTTGGACAAGTAAGAACTCGATATCGTTAGACGAAACTTTGCAGACGTTCTGTTTGCGCTTGACGTTATTAGATACGATCGATAACTTCTGTTCCGCGACCACTTTATTTAGATCGCTGATACACCGCAAGAAATACCATTCTTGAGTATTCTCCAGCATCTGTTACGGCTGGATCCGAAAGATGCTGCTAGCGATCTAGCATGGGATACGGCAGAGACGTTGGTTCATAGAGCTACGCTGTTGGAGAATCGAGAAGACGCTACCAAATTGTTGCGTTCACCTAGTCTTCAGGTAATGGCTTGTCTCACAATTCCATTTCCATCGAATTTCCTCCTACGATGGCTCCGTTTGTTTCGCTTTTACCATCGGAAAACTAAGAAATGAACGAGTAATCCATTTTCCAGACGAATCTCTGTTGTCACTGTCGAGGTACCGATCAGACGTGTGGAACCTCCCGAAAAGCGTCGTTATCGGTGAACAATTCAACGACGCCTCTGCCACCTTTACCGCCTCCTCCTCCGCCTCCTGTACCCGTTGATCCGTCAGGTACAAGCTCGCCGACACAAAATCGCGTTTTACCACCACCTCCGCCTCCACCGCTTCTTACCGGCAACGCTACGTACGCCGATGCATCGATGGATCCACCGCCAATGCCGCCGCCGTTGCACGCATTACCGGTCACACGAGTACCCACCCCCGAGCCGCCGAATAATCACGCGAGACTACTGCCGCAACAGGAAATACCCACCCCCAAGGCAAAAATGAAAACCATCAATTGGAACAAGATACCAAATCACAAGGTTCGCTTCTTTGCTTAACGATCTCTCCATCTCCGCCGCGTCCATCGATATCGTTTTATCGTTTCCGATACCGTGATTCCTAGGTGATCGGAAAGCGCAACATTTGGTCTCTGGTTGCCGATGAGCATCAGAATTCTCCCATGGCGGATATAGATTGGGCAGAGATGGAAGGACTGTTTTGTCAACAAGTACCGCCGGTATTACCAGCCGCCTCGTGCTCCTCCTACGGAGCAAACTCCGATGCCGAGAGACGACGTAGGGAACCGACCGAGGTACTACGTATTTACGTATTTGCTATGTTACTACATAGAGTTTCGCTTACACGAGTTTCTTTCCAATTTATTTCAGATCGCGCTTCTCGATGGCAAGAGGAGTTTGAACGTTAATATATTCCTAAAACAGTTTCGAAGGTAAGCGATCTATCGCGATCTTCTATCCGAGACATAGAGGTACAGATTGAAAACGGTGTCGATGATTTCCAGTTCGAACGAAGATATTATTCGGCTTATAAAGGACGGCAGTCACGACGAGATCGGGGCGGAAAAGTTGCGCGGCCTTTTAAAAATTTTACCGGAGGTCGACGAACTGGAAATGCTCAAGAGCTTCGACGGGGACAAGTCGAAGCTCGGAAATGCCGAGAAATTCTTTTTGCAACTGATTCAAGTACCAAAGTAAGTATCTTCGACGTAGTTTCTTATCGTATGTGTCATAATAGATGGATGAAAAATTGAAATCGAAATAAAATTCGCCTGGTGTGCCTTGCCAGTTACAAACTACGCATAGAATGCATGCTGCTGAAGGAAGAATTCGCCGCTAATATGAGCTATTTAGAACCAAGCATCAATTCGATGATCCTAGCTGGTGAAGACTTAATGACGAACAAGCCACTTCAAGAGGTGTTGTACATGGTTCTGGTGGCCGGAAACTTCCTCAATTCGGTACGAAAATAGAACGAAAGCACTCGCGTTCGTTGGAAAATTGACGCGCGCAAATGCGAACACGTAACTAAAATTACCATCGTCTATGTACGTAGGGTGGTTACGCTGGGAACGCCGCCGGAGTAAAGTTATCCTCTTTGCAAAAAATAACTGAAATTCGAGCGAATAAACCAGGAATGAACCTTATACATTACGTAGCTCTGGTAACGTATATTCTTCGTGCTTCTTCGTTTACGCGTATGGTTTCTAGTTTATGTTCGAACGTTTCGTGCACCCGTAGCAAGCCGAAAGGAAGAGGAAGGATTTGCTGGATTTCGCAAAGGGTATGACCACTCTGGAAGCCGCTACGAAGTAAGTCCTTCGCGAAAATAATCTACTCGATTTAAACAACAGCTAAAACGTTCTCTCTTTTATCCTTTGTCGTGTGTGTGTGTGTTCGTGGTACACAGGACCACAACGGAGCAATTAAACAACGAATTTAACGCACTCGACACAAAGATCAAAAAGATCAAGGCACAGATTAATTTTCCTTCGACGGAAACCGACATACAGGAACAGATGGCACAATTTTTGCAGGTACCGCGTCTTTAATGATTACTTGGTTGTTGGTAAAACAAAGAAAAAGGAAAAAGGAGGAAAACGTTAGAAAATCATCGAACGTGTCAAGAAAATCTGATTAAGCTCGTGCTTTTGTCGTAGATAGCGGAACGAGAAATGAGTCAATTGAAACGTGACATGGAAGAACTCGAAACGTTAAGACGATCGCTCGCCGAATTTTTCTGCGAAGACAGCAACACTTTCAAGATCGAGGAATGCCTCAAGATATTCCATCAATTTTGTCAAAAGTTTAATCAGGCTGTCGCAGAAAACGAGAGACGTAGAATTCAAGAGGAACAGATATTGGCAAGGCGCAAACAACGAGAAGAACAACTTTTGGCTAAAAAACGACTACGTACGTGATATAAATATGTATAATCTTTGTCCCCTTTTCCTTTCGTCAAGTCGTACATCAGCCTTTCTCTTCGATCGTTACTTCGTATCACGATCGCGTCATTTTACCCAACTGTTACAGTGACCAATAACCAACAACAAATCGAGGCGCCAACCTCTGAATCTGAATACAATTTAATTGGTTACGATCCTTTCGATCTTGCTAGCGGTTTACCTCAAAGGAATTACGGTCGTTCCGACGTTAAGGTATACGTTTTTCAGCTATTCCTTCGAATCAACGAAAATAACCATATTCAACCTCCGATTTTTCGGTTCTTCCTGATTTAGATCAAAAGACTGCAAAACGGGGCTGTCACTTCCGACGAAGATGTCTCGATAACCGGATCGCCTAATATTCGACGACGTTTAGGTTCTTGTTCCGGCGGAATCGTCGACCAGCAATCTACCAAAGAAGAAACTTACTCGCCAGGTATTTCTACTTTATTCCTCCATCACGCGCGTTACCTTTCTATCGGACGAGACTTATCCTTCTTCGCTACCTTCCTTATCCTTCTTTCACTTTCGTAGATGTTACCCCGAACGGTACCCTTCGTCGTCGAAGAAGTCGAATACCCTGCGAGGATGACGACGGTAATTTAATGGACTTCTTAAGGACGTCGGGTCAAGACGGCACTCGTGAAAGAAAATCGTGGGGTAGCTTAGGTACAATCAATTCGTTCGCTCTTCTTTTACGATACGTAAAATTTCTTTAAGAAATTTGTTCTTCGTTCGTCTAAAAATAGTAATAGTAATAGTAATAATAATCTTTTTACCCTGATCAACGAGCACAGATCGGTCGTGGGCAAGAAGAGCACGCGGACAGTCTCGCAGAAGCGATCTATTAAACGCAGATTTCTCGATCGATCGTGAAAGGCCAAGTTCTCCGTCACCTTTACTCGAGAGCAAACCTTTCTTGCAAGAGGAAGAAACGAAACCGGCAGGGTAAGCAACGTCCCTAATGAATCAAAATGCATGATGCGTGTGCTCTGTAAATAGGCGTTTTTGTCGAATCGTAAATAGGAAAGCATGGCGACAGAAAATCGAGGCATGGTTATCGGAGAACGAGAAGGAAGACCGTGCAGGCGAAGAGCTGCAGAAAAAGGCAAGACAGTTGCACCATGCGAATCGACGCTCCTACGAAGACTCTGGTAAATATCGAGTATATGTGTACACACGTACTAGCATATATGTACATTGCGAAACGTTTTAAACTGCGTTGACTTAACGCGTAGAGAGCGAAGGCAAGACGAATATTCAAATGGAAGCTGGTTCCACTCATGATACGTACTCGGAAGTTTACGACTGGCGCCCGTCCGTTGAGAAGACAGATGTGATGCGCACGATGGAAGCTATCGAAGGTTATTCTTTCTGTCATATCGCAGAGACCATCTTTACCATTTCTACCAAATTGCTTTCTAGTTTATAATTACGAATCGAATTCGAATACGAACTTGTTTTCGTTCCAGAAGCCGAGACGCATCCATCGCAAAAGGATAAATCTCCTTGGCGAAAGTCGAGCCTAAACGTACCAAATAGTATGGAAGAGACTGACCCGCGTTATTCCCGCAGGCTAAGATCACGACTGAGCGCAGAAAACGTGTTAACATCCAGCACTTTGCAGGTTGATACACTTATTTAATCATCGAGTACCGATTCCCCTCTTGCCAAGTAAAAAGAAACAATTCCAAGTTTCGTCTTCTGCTTCTCTTCTTATTGCAGTCGATCAAAGAGGAAGAGAGAAAGAAGAATAAGACCACCGACGTCGTGAATTCAAGCCCTCAAGACGAGTTAACGATTTATCTAAGACAGCCTTACGGCGACTCTCAAACCTCTGGATCGCGGAGATTTTCGAAACTGAAGAAAGGCGCCGACGAAGAGAAGATCACCGACAAGATCGAGATCGATTCCGATAATATAGAAACACCTCCAGCAACTAGAAAGTTATTCAGCCCACCGAAAGAAGTGAAACCAGTTGAGAAAGAACCGTGTAAAAGAGAACGTTGCAGCAGCTCTTTTCAAAGCAGAGACTTTAAGAATCCAACGTCGAAAAATGTAAATAACACAGACTTCGGAATAGGTAAGTTGTGTAAAGCGTTTTCCGCTAGTAATTTCGTTACCGTTGTCGTTATCGTTGATCCGTTTCAGGCAATTTTGATCGTTACTCGGCGGCAAGGAGAACACGAAGATACAAAAAAAGTCAAGACTCGGCAGAGAAAGACTCGAAACAAGAGCCGATGGTCGATGCCGAGTCTTTGGAAGTGAAACCAGCTGACCGTCCGCACTCTTTGCCACTGTCGGAAGAAGAAGGACACGGCGAAGATTCTGTGCCGTCCGTTTGGCAAGAGAAATCGAAACGGCAGACGGAATCCTCGAGTTCGTTCGATATCGACACTGCATTGGCAGAGATCGCTCGTTCCGGCGAAGATCTTCAACGATTGTCGCGACCATTGATGCACCGAACCTCGAGGCTACCGGTCAGTCAACCGTCAGCCGTCGTCGCCGTAACCAACACCGTTCTGAGTCCCGTGATGCAAGAGTCTCGACCTCGAGAATCCTCGTTGACCGTTCTCGCGGAAAGAGCTGTAACTAGCCGCGAACGACAGAGGACCATGATCGATCCTAGTCAGGTAAAAGAGGCGATCAGACTGACCAACAATCCGCCGAGTCAGGTGAACGAATGTCAAAACGTCTCAACGTGTCGATCTCGAAAGCAATCTCGATCTTTTGGGAAAAACGAATCCACGAGCGATGAAATCGATCTAGCCATTACCGATTCGAATCGTTGCCAAGAAAACGCAGATCCCGACGTCGAGATTTACCACGACAAACGAGCCGAATCCACGCTGCGAAACCAAAGCAAGATACAACCTGTACGATCCAACACGGACGGTTCGGTCTTTCATCCTAGATTCGTGCCGCCTGATATAAATGTCACCGCCTCTAACCCCTCCTCTTTTTCTTTGTTGCCTGCTTCCGGGAAAGCTCGAGATCAGGAGATGAACGACGAAGGATTCGAGGAAACGCAGAGTCTAGTTTCGGAAACCCTCAGTCAAGAAACGTCCTCCGGAAATTACGAAACGGATACGCATGATTCGACGCGATGCTCGCCAGCCGAATTACGTTATCCTGGAACCGATAATCATCCTCCCGTTCACACCACCATCGACCACATCCAGGTAACCGAACATAATCCGAGCAAATCGATCGGAGATGCGACGTTAAAAACAATGTCGTCGCCGCCACCGCCGATCTCGAAAGGATACGAGAAACGAGCAGGCTCGATGAAACACACCAGCGAGAAGTCTAGCTTTCTTCCGAAACGAACAAACGCCTTAAAGCGGGACGTTGCGGTGAGAAAAGCGGCAGAGTCGATGAAACGAAATTCAAATCTGACGTTCCAATCGAACAACAGTCAGACGAGGAACGAGGTAGAACGTTCGGGATCGAGAAGCAGTCTTCGTAGTTCGCGAAGTTCCTTAAATAGCGCCACGTCGGTAAACACCGTACGAAATTTAGTTCCGAATCACGCGCCTCTTCGTACTTACACGTCAGCGATTTGCGCGTTAACCAACGATTTGCGAAAAAGTCCGTCACATAGTCCGTTACCGCCTAAAAGCAACGAAAAACGTCGAACGAATCCCCGCGCGACGGTCACTAGAATACCAGCAAGCAGAAGCAGTAGCAGCGGAAGCAGCGTGGGCCCAACTGCGAGAACCGCTCGCAAGTCTCTCGGGGTAAGCATTCAGCTAGCCAGCTATCTTCTAATTTTCATGACAGCTTGTGTAAAATGAATCGTCGTGTTTTCAGTCAACCACCGATGTGCAAAAAGCAAACAAAGGACGAGCGCTCTTCTCGCGTAGTAGCAGCAGCGGAAGCGGCAGTAGCATGCGTCCACAGTCTTTGCCGTTAAATCGTGTAAACGTGGAAAAGGTGCCATCGTCCATCACTAAAAGTAAGTTGATTCACCCAAGAACTGGAACCAGAAATCACAGTTTTATGAGACCGACAGCCGCAAGTGTGAACAAAGGTTCCATTCCGAATCTACCCAGGAGCATCAAAGGTTTGGTCAAGTAATAATTCTGTAGAAAAGAAAAAAGATTCGCTCAATACCGATTGACACGCATCGATAGCCATTGGCGATGCTTTCTTCTAACACAATCATTATTTTTAAACACTCGCCACAGTTTCCTCGTGGAGTTTAAATCGTTCGCTTTGACATAGAACATCGAAGTCATGTCGAGATCGTTCGTGGATGACGGCATAGTCGCCTCAAGTTCGTTAGATATCGGTTCATTCAGAAGCATACACATATATCGAAGACAATGGCACTCGTTTGAAAGATATTAGATCGCAATATGAAATTACAATGTTTTAATGTGAGAGATTGAAAGGTCGTGGAAAGTTAAACGACGACCTAATATTTATGGTATTCCTTGGGGTTTTAAATAAAATACAATTGCCGCGATGTGAGAAATTCAGAGGTACGAGGATTATTGTAAAATACCCTGTACGTACGTCGCCAACCGTTATGTAAAAATATCCGGAGACACAATATGTATGTATGACATTACGCTTTACAGAAACTTACTAAAGCATCGCGAAAACAGTGTTTACTGAATTATACAAGTTATTCGCATCGCGTGAAACGTAATTATCTTAATCTGGATTTGGACTGTCAAATTACGATTAACGAGATAATGCAAAAATAACTTATATGTACGCGAGTTTGTAGCCATCGTATACACTAGCTAATGTATCGAATAATTACTTTCAGTCTTTTCGAATTCAATTACATACACGCATGTATCATAGGAAATCACTAATAATCGATTTAACTCGCACAGTACACACGCGAGTGTCGTTGATAACAGAAAAGAAATAAATATGTATTATGTAACTATGTTGAAAAAAAGAGATTTTAATACCGAATCAAAACGGTAACGTCCTATATTCGCACTATATTCGGGATCGTCTTATTCTTACACAGGATGCACAACGATGTAGCGAAAATTCGCAAGTAGTTGAAAACAGTTAGATAGTTAAAGAATAAGACGGTTCCAAAGTACACGCGATGAAATGTAAAAAGCTATTATGATGTATCCATATACTGTAACGATAAGTATTCCGAATTGGATGAACAAAAATTATTTACAACAAATAAATCGTTTTACGAATGGGCTACGAACATAAAATAACGATCGCTAACGAAAAAACGACGATGCAAGATTTCGGTAATATTTAAACAAGCATTCGGTTCGTTATATCTTCTTAAGAACGATCACGGAAGCCAAGGGAGACCGGACCCTTTGGCGCGAGAATAAATTCAAATTGGAGATCAAGCTCTTCGTCCACGATGATCTCGAACTCCCGTACGATCTACGACAAAATTAGACAATTGAACGTATAACGATGCAACACGAAACGCGTTTCAAAATGTATCGCGCATGAAAACGAACCTTTGCCAAAATAAGCTGCAACGCGAGATCCACGAATCGCTTGCCCGGGCATATCCTTCTTCCAGCTCCAAAAGGCGCAACCAATAACGGTGAATGAGGATTGATAGGCGTTAGCCATCTATCAGGCAAATATCTTCCGGCATCTTTAAAATTCACTTCGTCCATGCCTGCTATCCAAGTGTGTAAAATGACCGTTGTCTAGAAAAAAAAACGATGATTAAACGATGATCGAACGACGAGAAAGAAAAAGAAAAGCGAAAGAGAAGAAAAATAAAAAGAAGAAAAAAGAGATAACCCTAAAGAACTGGTTTCTGATTAACACAAACAGAAGCACCGCAGCCGTTACTCACTCCAGTAGTAAGATGATAACCACTTAGTTCGATGGGTTCGTCCAAAATGCGAGCGATACAGGTTGTCGTTGGAATTATTCTAAATGCGAAACGACATAATGCAGCCACACGTTAAGACACGTTAGAATCTTTTTAGAAAAGAAATGTGTCGCGCGTTACGCACCGGAATGATTCGGTGATACATGCGCGCAGATACTTGGCGTGCCGTAAATCCTCGATCGTCAAATCGCAGCCAGGCGGTGCCAATGAATAGGTTTCTTCGTAAAGTTTAGCTTGTACATCTGGATTACGCCCGATCAAGTAGAATAGAAAGACCAAAGTGTTTCCTAACTGTGCACAACCATGAGACGGTAAGCATGCAAAAATTAGAAAGTATCGTAAAGACATGCTGCATCGAAATGCAGTAAAAAAATAACGTTCTCACCGTGTGTATACCAGCCGCTATGAAGTCAACGATAGCCGCCTTCTTATCGCATATATCGAGACTCTTTTGCTTTAAAATGGATTGAAAAACAGCCTCGACCGACTCGTCTCTGGCATCGTTTCGTTTCTCCAATATAGTGGCTTCGACGATCTCCGAAATGATACTGAAAACCAACAACCTGTATAAGGTCCATCGAATTTTCAATCTATTCGCACGATACCGCTTCGAACCAGCCAATACGTACTTGTATATCTCGTCCTCGCTTTCTATCAGTTGTTTGTACGCGGAAGTTGGTAATAATTTCCACAGCGGTAATCCGTAAAAGGCGTCCCGCGAGGCCGTAAAGTGTATCCTGACGGCGTCCGCTAATCTCGTAGCGAGCTCGCTGCTGGAATCTGGCTTTAAGATACCCAAATGTCGACCCAAGATCAAAGTACAGGTGCCTAGACCGAAACGAATACAGAATCCAAGTGAAAGATCACGTTACGCGTATGATAACCACTAGCGCGGTAAAGTATATCTTACTTTCGAGTCCCATTTTGTAAGCAAGCTCCTCGAAACCTATTACTTCATATCCCGTCCTTCGTCGACGAATCAACTCGATGAATGAATCTGCGGCGATGTTCAAAGCCGGGAAGAAGCCAAGAACGGTATTAGCACCCGTCAGTTCTGACGTAAGAGCTAACCGAAGATCATGCCATGTTTGTCCCTGTCTATCGAATTATTCGTTCGTTTAAATCTAAATTAATCGCAACCTTCTCGTTTCTCCTACCAATGCGTTAAGCTTGTAGATATTTTACGACTGTAAACGGTTCTACGAAGAACTTTATCCTTCCCCTTTTATTTTACTACGTATGTGTACACACACAGAGAGAAAGTTCGTCCTCAAAAAAACTAAAAAGAAAAAAAAAAGAAAAAAAAAGGAGATAAAGGAGATACTCACTCGTTGACCAAACCGAGATTCGTGTAACGATCCCGACGAGTTCGTCGATAGTAGGATATAACCTCTTGTGGGGGTCGAAGTGGATACTTGGAATTTCGACGGAGAATAGCTTCGATATCCTGACGAGAGAATACAGAGATCACAGGAAAGTTCCATAATGCTTCCTCTTTACACAACGGTCCATATCGTTTGTTCAAATCTATTCTTGAATCAGAAACGATCAGCTATGTTAAAATGTGTAGGTATAGCGAATCGGAATCGGTTGTTCGCTGTAAGATTCGAAGTTTCGTGTCGTAACGAAAGCGACGCGTATACCAGGGCCAAATTTCTTACCTTTGTAAGCATCGTGAACCTTGTTCAGCTTATAGTAGCCGATACAAGAAAAGATCCATCTGGTTCCGAGAATCGGTAAAGGATACGGTCCCGGTACTTTGGTTACCCCTTCGCGCTTCTTATCGTGTTTCTCCTCGCCGGATGGTACTGTGAACAGATCGTACAAAAACATAAACGATCGCGCGGAAAGAAAACGATTTTCTCGAAACGTTCGAATCGATCTATGTACTATAGAGTGTATCAAGCAGCGAGCAATAATTTCTCAAACAAGCAACAAGATCGCGTCGAACCACGAGGTTTAAAGTTAGAAAGGGGATTGTGATCGTATACTGTACACAAACGCGCAGCGCTTCGAATCGAAGGCCGCCCATACACGAAATATCATTTTCCTTCGACCTTTCAAATTTATACACAACTACATATTCGAGCACGACGTCGCGTCGAAAAAAGAAATTAGACATTATTCTATAATACGATGGCAATTAGATACGTGCACATTCTTCGTATTTTCTTCTACTCGATTAGTGCGATTAACGAACCGTGTAAACGTATCAATTTATTTTTATAACGCGAACCCGATGAAAGGGTTTTATTTCCAGAGAAACTTACCATTGCTTTTGTGAGACGTGCCGCTCCAAAACCACCAAGCTGGCCGATAGCTAGTAGCGAAGACCAATATCGTCAAAAGAGCTAGCGCGATTACTTCGAACCAAGCGCTCGAGAGTAACATCTCGACACTCCTGTAAAAGCAGGAACAAAATCGCCCACTTGCGAATATTGTCGTTCGATCGCGATTATTCGAATGGAAAAGCAAATATTTGGAAGCTTCGTTATCATGTTACGAGATACCGATCTTTGAGCGAGAAGTACACATTGCGTACTTATTATCTCGCGGGCTCTCGAATCTTTAACTTGAACTCGACGCGACACAACGTGACGTGACGCGACTTGACAAACAATTATTATTCTTATAGACGTTCGTTATCTCGACGATAAAGGGATATATCGAGAAAACAGTCGCAAACTCGACACACGCATACCAAACGCTATATATTGCGATTATTTATATGTTTTCATGTGACATCGGCTGTCGCGGCCAAAAAATTCAAATCGACGAACTGTAACCACGAGGTACAACGATCGACCGTGTCGCGTAAAACACGAGTAGGTATGTATACAGTTGAGACCCGGTGTAAAACTGTTCGATCCTAGATAGGTAGGGGGTTCGTTCGACCGGTCTATGGAGAACGATCGCGAAACAGGAAACTGATAGAGAGAGAGTTTGTTACGCTTCGAGAGAATATAGGAGAAGCGAAGCGCGTGTTAGTACCGCTCGCGGAAGGAACGCGGATCGCGATAAATCCAACTAGTCGTTGGCAAAAAAAAAAAAAATGACGCACCACCGCTGCTGCGAGTCCATTCGAAGTTGACTGACTGTCCCAGTGTTATTTACGGACCGGCGGTTTCTTCTATTTGCAGTAGGCTGATAACACGTGTCGTCACGATGACCCTGCTCTCTCTTTCACTCGCTAATCTCAAAGCTGTTACACGGATCGGAGAGAAAATGCCTAAATACCCGTCCCACCGATGCGATGTGAACGATACGATACATGATGACACGCTCGTCGGCTTGTGTACGTTTCACGTAACCAAGACCTGTTGTCATTACGAAATGCGTAACTTGCCATGCTCGTGTTATTAAAATTTTCGATATACGTAGTAAGGCCGAATAAGTACGGCGGATTATTTTGGGAAAAAGAAGAGAGAAAAAAAGAAAAGAAAACACGCGATTCTTACATTTCATTAGTCCACTAGTACTGTTGCGGCTAATTAAATCTAACATCGAATCGAAATGTCTAACATCGTCACTTTGTTACAGGTTTCCTCGTTACGTTCCCCCGTGTTCTTCTAATTTTATACATACCTACTCTCAACGTTCTAAGACTGACGAGAAACGCGTAACAAACCGATTAATGATAAAAATTATGTAACATCGCATCGAACGATACGTATATATTGCTTTGATGAATAACCAAATTTCTTTTCGCGCCGTATGTATACGTATGGCGTATCGGTCGTGCGGGCAAAGGGATGATCCAACTATTAAATTTACAATTTTACACGGTCTATCTACGAAATAGAAACGAAACTATGTTACAATTGACTTGTTAACACTCCGAATTCGAGTATTCTATTATTTTATTCTCGCTTAACGTCTATCTGTGTAAATCGATGCAGACCGTCTTTGAAGGAATTAAATAAATTCTATGAAAAACTAAAGTGGATAAGACGAAACGAAAGAAATGAAAAATTTAAAAGAGACAGATAACGATCGAATCGATTTCAGCCCGTTTGATTGATTACATTCAAATAACGATCATTGATCTAATCTAAGGAAATACGAGTATAAACCAATTATTCGTTCCCACGGTATAAGCGCTGATCTACCACTAGAACCACATGCTCACACGATGCGATTCACACTATTTATTTTAAATACGTATACTGTCTCGCTTTAAATGGATTTTGTTCACATAAATATGAAGCAGAAGCAAAAAGACGATATACAACGAGTGTTTCAATGACCCGCTTGTACCCGGATAATCGACGGATTTGTTTAAATTCGCATATTCGTGTCACGGGTAATGATCAACCAGTGGATAAAAACAAGACGTTCTTGTACTTACGAAGGGTGCGCGTAGTCTGAAGTACAGTTAAAAAGAGACGCCAAACGTCGCGTCGTGTCGTCGTCGTTGAGATGATTGTGATGGTGGCGGTAGCGGTAGTAGTGGTGGTGGTAATGGTGATTGTGGTGGTGGTAACGGTGGTAGTGGTGGTGATGGTGGTAATGATGGTAATGGTGATAATGGTGATGGACTATGGTGATTTTGCTACTCCCAATGAGATTAACCGTAACCGTGACAACGTTGACGAAATGAAAAGCAATTCATCATATTGATAAATCTATTTTCCTATGATAAAAAACGAGGCAGGCAAATTCTCGTCTTACATTTTATAAAATCAAATGTATAAATCGTTTTAAGGCGATGCGAGACCAGAAAACCAGAAAATATCGTCAGTTTGGTAAAGTATATGTAATAATATCTATATTTAAAGATGTAAGACGTGTAACAAAAATTTTATAGTTTATAGGTTTTTTATACAAACAGAGATACAATTAGAAAATCGATTTATGATATTTACGGTCGATGTTATTGCAAAGGTTTCCAATGATCAGACAAAAGTAGAACTTTTTCGCAAATATGAGATACATACGAAAGGTATAAAAAAAGTAATCCGAAGAGAGGAACATGTACGGAACACTTACCCATATATATATGTGTGTCCGTACGCATATACACACATACGGGTGGTATATCGCTGTACGAAAGGTAGTCGACCAACCAGGAAGTGATCACGAGCAACTGGTCACTCGCCGGAATTCTGTCCGTTGCGATTACACGCAATTTCTGTGTAGTCTGCTTTAAAATTGGAATTCCTCTCGGGATTCGTATAATGACATGTTATTAAAACGGGAATTTTCTCGTGCGGGACTTTATTCAGTGACGAAGATAGTCGCGCGTATATTCGATATTATATAAACAAATTCCTTCCAAATTCTTCCTCGGTAGCTTTACTCTTTCAATCCTTTGTGTTATACGTGTATAAAGTATAATCCTCTCCTTTGTGTTATATAATTTTTCAAAAACAGAACAATCCAAACGCACAAACGCGTTTTACAATTGCAAAATAACAAGTTTTTTCGAGATTAGAATTCCAGAACGTCTTTTGATCGTCTTGACAACAGATGATACGTTTCTTTCGTTTGCTAAATTTCCCGACGTTTTTTAGTACTTGAAACGATATTTCACAATTTAATCGTCGTACAACGCTGTACTTGTAAAAATGAACGGCACAACCTCTGTGAAGATATCGATATTTGGATCCAGACTGCGACCGAGGCCTTCGATCACTACCATACTGAGAATCACGCTGCTGAAGGTTCCGTCTTGCTTCACACGATGCCGAACCATCGCGGAAAACAATTCAGTCACAACGGTACTCACGTCTACCTGTAACATTTACGTTCCTCTGAAAGGGTTTTCATCGATTTCGACCATTATTTCTCGCATTATACACTCGTGTTTTTGAAAATGTTTTAAGATTACATTGACTCTACTTCGAAGATGCGAGTTTACGATATCTTTCATTGTATTCTTAAAACCGTCTGGGTCGGGGGATACGCGCGAACTATGTTTCAGAATGTATTCCGCTGCCAATTCACCCTGAAATAAATAAATGAAAAAGTGAATGGAAGAAAAGTAAAGGTATAAAAAGAGGGGAAAAGTGAAAAATATATGTAGGTACGTTTCCCATGAGCACCGATCGGAAGACATTCTTAAGATTTTGTCGACAGCGATCGTTCAGAGACACTACCAAACCACAATCGAGTATGACCAAGCGTGGATAAATCGGTAAGTACTTGCGATCAATAAATTTCCAAAACCAAGCGCTGATCTTTCCAATAGGTTCACGATTTGTCTGTACCAAGATATTACCAGGATGCAAGTCACAGTGAATGAAGTTGTCTTTAAACACCTGTCATTTTCCCGATAACTTTCATTGTAATTAATTAACAAGTCCGTGAGAATTACTCGACACGATACCAATCATGTTGACAGACCGCGCTATACCATTTTTAAAATCGTTTTAATCCCTATCTTAGCCAGCTTTCCTTGCAACGTTGTATCATGATCTTTGAGATAATCGGAAATTGGAAAACCTTCGTGAAAACTTTCCACGAGAACTTCGCGTTGAGTAAAATCTGTGTAGGGCCGGGGGAATATGACATCCTTTTTCCTCGAAAAATTTTTCGAAAACTGAATCAAATTCTGTGCTTCCAAATTCATGTCAACCTTTACAAAACAGTTAGTGTATAAGGACAAATATTTTAAATAGCTGTATAAAATCTAAGCAATTAAACTTGAACGTGACGCTTGCTTGATTTTCCATTATTTGTGAAAATTCATCGATGCAATCGTTAAGACTGAGCCATTGCAATTGGGGTACGATATATGTCGCGCATTTGCAAATCCCTCTCATTATGCAAAGATCTCTTCTAAATTAAACGACAAAGAAAAACGATCCAGAGATTCAGGAAGATAGGTTATTATTTTCCATTACACCATGGTATATCTCATACCTTAGTTGTCCTTTAATTCCAGGATGTAAAATTTTAACCGCTACCGGTTGTAGCTTCCGACTTATATATGCATTAACGTTCTTATCTGTTTCATCAATATTCAACGTTTTCTCTGAAATTATTTCATGTCGCGTGAAATGTTTACAATTCGATATAGTAGAACTAATTTTTTTCGTATATTTACCAATGAAACTGATTAACGAGCCAAATTTTAAATATTCGATAACTGCAACAAGATTCATGACATATTATACATTAACATATATACGTATTAAAAATTACAGAAGCATTAGAGATTTTATTTTTCGTGTGATTGAAAGTTTCGTTGAAATTTGATCAGAAGCATGTGTAGCAATGTGTTAGATAAGATGAAAGAAAGGATCGTGCTTAAATGGCTTACTTTGAATAAATGCAGGTATTTGAGGTTTTCGCGTTACATCCACTCGAGCATTCAGATCTACCCATGCTTTGTACACCTGCCGGTCGGACAGATTCATCAAATCGAACGAACGGACAAAATGAAATCTATCGATCAAACTCGATCGAACCAATTTCATTTTTATACCTGAGCACAACACCCTGATCCGATAGGCATCTCGTGTTCGAATTTTACGAATATATTCCTCCAATTTGAGCCGTATATGGCTTTAAGCAATTGCTTTGTATAAATCCAAGAATGTGCGGAAGCGTTATGTTGCAATAATGACAGCGTACGACAAATATCTTCAGGAAACAAATCTTTTCTTGTTGACGCCCATTGACCGAATTTTATAAAAATTGGCCCGAGAAATTCGATACCTGCAATTGTAACCTGCGATCGATATATGTTTTCCTTCGATTAACAATAATTACCTTTCCGGAGAATTATCGGAAACACGTGTCCATGTGTAAAACGTGTGATCAAATATACGACAGTCAATCCAGTAAGAATAGAACCTATCACAAGAATTCTTGCCACGATTAAGATTATATCAAAGAAACTTTCGTATTCCGTGTTCTTTGCCAACAGATCGTTTTCATAAATTTGCGTTCGATACTGAGGCTTGTAAGACAAGATAAGAACAGCTTTAACCACTCGCTTCGAACTTTCAAAATTGCTAACGTTTCTTGCTATCGATCGATGAAATCGTATCGGGGTTACATATTTTTTTCTTTGCCACTTTTCTCCAAGATTTTGAAGGAATTTGTTGAAACGAAATGCTCTTGAAAAGTTCGAATAGAAAGCCATTGCAGATTATTCATCGCACTCGGATGGTGGCTCTGTCATGATAGATTACCCATCGATTACTTCTATAAACTTTTCATTTTTCGAATTAATCCATTCTTTCATAGTCTTTAGGGGTTCATTCAAATTATATATTTCGATAAAGATATCGTTTTAGATATAACAACTTCTATTTGTAAAGGTTAAAATACATATTGACATTCAATATTACATACTGAAGTCATGTTAATATATCTCCGAAATCTATACATGCATGTTAAAGTACATACATATGTTATTCAAATTTTGCAATCAAATTACGTACATTTCTTGTTTCCTCATTTGGTAGCACTGCTCGGTATATTCATGATATGTGAATCACGAGTTGGTTGTTATTCCTTTCGGGAAAGTAGGTATCTGCTAAACTTTTCTTCGATGTATAAGCTTTCTTAACTGAAATACTAAATGTATAGTCAAGGAAACGTAACGAAAGATAAAAGCTTCAAAGAAAACAGTGGAAATGATTACTATATTACTTTATTTCTAAGAAATTCGGTTGTGTTTACACCTTCTTAACCAAACTTGATCTTTATGATCTTCGCTTTATGTATTTATCATCAATAGTTAACTAAGAACACCTTCTATCAACAATTCGCTAAAATAATCTACAAATGTTATTCTAGATCTGAATATTCATGTATGCACGCATGTTGTGACATATTCAAAAATAAAATCGAAAGGTAACCTCCATTTGCGTGTGTAACACTCAAGAATGACATCGTCGTTGTAGAATAGAAAACTAAGTTAAAAAGAAAGAATATAAATGAAATTCAATAAATGAACGGAAAAAGCATTGTATATACTTAATCGAGAAGGTGCGAATTATAATGGATACGGAACAACGTTTTTCATAATTAGGTACATTAAAACAGAATGAGTTAATATTAGATAGAACTTAACAAGCATAAGGTTTCTAACATTGTTAAAGAGTCATTATAGAATGCCTACAATAGCCAGTTCATCTTTAACATACGAAATTCTTATGTATCTAAACTCTTTTTATTTTGGTATGTTTGCTATATGTGAACTGGGTATGGGCTTTTTTAAAGCTGCAAATCTACCTTCACCTGGCACAAATACAACATTGGCAGAGTTTGCACTTTTGTTCTTACTTATAATCACAGAAGGAGCCAGAATTCATTTTGGAAGGAAAGGGAATTTGACAGAACATGGACTACCAATTCTTATCGGAGTTATTTTAACTGTACCCAGCTCCTTGGCAACGTTATACTTTCTAATTTGGCAAAATTATGTGCTCAGACTAGAAGTGATTCTTTGTAGCATACAATTGGTACTTCTAGCATCTGAGTTAATCATTTCTATCTTGTGCCTCATTGCTATTTACAAACCTTCGTCTCCAGAAGAATAAACAACCTCGTTAGTACTTAAGAGTTTTAATTGATTGCATCATATTGTATGTTTCTGGATATTAATAAAAATTAAAAATAATCTAATCTATGAACGAGTATGTTTTTAATCTCCAATAAAATATCCATTCCTGTGTATAAATGAACTTTGTAGACAATAAATCGTACAATCAATATGTTTTTTATTAATAATTTTCTTGTAAAAATGACATTTTTTGTCTATAATAAAATAAATATTCCTTAAATAAATAATGCATTTTTCTGTCTAATTATTTTTAATATGTATATACGTGTATATATACACACACATACATACATATATATATATTCATATACATATATACATATATATATATATATATATGTATGTATGTATGTGTATTTAAAAGTACTCTACTTAAAAGTACATTAGTACATTATCAAATAACAGGTTTGAAAACTGGATGTTTAAAAATAACTTATTGTTTTCTCCAGTGCTTGTAAAATATATATGAAAACTATCAAAATAGTATAATCAATATGAATTAATCACTTTTTTTTAACTATATCTAACAAAACTTATGTACATTTAAAAAAGAAATGTACAAAATTTAATGAAATTTGTATCTATGCCTTTTTGTTTCCATAATTAACTTTTATACTATTTGCGCAGCCCTACGTCTTCTTATTGCACGTAATCGATTGCTACAATACATTCGTAAGAATACCGAACCAAATACTAGTAGAATACCAATGATACCAATAACTGTCACACGATGATGATATACCAAACAAGATAATAATATAGCCAAACCCTGAAAAAGGAAGAAAACGATACCTTTTAAGCTTGTTTATTTTATTAATAGTAATATATTTAACAAAATAATTACCTGTCTTATAGTCATCATAATGACAAACGTCACTGGACCAAATTTAGAAATTGTATAAAAGATATACAATTGACCGCTTGCTGAACAAATTGATATAAGCGAGCAATCCACAATGAACCTAGGATACTGTGCAATAATAAGAATATTAAAGTTGTATCAGAGATTGTTGCTATCATTACTTTAATTAATTAAAATTACCTTTGTCATAAAAGAAAATATAAGAGGGAAACTTGATTGTTGAAATAAGGACATTGCAGTTAATAAACAGGAGAACATATTAACTACACACATCATTTGCACACTCGTTGCTCCATATTCATTAAATAATGCACTTTGCCAGGTACTTGTAAAACTATCTAATAATAAATAGCCTCCTAAGAGAATAATACCAGATATAGTTGTAGCTCCATCTAAAAGCATTGAAACAATAATTAGAGACAAAAGAGATTAGTAAATTTACACTAAATGACAAAAAGCGCTCACCGCCTTTGTAATCTGAACTATTTAACATGAACAATGTCATTCCAATAGAAATGAGTACAGCTGTAACATATTCGTAATATTCATATGTGGTATGTGAAACTACTTTTCCCATTATCATTACTGGGATTATTTTCGAAGCTTTTGCCAATACCTGAAATGTATATACCATATTTAATTAAACGTAATTACCAAACAAAATTCTCGAGTCAAGAAATAAAAAACAAAATGTTAAACGAATGATTACCTGTGTTGGGAAACTAACATACTTTAGAGCTTCATACTGACACCAACTGCTCATAATATTTGATAAGGAGCTAAATGCATACTTATAAAGAGGTGCTTTGTGTTGTGGTTGTCTTTGAATTATTAAATACAACCCTGACATTAAGAATGCAAGAATTCGATTTACAAATACTAGAAATTGTGAATCTTGGAAATGATCCTTGTTGCCAGCAACGTCTTCATATTCCTGAAAAATTAAATGTTTTCATAAAAGACTTTTAATGATTGTATAATATTAAACTAGATTATTCATACTTATAACATATTATGAATTTTGCAACCTACATTTTAAACATCATCTCGAAATGGTATTAAAAGTCTATGTTCAAGAAAATAGAGTTGCAAATTCAAAAATCATTGCTTCACAGGAACCTTCGATATCCTAGAAGTAGTGACTAGCAATGATCAAACTCTAAGTTAAGAATGTTTTTTAGTACATGATGGGCATTATCCCATATTAACATGTACTTGAAAATTGTTAGTGTTGTTATTTCACATTTGTCCAAATGTACAATTTGTCAAAGATAATTCATTGTAAAACATTTCTGGCTTTGTAATTTCATAAATTTCTTTATCAATGTATGGTGTGTATGCATATGTGTGCATGTGTGTGTGTGTTTTTATTAAACAGATTATACCTGCGTCATTATTTTTTCTTGTAAGTAACCCCATGTTAAATAACTAATTTGCAACCCAAAAAAACAATATAGGAGTAACAAAGCATCTTGTGTAAAAGTACGTTGGCTATGATTCGATGGTGTAGATGTATAAGAAGATGAATCCAATAGTCCTGTTTCATAATGACCCACAAAACATAAATGTACTAGTTTGGGTATGCACCCTTTGCCTGTTTAAAAGAATCACAATTTTAAATAAAAGTTCATAAATTCTTTTTATTATATTAATATATCCTATCACTTACCTCCCCTTTGGATATATTTGGTATGACGAACATATTTGTATATGAGGCAACCTGGCAATAATACAGTAGCATAACTCAATAAATTTAAGCATAATTTAATAATCCAATTATAGGAAGAAGTTTTTAAAAAATTTTCTCCGGTATTCACAAAAGACTTAATAATTTCACTAGCTCCAAATATCAGGCTTACTGAAAGTAGTAGCAATATGCTACAGAAAAAATTATATTAATAAGTGAAAAATATCATCCAAGGATTTTATTTATTTGTAATATATTTTTTAGAAGAGAGAGGAAAAGAAAGAAGAAAAGAAATAAAAAGTGAATCATGATGTTAATGCATGGCAGTCTCATTATTTCAACAATTTCGTATTTAAAACTTACCATATTATAGCATCGCCCAAAAAATTTCGCATTGTTCCAATTATAATAGAATTTCAGTAAAAATAAATGATTATGAATTAACTGATTGTTTCATAATTTTGTTTTTCAACATCAAATATTTTATGATTGCCTTACATGTACTACATGTTGCGCGTACATTTAATATACAATGTTATTTAAATCATTTTAAGAAATTAATTATTTAGAAGCAAGATATAGAATTCATCAAAAATCCGTAATAAAAAATACAATATAATATTCTGACTAATAATTGAAAGGTATCTAAAAATATTTCGTTAAATCATCATTTAAAATGTAAATCACTTGCATTTTCCTAACAACCAACTGATATAACAAACTCATATCTGTTGATAGAAAAACTATATGTATACATATGTACATGTATATACATATATCATGGCCATCGATGTATATATGCTTTATAAATACATATGTTAGTTTGATTGTCCCACTTTTTTATCCAACAATTTTGATCATTTAATACATTAACTTATAAATGCAAAATTCCAAATCTTATTTTATTTTGTATACATGTCAATAATAGAGTATATTTATTTCCCCTAGCTTATAATAAATATTTCAATTCAATAAAAAGCTTTCACTGTTTCAGATACATTCTTTTTTGTAATAAAAATAATACATTTACATATCCGCGTATATAATGAAATAATATTTTAACTTGCGCAATATAGCATTTAATCCATTATAGTGCAAGTAATAGCAAAGTTTGAATAATCGGTATACCAATCTTTGATACAACTACGCAATGGTTATACGATAAATGAAAATATAAAATGCAGAATAAGAAATATAAATAAAACCTTTATTCTTCTATAATGTAATAATGTAAATTGTTTAAAAAAATTACTCAATCATGACTTTATTAGGTAAGTATTAATTTAATAAAAAATAACCAATGATAATTTGAACAGTGATAAATTATAGAGTTACTATTTCTATCTACATGTACATCTCACTAAAAGAGCTGAACAGAAAATTTACGCGGGAAATGTATCAGATAATATTTCAATGTCATAGTAGTAGCGTGTAATCATATCAAATATAAATACGATATTTTTAATAATTAGTATTTCATATAAAAATAAAACAATTCATTACTACAAGATCATTACTACAAGATCATTACTACAAGATCATTACTACAAGATATATTTTTGTATTTTCTTGAGGCAAATCTTTGTTACTACTAATGAAACAGATGACTACTTCTGTTAACAAATTGTATAAGAGACCATTTACAGTATGCATAGAGGGCAATATAGGAAGTGGTAAGACAACATTCTTAAGTCATTTTAAACAATTTGACAATACAACTGTTTTGCAAGAACCAGTAGAACTTTGGCGAAATGTTGGTGGAACAAATTTATTGGTAAGATTACTTAAATATAGATTTACTGCTATTCATGTAAAAATATATGTAACATTGATAAATATTTGCTTAAAATATTTAGGAATTAATGTACACAAATCCTAGACGCTATAGTTTCTTATTCCAATCCTATGTACAATTAACAATGCTGCAACTTCATACTTACGAATCTGGAATGCCTTATAAAATTATGGAAAGATCAGTATTTAGCTCGAGGTGCTTTGTAGAAACTATGAAACGTTCTAAATTAATACAAGATGTGGAAATAATGGTCTTAGAAGATTGGTATGACTGGTGTATACAGAATGCTAATATAGTAACGGATTTAATAAGTATGTTATCATAAATGCATAGTATAAATTATATGTTTCTCATTGATAATAATATTAGTTATTATTTTTATATTAATGCAGTTTATTTGAGGACATCGCCGGATGTTGTATATGAGAGAATGAAAAGAAGAGCTAGGAAAGAAGAAAATAGTGTATCATTAGAATATTTACAGCAAGTTCATAATATTCATGATGAATGGCTTTGTCATCAGACATTATTTAGTGTATCAGCACCAGTTTTAATAATAGATGGAGATAAAAGTTTACAAGAAATGGTCACAGAATTTGAAAATTGCAAAGACTTAATTTTTGGTAAAAAAGGAGAAAGAAAAAATTAGAAAAGAAGGAAAAATATGTTACAAATGTATGTATGTGTTACTTGAAAATATTTCTTGTATTTCTTATTTATATTACTTCTTTGAATTACTTATATATATATTAATTGTACATTAGTCGCATATATTTTCTACTTATGTATATACTAGAAATATAATATAATCATTTTAAGTATACCTGTATGTACAGAGAGAGAGAGAGAGAGAGAGAGAGAGAGAGAGAGAGAGAGAGAGAGAGAAAGGAAAAGAGATAAAGCTAATCGTTTTATAATGATCATATAATATGACATAATTGTACATTTAATATACATATTAAATAATTACATTTAAGAAAAAAATGGATTTCTGAACACTAAGCAGTGAAAGATTATACATAGTTGCTAATGCAAAATTGCAGTTATCTTAAGCAAAGCAGCAATCGGCGGATGATAAGCCACGCTTTCGTGCGAAAATGGATATCCTAAGAATAAGATATTTGTACCTGGAAAATATATATCTACATATAAATATATATCTACGGTTTTCCTTGCCCATGGAACGCCCACTTATGCTGCTTTATAGTGATATTTGCATTAATTGCATGTTGTTCGATGATAACTACATGCATAATTAAGATTAACGTTATTGTAAGATTAAAAGATTATATTATAGGATTGTATTACAATAAATATTATATTATATTCATTAGAATTTATTTATTAAAACGACTCTTTAATACAATATACATTACAGATAGAAACAACAGTTAACTTTTTACTCTAGTTATTATAATTAATATAAGTTGGATACAATTAAAAATAATTTTCGTTTCTGACTAATAAATATGATAATTACTTGTGGAATATATTCGATTAAAAGATAAATTGTTCAAAGATATATTGTTATAAAGATACAGTTAAAAAGCGTTATGTCGATTGGCTGCGAGCAGAAGCTAATCGTATTGCACAATCATATTCTTTACAAATCCATAAGATGTTTATCAAATTACCAATATCTGCATTTTTTGTATTAGCTTGTTTCCAGTCCAGAAATATTTGATAAATTACCTAGAAATATGGTCATTAGTACAAAAACTTGCAATGATACAGATAAGAATATAAACGAGAAATAATATATTGGAATCAAATTTACTTCACTTATGCCCCTAAATTTGTAATTTTCTTCGAATTGTTCAATTTGACCGTCCGAATATAACAATTTTCTAGCAACGTCTTTCCAACCATGTCCAATATAAGTTTTAATTATAAACATATCATCTAAATTAATTTCGTCAGTACAAGCACGTAAACGTTCTACTTCTGCTGGCATTTGTCGAATATTTTTTGTCCATGTTTCTTCTGATGCATCAGAATTATTCTTAGCAAGTTGATTAATATTACAAATGTAACTAGTTTTAGAGCCAATTTTTACACCGTTTGAATTAATTATATTGTAATTCACTACATGTGTTCCTTGTGCTGTAAAGTAAAACATGATCGCTTTAATACAAACAAATTTAACAAATTTGATTTTTTTTCAAGTTTAAAGAGTGAATAATACTTACAATGTTTGCGTTGTTTCGATTTTGTTTTCGTTTTAATATTCGGTTTTCTACGTTCTTTTGCATCATCTTGGGAAGCTTTCGTATCATTCAGATCTTGTTTTTCGGTAGAAGACTTGGCGTTCGTAATAGGTACTGCGTCGTCTTTTTCGGGGGACGTTACGTTCTTTAATTCCAATTGCGGTTCTGTAGTAATTGGAACAGATTCGAATTTGGTCGTTTTCGTTTCATCACCGTTTACTGTATTTGGATCTAAATTGTGAGTATATCCTTCGATCGGTATTCGTGGTGGATCAGGTTTCGCATCGGTTGTTAACATATGAAAACGATGAGATAAATTTGAAAGTATTGGCATTTTCCTCGAAATTCAAATGCCGTTCAAAAGAAATATCTCTTCGCTATCTTTTTTTCTATGATAGAAGTATCATAATATGAATTTTATATTTTCATTACCATCATGTTTGATGAATACTACATTTTCTGATAAAGTAATCTACGAAATAAATATATTTTATAAATATAAAGCCAACTCGAAAAACGAAAAACATGGACGTAACAAATTACATATATCCATTTGTTAATTTCTTTATTACATAATTATACAATTTTTATAATTGCATATATTTCAATTTTTTATATTATACCGATATGAAGATCAATTCGATGGAAAGGATTATTTACCTTATTTCAATTAAAATATCAGATATTTAACAATATTTAACAATATTTTCTTTGCATATTCTTCATTCGTATCCTTACCTTTCCTTTTGGATATTGAGTTAAGGAAATCTTCCCAGAAAAATTGTTATTTTTAATAAAACTTTTATTTCCTTATTATTCATGCATTATGTTCTGAACCGACGATATCTAGAACACCAAAATTGATAAAAATAGTTACAAACAAAAAACATTAATTAGAAATATTAATGATATGAATATAATGAGTATGAATATGATTCTTAATGACCTTAAGATGATCTGGGTTTTCCAGAAGTGAAAGCTCGTCGCAATGATGTTATCGCGAGTAATAGTTATCAACACACAAAACTGGAATAGCTGAATTTGAAATAGACAAAGATTTCATCTCATTGTTTGTAACATTGTTTTAATTGCTTAATTTCTGCGAATTCATTCTCGTGAAACTTGATATAAATGCAGTATGAATCATTTCAGAAACACATCGTCCATAATAAAAGTGTAACATTTCAAATAATGTCTATTACTTATCAATTTCCAAAAACAATAAAAACGCGAAAGTTTTAAAAAATCATGTTTCATATTAAAAACAGCATTTTCTTTTTGCTAATTACAATGCAATTGAATGATGTAAAATATTTTGAAACAAAATATTTACATGCGTATAGGATCTACATTTCAGATAAATTTCCTTGTTTAAAATATTTAAATTAATTTAGTCCTGCAAAACTTACAGTATCTCAATTCCTGTGCGTTTTTCAACTTGAATATCCTTTCTTTATTTCACAGAAAGTTATATGCATTTATTTGCATACATGATAATATCACTTTTAAATAAAATTTCTTAGCGCACACACTGTTATTTCGTTGTTAACCTCTTGACTGTCATGAATCTACTCAACAGGTGGTATGGTTTACTTGACACTACTTGACACAAACGTATCATTAGGATATGACGTAAATGTATAATTTTATTATGTACCAGATTTAATATATTTTCACTCGCAATCAAATTTTTCCTTTCTCTCCAATTATAATTTATTTTATTTAAGTAAAATTTTCTTATATTTTCTTTAGTACATAATACAATAAAAGTATCTCTTTATAAATTGACTTATTATTAAAAATATGAATCCGGAAAATATTTTAAAAAATTATGTATTATCCCAATATACCACGGAGAAGTTAAAAGTAATTAAAGAGAAATTGAAACAAGATATAATTCAAGCTGATCCTTTATGGCAAATAATAACTAGGAAGGTTAGTATTAATAGTTGTATTAGGAAACAAAATTATATTTAAGGAAAATAATATTGAAATTTACATTATCTCTCTTAGAAAGGAGTAACAGATATAGATGTAGAAGAAACTTCAAACGAAAGCAATAATGATTGTAATGATATTCTATCTAACACGTCGGACCAATTTTCATCTACTCAGTTTTATTTTACACAACTTGATAAGCTCTGCGATAAAAATATTAAACAGGAGCATGTACCAAAACTTGATATCACAGAATATCTTTTTGAAGAATTGGAATGCCCTAATGGAAAATTGGATCTAAATCAATTAGAGAATTTGACAGATGCAGAATTTCAAGAAATAGTCTGTGATTTAGAAAAGAAACTAACTATGCTGGGTACATATAATCTATGTTGTTCCTTGAATAATATGACTTTGGAACAACGAGTTAAATACACAGAAACTTTTTATACCCATTTATTATTACCAAAGGTGAAGTTTGAATGATCTATAAAGAATTAGACTGCTTGTATAAATTTTTACACAAACATGGTTAATAATGTTTGAATATCATTGCAGATTATTGCTTTGAAAGAACCTTCCAGATTACTTTTATCTGCTTTGATAGAGAGCACTCAGAAATTTCCGGATGATATTCAAAAGTTTATTTTTATTCCCCTTTTAAACCTTGATTTAACAGACACAACAATTATTGATGCTGTAGTAAATACTTTTGAACCTCAAAGACATATCGTTCTTATTACGTAGGTACTAATCTTATTATTAATCAATTAAATATCAAAAGAAACTAAAGCGTTAGCAATTGAATGGTATCATTTTTACAGAGAATATTTATCACATGTGAAAGAACTTAAATTATGGCATCTTTCTTTCCTACGTACTTTGATTGATACTAAGACAGATATTACCACAAATGACAAACTTATACAGTTATTATTTGAGAAAGCGGTTGATTTTGCCAAGGATAAAAATTTTGGGAAGCTTGTATTATCACTTATAAAGTCAAATATTAAATTTTCAGATGAACAAAAACAATCATTATGGGAAATAGCAAATAATAATCAAACATTGTTTAAAAAACCTATTCAAAATGTACTAAAATCTATGTAACTTATGTAAATACTACAAACCACAAATTATAACAAATTTTATTCTTTCTATAATTATATTTATTCCTCAATCTAAAAATTAGTGGTATAGGAGATGTAAAACCAAAATATAAAACGCGTGCGCATAAGAGTTAACATTTTTATACAAGCACGGATGGGAAAAACATGACGGAAGAACTTTCCGGTGTGACAATCGTTATTTTTATCGCGGCTGGAGTACTAACAATATTATTACTGTTTATATTTGCAAAACGACAAATTATGAGATTTGCATTACGATCACGCCGTGGCCCTCATATCCCTATCGGGCACGATGCACGAAAGGTACGAGAAATTGTAGAGGTTAAGTTTATTTACATCTACAAATATGTATATCTATTACATTTACATTTTAATTATGCTATACAATTTTTCACTATTTTAAACACATGTGTCTACATGCGCATATACATATATACATATCAAAACATTTTCAAACATTTCAATCTTTTAGTCACTGAAGAAGGAGATTGAAAGACGAATAGAAGTAATACCAAGAATTCAATACGAGCCACAACTTATTAGCGATCCAAGATTTATTTTAACTCCTCGAGGACAGGTTTCACCTCATTACTACAGATTAAAAGCTGTAGATGATGTTAAGACATTGGGTATAATTATATTTATTATGGTAAACAGACTCTATGTTCAAACTAATTTTCAATCTTTTTTGTAGAAGCTGAAATTACTAAATATGATAATTGCTTAAAAAGACATCCATCTGAAAATTTACGGGCATATTTACTTGCCATATTGGCAACACCATTAAATGGAAGTGGACAACGATTAATTCATCAGTTCTGCGATTTATATGAACATGCACGACACGATCCAACTGAATTTGGTGATGAGGAATATCAAGTATATACCCGTTTATTCCTTAAGTTAATGGACGCGTAAGTATGATTCTTTTAAATTATGGAGTGTAAATTTAAAGTCTGTAGTATGTTGTACTATAATATAATGAGAAAAAAACATGGTGTCCTTAAATGTTTCCATAGGGCTCGTTTATTAAAATCATATCCAAGCAGTAGAAAATCTAGTCCAAGCCGCACACCTATAAAAAAAAACATTGAAACGAAACGGAATATATTAGAACCCAAGATGAAACTACTGGAAGATCAAACATTGACTGGATCACGTCCGAATACATTAACCGTGATGATGTTGGATAATAGCGAAACATCTGTTTAGCATTATGAAAGTCGTCACATACAACACATGTGACGATATGTTTGTTCAGAATTGTCAGTCTCTACATCATATGGGATTGCAAGTAAGTGAAATACATTTTCAACTTTTGTTTTAATGGTATTTCACAAATATATTGCTCCTTTTAATTTCATACCTTAAATTTGCAGTAACGGACACGTTTTTTGTTCCAACTTGCGGTTAAATATCGATGTCCGTCTTAATCGATAAATATTTACTCCATACACTTTTATAATATGAATTATGTCTTAAAGAAATTAATGCCCGATGAAACGTGTATTTATATGTATTAGAAATATGATTCGTTCTCATATAATTTAACCATTCCATCATCTGAAAGAGGTATATAATATCTTTAATAGACTGTTAATTCTAGAATAACTATATAATTTCTAATGAAGAAAAAAGAAATTAAATTGTTAAATTATCATTCGGATGCTAGTCGGATCGTTTTGTATAGAAATAAAAGTAATCGTGAGTACCTGTGGAATTGCATGTTTCCAATTCTCTCTATCGGAAAGAACTGTTAGAGCTTGAGGAAATAATTTTATTCTGACATTTTGCGATTTAATCACTAGATCTCGTTTCATTAACATGTAGTCTATGCCAGACAAGCTTATCACAGAGATAAATAAAACATTACAATAGAATTCTATTTTGTCATTATGATTTTGTGATGAGTCCATTAAAAATCCTTGAACCTGTGTCATAAGCTCCAAAATCGAATTTGAACTGGATCTTTCGAATTGCATACTGGCTTGTACTTTTTGTATAATTTCGAGAAAATACGTCTGCACACTTTAATAAAAAATATTAAGACGCGTGTTTATTCACATGTTTGATGTATCACATGTATTCACATGTTGTAAGTAAAATTACAACAATGTCCAAGAATGTTACCTTGACGTAGAAGCGAAAGTTTCACCGATGATCTCGTTCAACCACTTTAAGGGGGCTTCGGAATTAGACTTTTTTAAAGACAATTCGGCTCTAATCGCGATCGCATTCTTTAATTTTCTGGCCAGTGTTTCCCACCATACTTTAGGGGATGTAGTTCTTTCTAAATGCTCCATTGGTAATTCCAAAGCTGCCGTGAAATAAGGGTAGAAACGGTCGCACGTTAAATCTATTTTGTCCAAAAGTTCTTCCAGTATGGTAGAAAGCAGTGTAGAGTTAGCATGGCATATTTCTGGATTTCTTAATGCCTGAGCATATGAATACATGATACAATGAAACGATTGTATCGAATGTTTGTCACCAACGTTCATTTTTTTAATTGCACATTCTAAGGTAATTTTTAAGAACCGTTTAATGATATTTGGTTGTACAGCTTGACACAAGTACTCGAGATTTGCATACAATATCGGGTGTTCATTGTCTTCCCAAATGAAATCTTCTGCATCGTTTAAAGATTTATACGTCGATAGATAATCTTCTATAAAAGATTTAGCAGATAAAGATATCGTCGCATTATGACACGCGATAGAAAGAGTATATTGCTTTGCTTCGGCTGATAGGTGAAAAGTATCCTTCAAAAAACTCCAATTTACATTGGGTAATGGTTTCGGATATTTGTGAGCGAATATTCGTAGACATTCCGTAACGATACAATGATTATTCGAATCAAAATTATTAGTTTTCCTCAAATATTCACCAACCGCTCTGATTACGCTTTTGTCTGGTAAATATTTAAAATTTTGCGGCTCCCCTTGAGGCCAGTCGTACATGCCGGATCGGAAGCTATTTACTTCTTCTATCACGAAGGAAATTAAAAGGTTCCCGGCTGCTGACAAAGTCGTTTTATTTATATTTTGAAGCATTTGGATCCAGCAAACACCAGGTATATACGGAAGCACGTCCTCTGGCTTTTTTACCGTGTCGGTTGGAATTTTCGCATACGTAGCTGGTAGTACGAGATTAGATCTAAATTCTACTGGTAATGTTTTCAAGGATAATTGTTCGAGACGGTACGAAGCTAGAGCTTTAAGTGCAGCTTTGATTACCTTTACATCATTACATGTCGTGTATTTCCACAACTTCGATACGATATCGTCGATCAATTGATGGTTGTGTTCTTCGAGACATTGAAAAGAAGGTGCATAGAATGCAACATCAGCAAATAGTTCGCACAAGCTTTCTAAAACAACAGACCGCTTCTCTTTTTCCATTTTTGGAGATAGCACTCTCCATGTCGAACAAATGTCTATTATGGATGCTTTGTAAAGAGCAGAAATACATCCAAGCGCGAGCGCGCTTGCAGTTCCGCCGTTCATACTCGTCGAACGATTTAATATCTGCAATATCAATGGTACCAATTTTTCCCCATGTTCAGGATAATTTTCACAAATATGTTTCATAGCTCTTGCACAAGTTGCATCCGCATACCAGGAGAGATCGTCTTCCATTACTTTGATTATTGCAGCAAAGAGAAATCTGTAACATCTCGGTTCTTTTTTCAATGCTTTCAAATATAATTCGATTATAAAATATTTCAGTTGCTTGTCACCGTTTAATAACCCGTTCAAGGTATGATTAACGATTGGGACATTTTCTTTCGTGATCATAAGCTCAGGCATTACCAGTAACAAACATTTTGATTCTATACTGCTTTTACATTTGGTTAATTTATGCAATACTAATGAGAGCATGTGCGATCCAAAATTTGTCCTTTCTCTGCTAACATCAACGAGTATATTACAACACAGTTGAACCATTTGTGGCTCGTTTGACTGTAAAAGGAGACCAGATATCAATAGTTTACATTTGTCTTTTAAGTAAGTTGGTACGCATGATATGTTGTTCAACCATGATAGAATATCATTTTGGTTCCAGATACTCAAGCAATGTACTAGCTCCGTGTAGAATTGAATGTATGGGTCGGAATGAGTAAACACTGTAAAAAGTTTATTTGAGAATATCGTTTCATTGTTGCACGTTAATTTCGTTCTTGTAAACATCTCGCTGGCTAAATCTCTCGCTACGTCCAGTGCCTCAGAACACAATACGGATGGATATGCAATCCATTTTACGATAGATGCTATCAAAGTGTAGAAAAATATATCGTTGTAAGACATTTTCTTTATTATCATCATACCTATAATGTGATAAATTTATCATAACAAGCATATTTCGAAAAATCGGTAGAAATCGAAAATTTTTATAAATAGTGGAAAATACCGGAAAATACTTACATATTTGTAAAGTAGTATACAAATGAATAGCCGGACATAAAGTAATTACTTCTGCCATTAATGTTAGCACAAGATTCCCAATATAGATATCACAGTGGTCCATGATAAATAATATAACATGAAAATTTGGTGTTGGATCAGAACCTTGCTCTAGTAATTGTATAACTAAGGACACAATCATCGGCAACAAGGCTGTACAATATTCTCTGTTTCTTTCTGATGCAGCTTTCTCTGCAAGCTCTAAGATTCTATAGTTTGTATTTATACAAGAATGAATTTCTGCTGTGCACATCCAAAGTAAAACTTCTGTCTGCATATATGTACTGTGTCTTGATTTAATTAACAATTGCCAAACTTGTTGCATACAGTAATCCATCGAATCTGATGAAGGATTGCATAAAACATACAAAAATACCGGTCGTAACATTTTCATGCCATTTTCTCTAATTCTGAAATTTGGAAAAATTGTATATACATACATGCATATATAGATATAAGAGTGTGCATAATTATAGATGTATATGATGTATGTATATATAACATTTGTATATACATTTTTATACATACCGAGGATCCTGATGATTCAGAATAAATGTCATCTGATTTAATATAGTCTGCCAGCTATGTTTGTCTTGAGTTAAAATGGTTATAAAAGGGTGTTGTGGCGTATGTAATGTAAACGGATATATATTTTCTTTTCCTGTATCGCGTTTTAAATCTAATATTAGTAAATGGCTTATGGTTGTAGTAGCAACCATATAATTTCTAAAACGTGTGACATATTATAGAACGATATTAAGGAACAGTAAAGATACATAAAGAATATCTTTCACGGATTAAATGAATTTCTGTACTTTATAGAAGAGATACTCGAGATGAAAGTAGCTAAAGCCTCGTTAATGTCCCATAATCCATTTTCAACCAGAGCAGTTAGGGCTTGACAGGCAGATATGCTGAGCGTGACATTTGTACTATCTCGTTTTGTTAATAACAACTTAAACTCGGGTATCTGTATAAATTGATGAACGGAATGAGCAGAATTAGATTAATATTTCCTCTCTGATTAACGCAAAAGTAAAAACGATGTATTGGATCATATAGTAATCGAACGAATACGTGTTTTACCTTAGAAATATGGTCCGTTTGTCGATCGCATTTCTTTTTCTTAATGGATTCGAAGAGTTTCGATGTTGCCTGTGTAGAAAAATACATAATACAGTTGGAATAGAATACCAGGTGAAAAATATAAACGTTTAATTGCGATACATGAAAAAGGGAGTAACTCACATGCGATATTAATACAGGATTCGTCGATTGTAATTTATATTCTATTTCATCCATTGTGCAGACGTAATATTCCAATAATTGTCCTATATATTAGTTGTTATTCAGTTCAGTCAGTGTTACTCTCTATCACGGTAATGCGTGGATGAAATAAAACTTGAGCCGTGAGTATACGAAGCAAAATATTTAGGTTATAAAACATAACCTTGTGCGTGCATCGTTAAAAATATATTGAGATCTGTAATGGTACACTGTTAGTATACACTGTTTATCGTTCATCGTAAAAATTATGAAAATAAGAGTAACGTATTTGTACGAAGAATATAGTATATGTATAGGTTTATCGAGAGAAATGGAAAAAGTAACGATTACTTCTGTGTTACATGAAGGATAATAATACGAATCTAAGGTGTCATAAACCCATGAGCGTATTCCCTTTTACCGCTAGTTCATACAGAGGTTCTCAAATAATGTTAAACGTTATATTACAATTTTGTTTGACAATGTGTGAGTAAACGTAAATAGATAAAATTGTAAAAATACCATTTGACAGGAAGATATACCGCAATAATTCGTGTACGAATGCTGACAGGATAGAACGAAAGAAGGAGGAAAGAAAATTGTACGAAAAGTCGGTTGAGTCGATAACAAGGGGGAACTTTGAAAAGACGCGAACTCGTTAAAGGACGATAGTGTACCGATCGAGGATACTGTATAATAGTAAGATTTTTCAATATATTTATTCGTATGGACAAGTTGGAGCATAGTGCACAATATAATTAATATATAGTAGTCTGAGGAAGGGGTCAGATTACATTCTGGAGTTTGAACACAATATCTTACAATTTAACGACAAGATGCCTGCGGTTTTGTATTTGCTTCTGTACGTAATGTTACTCGTATATTCATATATTCGAAGTGTATAATATATAAAGCGTAACGACTCACTATTTTTATCATTCTAAAAAAATGGAGACAAGAATACGGGTCCTTGTTTATTACGTTACGTTAATATGTCAGTCCATCTTATGTTGTCATTTAATTTATTCGTTTGAGGATTTTCGCAATGGATTATGCAACATCGTGGCAAATACGTAGCACTCACTAGAATATATCCTTAGTCGGAGATTGTCTCCAATTATTAATTACAACGTTTGTATCTCGTTTGCGTTGAGAGGAAGTATCAACAAGTTCGACATCGATCGGCGCAGTGCCGATCTTTACGCGGGAGATCGAAACGATAACCGATCGAACGTAGGAAGGAGCCGGTTTCAACGAAAACAGGAGAAAAGTTTAAAACGTAATCGTTGAGCGTAATACATGGTAAATTTATTGCCTGCAAAATGGGGGTTTTTCGTCAGTACGATTCGAACGGACAACGTAAGAAACGTGTTGCACGAGGAATTTGCGATACGCGAACGTGTATAGTGTATTCGACCATTGGAGACAGCTCCTTTTTTCGCGCAATTAGCGATTAACAATCTATATTAAATTTTCGTTTAAAAGCAAATACACTTTACAGCCTATACAATTCATACAAGTTGATTTTTCATCCCTCTTTTGTTCTCTTAGTATTTTTTCTTTTCTCTTTTTTTCACTTTTTTTCCGTTTAATCGCTTTTCTTTAATATTCTCTACTCGAATTTAAATTTGTGGAGAGCGCAGGGCAGGTCCAGGTACTTAGGCTATCTGTATATTTTCATAAAAATTCGTCAAGATCTTCGGCTTTTCCTTACTATGATTCGCGTATCGTTCTTCTCTGTTTTTTTCTTTTTATTTTTTATAAAAATCACAGCACAGCACCAGCATTTTTACTTTAAAGCCCGCCCGATTCTCCTTCGAACGCGTCTCATTAAAACTGAGACGATTCCCCGCGCGTTTCTCCGCCGTTCTCACTCACCTTCTCTCTCCCCCTTTCATTCATTCACGCACACACACGCAGACAATACTTTCTCTCTCGATCTCTTTCTCTCTTACGTATCCAGCTAAATGAATATCGCCGTTGTTATGTTCGAATGAAAAAAAAAAAAAAAAAAAAAACACGCCTTATTCTCTTTTCTTTTATTTGGCATTTGCAACACTACGCACGGCACGATAAAACTAATTTCGAATTCTTGGCAACGAGATTTACCAATTGTCTGTACAACGTTCTTATTCTTTTTTTTTTTATCGTCGGTATAATAATAAAGTAATAGAACCGATAATTATTAATGAATAATTGCAATAAAAGGTACAATGATAATCGTTACTGCACTAATGTTAGGTAGCCGCCGGGAGATTATACGTGTACGTATCACTGTAGTGCATATGTACGCGTATATATATACTATACATATCTAGTAGTTTTTCCTCGTTAATTAGTCTTATACGTTTTGCTCGCTTGTTCTGTCTTTCTCTTCCTCTTTCTCTCTCTCTTTCTCTCTTCCTCCACACGCACACTTCTGTGTCCATATTCATATCACACATACACATACACACTACTCATGTTCTCGGTCTATTGTACTCACGCAACGTTAACTACATTATTTTTAGTAAACAAATAGCATTCTAGCAAAGTCAATGTACAATCACTTATCGTCACGTTATCGTTATTTAGAATTATCGTGATTTATTATACGCTTATACCTCCCTATCCGACACGTATATTTCGTTCGTATTTATTTGATATCGTATAACCAACGCCCACGCATATTCTACTTGGTAGTTAGGTAATCAAATCGTCTAAAAAACGTGTCGTTCGCGAATCACGTAATTTCTCTAGAAAAATGTCGAGTCTGTTGTTCAGCAATCTTCTTCCTTTTTACAATAAAATACAACGATCTACAATTTCACCATTATAGACAAAGTTCTCAATCGAACATTCGCACGTACGCGTTATACACAACGAGTTACGGAAAATATGCGACGCACATAACGTGCATAAACACGCGCAGTAAAGTTTCCGCTTATCACTCTCGCACATTCGCATCTCTACGTTACTAAGTGCAATAAAAATGTTGCCTGAACGTGAATCGGCGCAGTTCGAGGCACACAGTCTCTTACATCGGAGAAAAATCGGGCAATTGGTTCGCGGTACGGCCGTAGCAACTTCCATCGTCTTTCCTATGCGTAAGATGCCCAATGACTCTACGACAGTCCTCGGTCCTCGGTCTAACGCAACGGGGTCTCATTACGCGCACGCTTGCCTCGTGTCCTTTCTCTCCTCTCTCCACTCTCCTCGTATTTTTCCCTTTATTACTTGTCGGCTTTCGCGGGCAACGATTCCTCGCTATTTTGGGATCGCCGAATTTCCTTAAATATTTCCAGTAAGCAGGTACAATGCTGCGTCGAACCGTTTCGAGCCATTCTTTTCATATGTGACACCTATTCCTTGCGAACAAACAGCATCCGAAGTCTCGTTTATGAGTTGGTCGCACGAATACTGCTCTTATTCCTATACGTTGTTTCGCAATGCCTGCGTCACCGTAGTTTTCATCGTCGCCGTCGCCGTTAACAGCATCCAAGAAGAGATTAATAGGTAAGAAGCTCGTATAAAAATCTAGAAAATGTTTGTCTTTCGTTTGAACTGGAAGATCAATGGTACGTGAATTGGGACTTCATCGCGTTCGTTTCAACGATATCTTGGAGGAAGAATTTTATTGAAATTTGGAATAAATTGTGCGTAGAGTCTATGCTGAATCGATTCGTTTTCTCCACGCAATGTTGAATTTTTGGCATTTTTCTTGTACGAAAAGTCCCAAAAACATAAGATGCGTACGATAGGACGCTGAAATCTCAGTCGTAAACCCGTCGTTTCTCGGTATTTGATGGACTCTGAAACTAGTTGGTACCCCTAGCAATGGACTCGATGGATCGTCATAGTACGTACAGATGATTTCTTCCTTGGAAATGGAACGGCGACACAATTCAGACGGCAGGCGCGCTTTTTCACAGAAGCAACAAAGACGACAGAGACAAGGAGAAGGCTTGTGAACAGTGTGTGTCGTCAGCACCGCCGTCGGCGTTACCGTCAGCATCAGCGTCAGCGGTAGTAGTAGCAATCATACACGATGACCGGATGATCGTCGCGAGTCCGGATGATTCTCGACGTAGACGTTAAATGGTGAACGATAACGATGACATCGGCCTTGACAACAGGCAGATGCACAGCTGCTGCTTCTGTTGGCGAGTTGACAAACGGATCGAGAGTTGGTACATTCTCCGATGGAGTATCTCTCTGGTCGCGTTAACGAAGAAGAGGTAGCAGAGCCGAAATAGCGGTACTGCTGGGACGATCCTAAGGTTGCCTGCCAGCGGTAGCAGAGTGCGGATGTCCTGCGGCGGTTGCGCCGCTAACCGGCGGTGGATGATGAGACGTGTGGTGAGTTTGTGCGGAGGTGGGTCCGGTTGTTCCGGCTGCTAGTACGGGACCGGGGGCCGCGGGTCACTTGGGCGGGAATGGCGAGATCACCGATGCGGCTACCGCGGCGGCCTGCTGACTCGCCAGCATCGCCGCTGCAACACACACACACACACATAGATACCGAGGCTCGTTAATTTATTTTTTCTCTTTCTCGAAAAACGTCTTTCGTCGTTCGTCGACCGACCGATCGACCGATCGTCGACCATCGACCGTTCAACTAACCGTAACTTATCGAACAGAATCATGTAAAATTTTCTGCCGAATCGAATCCACTTTCGCCGCCGATTTACAATTTCCGAAAGGAAAAGGTTGCACCTTTTTCTTTATTTTTTTCATTTCGCGTTTTTATCTTATTCATGACGCGCGTTCCACGATCCTCCGACCGGAGACCGACGACGACGACGAAATTCTCCGATAGCCTTTCGCGTTGCTGCTGTTCTTTCGTTAGTTTCGGTCACAAGTTTTCAGCGATTTCGCATCACTCCGCAGCCCAAGTATAGCGAGCGAACGATCACCGAAGACAAATTAGGTTGGAAAAGTGATATCGGAGGCTGAGGAATACGCAGAACATCATACGTCGAAACTACTTGCCGGGATAGGAGAGCGTCAGCGGGAGTAAGGCTAAGAACGAGAAACATAAGAGCAGTCAAAGAAGATATAATAGGATTGAATAGCGCGTTTGTCTTTGTCGGTACGCTTAACGAAATTGATGCGCGTCTCTCAATCGTCTTCGCGATATTCGCGATATATAAATTCCGAGAAAAGTGTGCGGGTGGAAGAGGTTGTAACAAGTTTTGTGTAACTTTATCAAAGTATACGAAGTAGACAGAGAGAGAGAGAGAGAGAGACAGAGAGAGAGGCAGAAGGCGCAACGGGAAAAATAAGAAACAACCGCGATAATAATTAAAACAGGGTCTCTTATTCTATTTGTCGTCCACGGGCGTTTGCGCATGAGTCAAAATAGAATTTCTAAAAAGCGAAAAGAAATCGCTTTATGTCCGAACTTCAAAGAGTTTGATATTCGAGTATCACCAGCAATAGATTTTCGCAACGGGTCACATGCCCACGCCAATACGATGATCGCGGTCAATGATTATCACAGTGTGAACTATACATTCGTAACTGCGCCTCCCAAACGTCTCCTGACTGAACTCTTTAGTCCAACGCTCTTAATGTATATTTAATACAAACACAAGTCGCAGCAAAAAACATTCGTTCGTCTAGTACCCGGCCGTATTCTCGGTGAACAACACGACGCGTCGCGATTATCGTGCTATTCCCGTACGAATCGATCGAGTTACTCATACGCGTGTTTCATAACGAATAGCTAGGTACTAAGCGTATCGGTTCGCGAGACTCGTGCCCCGATCTGCTAACAGCGAGGGAGTAGCGACACGAGTCTCTCGAACATATCGGAGAGCACAACGTTCCGTTATCTAAAGAAGGAAGAACGAGGATCGAAGATCGGGACGGGATCGTGGTTGTGGCGACGATCTTGGTCGTAGTCGACAGCGGCGGCGACAGTGGTCGGTTCGGCTCGAACCGCGACTTATTGTCAGGGTCTGACGAGAGGCTTACCTCCGTAAGGGGCGGGATATTGTCCGGTCAATAGGGGATAGCCTAGGCCAACGTGCGTATGATGATGCGTATGCACGTGCCGCTGGGGTGGGGGTGATCTATTGTCCTTGGTCAATGTTCCGGTGCCAGCGTCGACCGGTGGCGGCTGTTGCTGTTGAGACTGTTGCCCTCCCGATTGACTTTGCTGCTTCGTTTGGGCTTGCTGGGCTTGCGATTGCGGTGGACCTGGTCCAGCGACCGAACTAGGCGGTCCGCTCGGCGGCCGCGAGGGCGTCGGTCCTGCTGACGAAGGACTGGCAGAAGCCGCGGACGTTTTCGGGGTAGGCGATTTGAGCGCACGCTCCTGAAGCTCGTGTATCTTGTGCGCCGAATAATACTGATTGGCATGGTGTTGAAGCAGATCGAGGGCTTTGCCACCGGGCGGTCTACTGAGATCCTCCGGCGCGTGATACCTCGGTAGTTGATGAAGATACGGGTTGCCGGAATACGGTCCGGGAACCAGCATCGGGCTGAGCCCGCGATACATCGGATGACCAGGGTCAAATGGCAACGCGCTGTAGTGTTGCGGTTGCATGTAACCCGGATGAATGTAGGCGTACTGCGACGTGGGCGGTGGCGGTGGTCCTTGTGTTTCCATTGTTGGCTTCACGCCCTCCTGCTTGTTCTTCGAATCGTCGTTCTTTCCCAAGTCTTGCGGCTTCTCCTGCTTCGGTTGATGCTTCGGACTCGGAGGAGGTGGTTTCGCCTGTTGACTCTGCTTACTCGCCTCCTCCTTTCGCCTCTGGTCGCCCGGATACAGGTAATACCTTCGATCATCCTGTATCGGTGCTGACGGTGGCGGTGGAGGTGCCGCCCTCTGACTCTGTCCACCATGGTACACGTGATACGGGCTCATTTGACTCTTCATCTCGATACTCTCCTTCAATATTTGATGATTCTCGTGTTGCTTGTCCTTCAAGCTAGGCTGCTGCTGCTGCTGTTGCTGCGTCTGCGGCTCCTGCTTGATCTTTGTCTTCTGCTCGTGCATTTCTTGCTCTTGCGCCTGCTGTTGTTGTTGCTGCTGTTGCTGCTGTTGTTGTGATACCGGCTGCGGTGGCTGATACGGATAACCGGGAGGCATGTAACCGCCATAGCCACCGTAATAGTGCGGCTGTTGCTGTGGTTGCGGCACCGATTGACTCAATTCCTTCTTCTCCTTCTCCGCTACAACGCTCTGTAGGCTAGCCAGCGTCGGCATCTGCGGTATGTTGAGCGGTTTCATTTCTTGCTTCGGAGTCAGATCGCTTGGCTTTTGGTCGACCGGCTTGCTCTCGGGAACGCTCGGGACGAGGTAAGGCGGTTGGCCGTAATACGGATACATGTTGAAATGAGGCGGTAAGTGCGCGCTGGCGGTCGCTTTTCCGTCCTTCTCCTGACTCTGTTTCGACTTGTCGGTCGGCTCTGCCTCGAGCACCGGAGCCGCGTCATCGGAAATGTCCGAGTAGGCCGGACTCTGAACGTCTTCTCGCGCTGCGTCGACGATCGGTGCTTCCAACGGTGACGGATGAGGGCTACCGCCAGGCGACTTTCTCGACTTTTTCTTGTATCCCTGAGGTTTCGACGACGACCTCGGGTCTTTATTTTTATCCTGGTCGGGCATCAGAGCCGCGGTAGGTTTAACTTTGAATTGTGGCATTTTCGCGTGCAACGACACGCTCTGGTAGGGCTGCAAGTGTGGTTGCACACCCTGCCCAGGGTGACCAGTCTGCGAAGGAGGGGCCGCTTGTAAGCCCGTCGCTTGCTGCGATACTTGGCTGGACAAACTTTGAAGTGCCGGATGCTGGCTCGCGATACCCTGCAACCCGCCCGACTGCGACGGTTGTTGCTGTTGTTGCAATCCAGCTTGCTGCACCACGTGAGCTTGCGCCGACTGACCCAATTGCGCCGATAGCGAATGCTGCACGGACAGCTGGTGAGCAGTCGGCAGCTGTTGCTGCTGCTGCTGTTGTATAGACGATTGTAGTTGTTGACTGGATTGAAGCTGCTGCTGCTGGGGTGGAGGTAGTGGTCCCGGTTGACCGGGCTGCAACGATTGTTGACTTTGCTGTAAAAGGGGATTCTGTTGCTGCGAATGCTGTGACATTTGGGACGGCTGGGGCGGCTGAGGAATATTTAACGGAGCCGGAATGTTTGCGCTCGGGTGCGGCGAGGGTACCGATCTCGGCGACTGACTAGCTCGAGGACTCGGACTTTGAGGCGAGTTCGAACTGCCCAGTTGGTTCGACTGCTGCTGCTGCTGCTGTTGTTGCGCCGACTGTTGCTGTTGCCTCGCCGAAGTGGGTATCGTCGACGACGGTGCGGGCAGATCCTCCTGTCCGAATCTCAGCACACCTGGCTTCACGATGCTTTTACTGCTTTCCGAGGATAGCACGGACGTGGATGGAGGTTCTATACTTGGAGAAGCAACGCGTGGAGGAGGTGGTGGTGTTTCCGGCGGTAAACCGGTCGTAGGAGGGCTGACCGGCCGGAGTGGTGTTCCCTCGGGCTTGTCCGCCGGCGATTTGACCGGCGTCGCCGGACTCGGTGCCTCGATATTGCTCTCGTCGTTCTCGGACATGCTGGTGATACCCTCCTTGGTGTCGTCGTCATCCGCCGAGCCATGCGCGTGACTCTGGTGATACTTGAGCCCGTTTATGTGTTTGTACTTTTTGTTACAGTTCGGTTCCGGGCATTCGAGCAACACTGGACTAGCCGGTGGCGAACCGCTCGGCGGTGTGGGTGGCGGAGCACGTCTCTTATTTTTATCTTCTTCCTCAGGACCTCGGGATTTCCTCTTGGCCGCTGGATCCGGACGAGGCGGGACAAAGGCCGCCGGACTCGGACTCGCTGCTGGCGAACCTTGCGCACCACGGCGTCCCTTCGCGCCACCATTTCGTAATTTACTGTGCACCGAACTCCTCGTTTCCGTGAAGTTACTCAGGTCGTTGCCCGTAGTCGCGTTCGCCGCGGCTCTCCCCCTCTTGCCTCGACCCTTCGGTGTCCTTGCATCGAGATCGCTGGTCGGAGAGTCGCAGAACCTCGGTGGCGCCCAATCATGACGAGTGCAATCTAGCAAGGTACCAACGTACGTTTTCCCCCGCCATGTTACGTTCACCACCAGTACACCTGCAACGCGAATCAGTCGAATTCTCGTCCAATTTTGAAACGAACGAAAAACTTACCTCCTTCCGTTTCGTGCCAGACTATCCCTTCGAGAGTCACCGACGTGCCAGGCTCGCAAGGTCCCAGACATTCCGGCTCGGTGATGGTCCCCACGCTGGTACCGACACACACATCGGACATGTCCTGCAACGCAACATCCTTCTTTACTCGTACGTACATCGATCGTTCGTCACACGCAAATTTCGTGGCTGACGCGTTTTACAATTATAGCCCATCCCCCGCTCTACCCACCCGCTGTTCTATAATTCGATTTAATTAATAGTCGACTACTTTGACGCGCGAACGAATCCGGAAACACGATGATCGTAAACGACCATAGACATTGTTGGAAATGTCATTGCGAGTGTTACTAGTTTCTACCCGAACGGACGTTCGTTTCCAAACGTTCCGGGAAAAAGTACAGGAGATGCTTTCTTCGAGCCAGAGAAGAAAGAGAAACAGAGAAAACAAAGAAGACAGCGGAATTCCGTTCCATGAGTTGTTACGATAGACACAAGGGGACCGGTTGAACCTGATTCTATTGAAATTTCTTCGGACGTACATCCCGTTATCCCCCCCTCCCCCTTGGCCGTCATTTCTGCTTCTTTTAGATCTCACTTTTACTAACGAGAGAGGGAAGAGTAAAGAATAGAGCGGAAGAGAGCAGAGGACGATTTCGCAAAGTGCGAGCACAAATTACTCTGTTTGCCGCACACACGGCTGGACTATACGTGCAATCGCCGCTCCTGAGACGTAAGTATGACGCGTGTCTGTTTATATATGTACTCCAGCTGATAACCGTGTCTCGTCCGAGTTGCCTTGTCACGCGACGCATTTTGTATCGTATAATGTTCATTATGATAACAATAATTTACACGAGCTGCGCTTTCTTCGATCAATCGATTACTCTCGATCGGCTTCCCTTCGATCACGTCGATCACACGCGCCCGATCTACACCGACGGCAAATATCTTCCACACGGAGAAATTAGGAACACCTAGAGACGTTATCGAATCTTTCGATCGTTGGTTAAATAACGACCGATAGGAATTCGTATTTGACGAACCTTACGACCATCCAATAATACTTACATACACTCTCTCTCTCTCTTTTTCTCTTCTGTACCCATCATTCTACTCTCCGTTCTATGTGTCCGTTCATTCATCTGACCGTCTGCCTGGTCGTTAACCCACCTACTCTATCTCGACTAACGCGTATATTGTTTTCTCTGGTATATGCTTCGTAACAGCCTGATCGTTGCTTGTCCGTATGAGACGATACACGGAAGCGTACCGCGTGTACTTTCCCGCTGGAACAGCTAATCGACCTACAGGGGATTTTCAGGCTTTACAATCGGTACTTTCGACGCGATGCAGACGACCGAATGCCAAAGTATGGAAATATTAGCAACGTTGGTTCGTGCTATAAAGGTAACCGCTTTCGTAAGATCGTGGTTTTCTCCTGTCGGGAAAACAACATTCTACGGTGATGTTTGCGTTTAACGCGAAAATACGATCTCTGTTCTTCCTACTAGTGTGTTCTGGTTCGCGCGGTTTCGACAATCATGGTCGTAAGGGAAACGAAGCGAAACAATCTTGGCCGGACCATTGCTCGAGTTTTTTTACCTCTGACATCTCTCGCTCCCCTCTCTCTTTCTCTCAATTGATCGAATGTTTAACACCCGTTTAGATTGACCGGACGTTCTACTATACGACCATACACGTACTTACATCTCAAAACATCGATGCATACTGTAATATTGATTCACACGTACGGCTTTCGCGCCATCTGTCAGCACGTTACGGCGAGTTTCGCGTGCAACGAGAACACGTTCCTCGCGAATCAACGATTACGTTTCCCGATCCACTCGGGCAGGTTTAAGCATCACGGATTAAACCGAGAGGAAAGTTCTACGCAACGTTTTCGATCATAGATCGACTTCCAATCGGAAAACAATGTTGTTGATATCGCGAGACATTTTTCCGAACAGAAGGAATCGGATCGATCGGTAAGCGATTAGAAGAACGAAAACGAGAAAAGCAATTCGAACGAACGGATTGAATTGTTTCGTTGTCACTCGTATTTGCCCCCTCCCTCTCTCTTTGTATACATATATACATAAATATATATTCGTTCGCGTACTCTCGGGGGTGGAGACCGCAGAGTATTGATTTCACCCCTTTTGCGTACCCCTAGCCGCTTCCGTTCCCCAATCGAACAGTCCCTAATCATCGAACCGAGATACGAAATCGCGATGCGCGTCGCGCTCTTGCTGATTCCCCACTGTCAGCGCGAGCAACATCGGTCTGAGAATGAGAAAAACCTAACGCTCTGAAAGTTTGGAGAAGGTTTGAAAATGTTTGCAATGTTTCTATCGGCGGAGGACAAAGTGGATAACGCGAAGGGAATCAAACTCGAGATAAGAGAGTAAAAGAGAGGGGTAGGAGAGAGAGAGAAAGAAAGAGAGAGAAAGAAAAAGAGAGAGAGGAGAGGAGAAAAGATCGGACGAACAAGCGCGCAGGTGCACGCGGGTGCACGCGGGTGCACTTGCGTGCTCGTTGAGAACTCGCAAGGAATTTGTCGCGAAGGGGGTTACCTTTGGTTCGGAAGCGGAAGTCTTCAGTTTCTTCGGAGGTGGAGGACTGGCCGCGGTATCCATGGCGTCGTCGGGCGTCGTAGTGATCGGAGGTCCGGTACCGGGTACCGTGGCGAGTTTGGTCTGTTCAGGTTTGGCAGCCGGACCAGCGGCCGTCGCGCTGGCCGGACTCGGGGGTGGACACGGTGCCGCAGCGGAGCTAGTTGGCTGACCAGGCCCCTGGGATACCGAAAATCCCGTCCGCGAACTCGGCGGCGGTCCCTGATTTTGCTGAGGGGCGGTCGCGGCTGCTGGCGGTCCCTGAGATTGCGCGACCGCGCCAGCCCCGGCACCGGCTCCAACCCCGATGACACCGGCGCCCAACCCTGGTCCAGGTCCTGGACCCGGCCCCGGCCCGTTCGACGTCTGACCCTGTCCGCCGCCGCCACCGCCGCCGCCACTGCTACTACCGCCAACGCTGCCTCCGCTGGATCCTCCACTGCTACCACCACTGCTGCCACCACCACCAAGTCTTGCGGTTCCGTTCATCTCCGATTTGCTCTGTTGATTGACTGTGTGATTAGTTTGTGGCTTCTCGTGCTTGTCCCGTGCTTTGTCCCGGCGATGTCCGCTCGATCCTCTTTTTGACCCGGCGGTCGAAGAAGATGCGCTTCCAGTTCCACCGGCGGAACCTCCGGAATGACTCGTTTTCGATTTGTTCGACGAAGACGACGACGACGAAGACGACGAGGACGAGGATGACGACGATGACGAAGACGATGATGACGACGACTGACCACCGGTACTACTGCCACCACCGACACCTCCACTACCGCCGGTACCTCCGCCGCCGGATCCGGGCCCGGCGACGGTACCAGTTCCGCCGACACCGACGCCACAGCCGCTGGCACTACCGCCACCGACACCGGTACCGTTGCCGCTACCAGCACCGCCACCGCCGCTACAACCACCACCACCACCACCACCACTACTGCCACCGACACCGACACCTCCACTACCGCCGACACCGGTTCCGGTTGCACCGGTTCCACCCGCGATGCAGTCCGAGTTTTGAACGTTCTGAGCGACGATCGAAGTCGAGCCGATCGACGATGAGGAACTCGTGCCCCCCGACCGATCGGACACCGACGAACCACTCGAGGAGAGGGTACTGGAACCCCCGTTCCCACTATCCTGCGACGATATCGTTCCATTTATTTCATTCGACTTGACGATTTCGTGTTTCGCCTCGCTGCTCTTCGTACCCGGTTTCGTACGTTTGATCTTCATTTTCAGTCCTTTGTCAACGGTGGCCGAGTGTTCAACGGCCATTTTGCCCGAATTACCAGAATTTCCGTGCGCTGAGTTAACGCTACCTACCACCAAGGCGTTACTCTGTTTTGAAGCGGTGCCCGCGACGATCGCCGGGCAACCGTTCACGTTGCCGGTACCGTTGCTACCGACGCTATTCACGATACTTGCGTTCCCGTTAGCGGGACTGTTCGATCGTCCGGTCGAGTTTAACACGCAGGACGACGACACAGACGACAAGGCGGACGACGACACAGTCGATGAGGATAAACAAGAGGATGACGACGACGACGACGACGATAATGACGAAGATAACGACGAAGAAGAAGAGACGGAAGAAGTCGAAGAAGAAGACGACGACGACGACGACGACGAGTTTGACGATTGACCACAACCGTTCGGACTTGCTGTCGTAGCTACGATCAAGTTTGACGAGCTCAAGCCGTTCGCTGTGCTTTGCAGTTGATGATGATGATGATGATGATGATGATTCGTGGTATTCGATGCCGATGCTGCCGAGGCAGGCGTAGAAGCCATGCCTGTCCCTGAGCTCAATTTCTCGTCCCTCGTCTTCTCAATGTCCGCATCAAGGTCGATTATTAAATCTCCTATTCCGATATCCCATTCGTTGTCGTCGTATTCGAAGTTATTGGTCGCATTCGTCGCGGCCGGATCCAGCTCATCGGTGTTTGCAGCCACCGTGCTTGCTTTAGACTCGCGCTGTTGTCCCGATGACGACGACGACGACGACGACGACGATCTCTCTCGACCTTGATGGTGATGTTGGTGATGATGATGATGGTGATGATGATGGTGATGATGATGGTGATGTCGGTGCTCCCGATGATCTCTTCCTGCTAGCCCGCGTTCCCGTTTTCTGGACAAGTGTTCACCACCGCCTCCGCCTCCTCCTCCTCCTCCTCCTCCTCCTCCTCCCCCTCCGACGTTGCCACCAACGATATGTCCGCCGTTGTGTTTGCCACCGCCGATGCTGTTAGCACCGTTGCCACCGTTGAGCTGCCCGTTGTTGTTGTTCCCGCACTCGATCGCACAACAGCTTTTCCCGTGGCTGCTGTCCACGTGGCACCCACAGCCGTTGACACTACCGTTATCGTGGCTGTTGCTACGATGATTAAAGTGGTTGCCGTTGTTGTTGATTGTATTGTTATTGTTGTTGCGGCTGTTATTATTTTTGACGATACTGTTATTGTTGTTGCCTCCACCGTTGTTGTTACCGTGGTGACTATTTTTGATAACGTGATTGCTGTTGTTCGTGCCGCTGTTCTTGTTATTGTTATCGTTGCCGATGCCGTAATTTACGCTGTTGCCACCACCACCACCGATGAACGGAGATGGTCCTTTGCGGTTTACGTTAGGGAGGCGACCGCCTAGTGGCGTGGTCGCCATGCCCTTTGAAACGTTACCCCGGTGCCCGCCAGCCTGATCACCAACTGCCCGCCTGTTCTCACCGATTCCAAACAATGGCACCACGCGCAACACGCGTCAATTTTACCCCGACCACCGCCCGCAAGACGCGCCACGTTCATCGAACACATCACTTACCGTCTCGCGGCTGCCCTCCACACACCGATATTACCGATTCTTTCGATATATCCGCCTCCCGATCTCTTCGCCGTTCTCCCTTTCTCTCTTATATTTCTCACGCTCTTTCTTTCTTCCTATTTCTCTCTCTTTCTCTCTGATTCCCTATCTTCGCGATCGGTGCGATTCCCTCTCTACCGCTTTTTTTTTTTGTTTGCTCTATGACGCTGCTACGATACCTCGTTTACCGATTTTTACCAATTCGCGCGATCTCGTCATGGGAGGCGGCTCAGCCTTTCTTCTCTTTTTCTCCTTGCGTTATCCCCTCCTTTCCTTTTCCCCCCTTCTTCGGCCGAACCTTTTATCTTTGATTCCTCTTTTTCTTCCTCTCCTTCTTCGACCCGTTATCAGTGCACCGTATTCCCTTATCGTTGATCCCTTCTCTCCAGCCACCACCACCACCACCACCACCTCCTCCTCCTCCTCTTCTTCTTCTTCTTCCTCCTCCGTATTTTTCTTCTCTTTCTCCGTTGTTTCAAAGACACGGGTTATTCCGGTAGGAATTGTTCTTCACTGTTCTTTGATGTATCGTATCCCAGTGTCCGATGTTCGTCGTTGTCGTCGTCGTCGTCTATCGGTGTTTTTACGTCCCTTTATCTCGCATGTCGCGTTGAACGATCGCTCGTCTCCTTTATGTTTCCGCGTGGTATTTTTCTATAAAATCGATCCCGCTCAATTAGACACTCCGCACAAATCTTCCTTTGATCCTTTTACGAAGAGCGAAATCCGACCGTGATTTTTCTTTCCAACTCGCCGCTAAAACGGTGATCGTACTTCCATCGTTTGCCAAAATTTCGATCTGTAATAAAAAAACAAATACGATTCTTTGAAGCGTGTACTGGCCACGGTGCGTAGATATATCCGTTCCTTTCACGATTTCCTCGCTCGCTGCGCGTCTATTTATCGCTCTCTTTCAACGTATCCTTCGCGAACGAATCGTTTGGGAAATCGCCAATTGACCGGTGTTCGATGGACCATTTTCTTCTCGCGTCGATACACCGGTAAAAGTTCATGAAAACGCGGACGATACGAATCGACGCGTGTCGCGTCGGAAACGCGACAGGATGAGTGAAAGGAGATGGATTGGAGAAAGGAAAAGAGAAAGAAGGCGACGTGCAAAATAACTTTCCTACTCGTCATATCGTTTCCACGGTTCTTATCGACTCGTTGTCAACGACGTCGGCGCGCGTTCTGTACTTCCGATCGTCCTTCCATGCCCGCAAATTGATATTCCTACTTAGAGAGGAATTCGTGTCAGGGAACGATTAATTTTACCGGCGGCATTTGGCGCCGATCCAATCACCATCCTCGGCCCCTTGCCTCCCTCTCTCATTCTCTCTCTCTCTCCCCCTCTCTCTCTCTCTCTCTCGGTCAATGTTGGAGACGATTAACCGCATGAGAATCACCGAGGTATTTGCAAACCCCTATCTTCTCCCCACATTGAGTCCTCTACTTTCTCCTTTTCCACGCCAATCAGTCGACGTTCGCGGAAATTACAAGGATCGTAATCGCGAAGCGGAAAAATCTCGGAAGGACAACGACGAGTCGACGCTGATACGTGAAAGATCGATCGTGATAATCGATTCGCACTGATACGCTATCGGCATTTTTTGATAATTTAGAGAGATCGATGATAGAGAGACGCGCAGCCAGGCGAACTAAATCTACAAAGTACATATACGCGCATCGTCTATATATCTGACAGACGTTCGGTTAGATTTTTCATGAGATGGATACTATATGGCTTTAGACAGTAAAACTGCAGTGACGAAGAGAAACGCATGTCACGGGTACCGCTCGAGAAAAGGGATCAAAGTTTTTCAACGAAGCACGATTGTGCGTCGAACATTCTCATTTGCGACGCTCGAGTAAGCTCGTTACTCGACGATTTCCAACGTCGAGTTTGAGCGTCGAAGCGTCGACGAACGCGTTTCCTTAGTCGTTCATTCGTTACTTCCGTTTCGATCGCTCTGGTCTTCCGCTCCTTACCGTTCCCATTTCCCCCAAATTAGCAATAAGTAGTACGAATCCCACCAGACCGATCTTTCGTTCCTGCTAGTTCGATTGTTCCCCAATCGCCTCGTCTCTATTGAACCACTACCAGCGATTCTTCTCCACCGTCGGACAACGACAACGACGACGAAGTCCATTCTTGTAACAGACAGAACGAATCGCGGGCTGGTTCTCATCAAGTACGAGCAACAGAGTGGATGGATCGTTCTCGTGCGCGTGTCGTGTAGCTTCCTCGTAAAAAGCGTGCAAACTCGTTTATTTACGATTTCAACGGACGTTTCCTCGTACCTCGAGTCGAAGAACCGTGTAATCTCGCGAATGAGAAATCTTCGTTCGTATATTCGTCGTATCGTTTCGTCGCAAGAAATCATCCCTGAACGATGTCGTTCCTCTTTTTCTGCTAATTTGCTCGCTTTAAGATATTCGTTCTAACGAAGACGAAGTCGCGAAATTCGTTCAATTCCGTTGGTCTGGTCGGTCAATGATCCGCTGGTAAGTTTCCGCGATAAAGCTACGCGATTCGAGATAACGATTCGCGATATCTACCAGGTAAAAGCATAAAACGCGATATGAAACGCGACGGTCGTTGGCAGCAAATTGGAACGATCAATTACGACAGCGCACGGCGATCTATTAAATTGCTCGTCGCGCGTATCGTTTTGTTAGCTGATCGTCACGTTTCTTAAATCTGCTGTCGTCTAAATCATGTAGCATAACGTACGGGTAAATCGAATTGTACGAAGCCTTCGAAACTGTTATCCTCGTCTCTAAAAAATGCTAACGGCATTGCTACCACCATTCGTAATTATAGTCGATAGATGATACGTTTGTCACAACACTCTTTGGCGAAACGATAAGTAAATACTACTACCAGACTCGTCTGTCTCCCGTTCGAAGGAAACCATCCGACGACGAGATCGTTCGTCGGAATGGCAACGACAACAGCCATTTCCACCGGATCCCTTTCTCTTCGTACTTCGACTCGCCACGAAACCGCCTAATAACTTTCCTATTCGATTCTTCGACGAGTAGAGCAACGACAACGGCAACTTCGGCCGAACGATCATCGTCGTCGACGTATCCTTTGACTGCATCGGCTCTGACCGTCTGCCTCTCACTGAATCGACTGCTTCCCCTTCCCAATCGTACACCTCTATGCACGCCACTACAGGCATCGCTACCACCATTGCCGCCGCCGCCGCCGCAGCCACCACCTCCACCGTTGCCGTTACCACCACCACCACTAATGCCGCCGCAGCTATCCAATAATACCACTATTCCAATAACTTGTCACAAATTATTACTACTATTAGGTTTTCTGTCATACTCGGTCGACCGATCGATTTTATCGAATTTTCTATACTTATCGTACATTCTATATTTACGCCTATTCTCCGGTTTCTCGTTTCCCTCTTTCTTTCCCACTATTCATTGCTTCCACGTTTTCCTGCGCCTTTAACATCTTTCAAGCTACTTTTTATTATATATAGAAGAAAGCCTACCTTACCGATTACAGTGATTTTCAAATATGTTATTAAGATCAACATTCTGAATTACATTTTTCTATGCTTATAAACGCCGCTCGGCTTTAGTTTGCCACGTATTCGTAAAAATGTTTGTGCCACTTTTTATCATACCGTGGATTAGATTTACGGACATGCATAAAGATATTATAGATGTATTCGTACCACGATGCGTTTATGCGTCTCGCGCTTCAATCTGTAACTACAGGGAGATAAGAAAGGAATTCATCTTAGCTTAGCCACGCACATATAATATAATCGTATTCGCGTATAAAGCTAATTCAGGCCTAATCCACGCTCAGATAAAAAATAGCAAAAAATATTCATAAAAATATCTAGGAAAGTAAAGCCGAGCGGCGGTTATATGCCCACTAACAACATATCTGAAGATCATTGAAATCGATGAGGTGGACGCTTTTCTATACATATAATTATCGAAGAAACTTTCTAGAAACGTCTCGATATACGAACAGAAGTTATTTACTTTTTTGTATCCTTGGACATTGAAAATGCAGATTAAAAATCAAAGAGATTGTAAATATGTTTATTTCCTCTACTCTTATACAACGATACTACCAACAGCCAGTGCTCTGTGTTCGTTCGTCCGTAAATTTTGGAAACACAAGGTCGTGACGATCTTTCTACGACGAAGCGAGTCGATGACCGTAACAACAATAGGAACAGTAGCAGCACCCAGTATACTTGAATATACGATGAGTGAGACAAACACGCCTGAGTGGCATCTTGTAATCGGTTAGAAGGGAACTTTGAAAGAGAGAGATCACTACGCTTGCGTAATAAACCAGTTTCGCGACATTATACGTTTAACCACTACCATAAGTATGTGATTTGTCAATGATGAGAAATGTGATTTCTACAAAATGTGTTTGTCTTGTGAAACATTCTAAAAGCAACCAAACATGAAATTAAACCTTGACCTATTACAACATATTGAACAAACTTTTTTTACGGATGTAGTACTATGAGTTACGAGTTTACAAACAAACAAAGCGTCGAATATAATAAATTAAATCGGTAATGACGATATATTCGAAACGTGTATTCTGTTTTATATCCTCCGCCTCGCAAGGCCAATTCCATAGGTAACGATCGTTACGAATAACGAAGAACGAAAAAGTGCGAAAAGATAGACGGGGAAGCAGGAGCAAGAGGAAAGAAAAAAAAGAAAAAGGAAGACACGGCATAGAACAATGGCGTAGAACAAAGCGGTTTGACTTTTCTGTAGGATGCACTTATTACGTGTGTCCCATATCGTCGTACACGCATCAAAATGGTAGACATTTCTCTAGATCTAATATTTGAAGAGCTGGATTTTCTCGGCAAAGGAAAATGATGACTTCTAATGTCAGTCTTGTGGACATTCGAGACAAGCGGCTTTCCTTGATTAGTATCAATTTTTTAAACGCTTCGTTGTCCGAAAACTACAAAAGGTTTAGTTGAAAGAAAAGTATAGTATGGACGTTGTTACACATGGGCGGAGAGGTAATATTTATGGCTAATAAATATTAGTTCCGATGTCCAATAGCATTGCCTGAAAAATAGTTCGACATCGGAATCTATATGACTCGTGCGCGTTTAACGTTTATCGAGTCAAGGTAAGCAAACAGCTACGAAATAGGCGAAGAACTGCACGAGGAGAAGGGCTGATGACTACGTGACGTTTTAGCCCGAAAGTCTGCCACGCTACGGTGAACCAGGGCGAGCCGAGGTAAGACGAAATGCACCGAGAGAGACAGATAAAGAAGAAACGACCAAGACGAAGATCGCTTCACTCTACCAGTTACTTACTCGTTTTCAAAAACTCGCCAATATCATCGACCATACCGCACCGTCACTGGTGATCCTTTGGAAAAACGCCAATCTTTTATCGCTTTCTTCTTCCCTCTTTCCTTTACCGTTCTTCTTGCACGTCGCTATAGATATGCTATAAACAACGATTAAGCTAAATCGATCGTTCTTTGATCGTCCTACCTCTCGAGAAAGATTCTCAATTTATTACTTATTTTCTATCGCCGAGTTCACACAAAATAATTTGCCAGCAGTCGATGATAACAAAGTTTTACAACGTGTTCCGAAATTTTGATCGTAATCGTTTAAAGTAAAATGCTTTTATCAAATGCGATTTGTGCGATGTACCTCGCTCTCTTTTAATAAAGTCCTTTTTTTATACGCCAATAAGCTAAGAGACTATCGAGAGTAAGCTCGTTTCTTTCATATAAAATAGCCAAAGAAATATACCGATATGCGTATTTATTAATCAACGCGACGGAAAGATCAGAATGTTTTCTAGAAATTATCTTATTTGATTATAACCAATGATTCATTATATACGAAGCATTAATGTTATTCCCCGCTGTCCTTGATCGTTTCGTCGTAGCAATTACTTCCTCTCGTCTACATCAATAAATAAAATCGTTCCGTGTAATATTTGTATACCGCTCGCGTATCTGCGTATATTCTAAGCGTTCCGATAACGAAACATCGTCGCAATAGTGGAAACCCATAAAAATAATATTCGTAAAAGAGATACGAGCTAATCGATGTTCGTGATGGTAATTTGCGTTATTTGGGGCAAATGGTAAAAGAAATTATTCTTTCGATCGTCCACAAAAACCAAATCGTTTGATTTAACAACTGCGCAACTTTCGCTATACGTTCAAACGATTGCTGTTGGCGCTTAGTTGATTAGTCCTGTTTAACCATATTTACCGTATCTATGTTTTCCTGCAAAAAAACCCAGCAAATACTTGCACCTTTACCGTACCAACAATATTGAAATTTTAACGTTTTCACCATTTGTTTCGCGTTACGCGCGACAACGAGCTGACAAGGCAGAACAGTTATTTTCAAAACAATTTGTTTTTCTGCGGTCATTTGGTCGTCACACCGCGCTAAACACAAACAGCACCATATATTTAATGCGTTCAACATCGTTTCCTTAGATTTTCTGTATGAGTAATAAAACATATAATGAGCTAAAGTTGAAGTCACTCGTGAGAATTGCTTCAGACCGTCTCTTCCTCTTTAGACTTATTAATGGAACCATCTGTTATCCTCAGCTCCTGGAACTAATCAACTTGTACGCGCCCATAAGACCACTATGATCAACGCAACCATTTCTTGCATATAGATATTGCTCAAATTTCTCCATCTTGTATCCAGTTAACCGTATATGCAATGTCGCGAACATATGTGGCAACGCTTTGGACATTTTCTATGATTTTATTAATACATCCAAATCTCGCATTTACAGAATCTTGCAGGTAATGCCTACGGGACGCATCTCTCCTTCCATCCTTTTTTCTCATCATCTCTTATCTTCTTATGTCCTTTACATCTGCTGTTTCTTACTTTTTCTTTCTACTTTTTGTTGTTGAACTGACGTTCTTTATATACTTTACACTGACTATTACGGTACACTACTGGGAAATCATTTCCGTACATATATGAAGTAAATAAATACAATAAAATATAGATATAAAATATTATGCTCGATGCTTAACTTTCTTGAAACAAATTGAACGAAGAAACTTCACAAACTGTAAGCGCTTTAGGAATCGACTTGTCTTATTAATAAGTAAAATAAATGTTAAAAAGCTTTGAAGGACACGAATGCGATAGGAAACACAAATACGCTAGTGCCAAAAAACTGACATATATGTGATCCCTACATGTAATATACATATAGCTAATATACATACATGACGTGAATACTGTAACTTGGCTGGTTACGCTTCGTAATTAGTACATATGTGGTCATCGTGGAACGTTGCGAGAGCCACAAGCAGCCCTGTGCTGGCATCGCTAACATATCCATACGAGTTTCACTGCCATCGACATACACATGCACGTGCCATGCTATGCGACTCAACTTCCGTTTCACGACACATATTGTCATTTCCCTCTATTTCCATCTTTCCAATCAATCTTTCCTGCAACCCTTCCGTTTAACTCCAATCTATTCTATTTTATCGCGTTATTATTCATTTAATCGTAAATCTCTATTTCGTAGAACAAGGAAAACAAGAATGTGGAAAACTAAGAGACTATAACCGTATCGTCGATATACGGTCTTTCAAAACAATACTGAAAATAGCACCGATGACAAATTCTTATCTATTCGACGTACCCGACACGGCAACCTGACGAAGTATGTACATAATTATTGCGCATAAGAATCGAACGAAATGTATACAACGCGATACCGTTCCAATAGCTTCGACTGTAAAACTGCACAAACAAGAAAATCACGTTTCTATGTGCGCTATCGTGTTATTCGTATGAGAAGAAAGGACAGTCCGATGGGGAACCTAAGGAGATACCAGAAAGAGCTAAAGAGCAAAGGTAAAGGAGAAGCACAGGGGATGGTACTATATCTTGTGAACGAAAAAAGATATTATATGGTTAAAGGGAAAAACAAGGAGATGATATGTACGAGTAGTAGTAAACGAGCATAAACGAGAAGAGATGCAAGCCCTATGTGTGTGTGTGTGTATGCGCGCGCGCGTGTGTGTGTGTGCGAGCATACACGTTTTGTATATGTATACACATATAAAGGTAGGAAGAAACGGAGGATGGGAAAGGGGGGCAAAGGAGAAGAAACAACATCTCCTAACTCGCTTGCTCGCACGCACGCACGGTCGATCGTTCCTGCTGGCAGCCATTTTGTGCTTGCCCGTAGACCCGACATTCTACCCTGGGAAAGTATTGCCCGTAATTCGCTTTACCCCACACGTTTCTTCGTACAATTACACCTTTTTAGTTTACGAAAAAGGCATCAACTAAAAGAAAACACGTGAGAATGTATATACCTTGTTCCGTGATGTAAATTTCTTAATATACCGTTGTGTTTAAACGATCGAACGATTTGTACACCGAGACAATACTATATCAGATATCGTTCTGTAGTTCATCCAGTACAGTTTTGATCAAAAGTTTGCTTATGGCCGCCTTTAGCGTCAATTCTACTTCGCTTTTTACCGCTTTAATTAGCAATAACATATCGATATTAAGAAAAAGTGATTCTTTTCGAACAAAGGTTATCGTTAAGAATACGACAGCCGTTTGATGACCCGTCGTCTAAGGTCAGCCATTTAATCAATACCGAAGATTATACCAATGTACCATACTTCTCGCTAATTAAAATGAACTTTATACTTGTCATTGTTTCTCGATCGTTTATAAGCAACGCGATATTTTGTTATTTCCAAAGGGGGAGAGTGTCCTTATCGTTATCTGCGAAAATTAGAAATCTAGATCGAATAACGAAAATACCCAGCGAAATATCAGATGACACGATGTTGTTGTAAATTCGGTAGTTGTAATTAAATAGAAAAAACAGAAAAAAAATTGAACGATGCAAAGCGTAGTGTTACGTATAATAGCTAATCGGAGAACATTCCAAACTTATCGAATGGAATATGCATCCTCTAAAAACCATTTATAGATTCAAATATAAAATGCACTACCTCCTTGTTTCAGATATATACCTATATCATATTCGCTAGTGAGCAAATGCGACTGACGAGCAGGTTTGTCATAAAAAATGCATAGGATAAAGAAGTTAAAAATAAACTAAAGCGAGTAATTAAATGCATTGAATGAACCGTGAAAACACGAGTGACACGTAGACGATTGCGAGCATTGATTTTTTATTTCATAACGATGATTTAACTCGCTCATTAGCAACGCTTCGAGGTTTGTAACAACGATGTCTATCGACTATAATTGCTAATTATGTAGTCTTTGCAAGAATCTTTTCAACTCCCAGTATTCTTTTTCTCTTTGTCCCCTCTACACTGTCACATGATGGTCAAATGAACGAATTGCAATTACATACATCGCTTTACTCGAAAACCTCACTGTTGCCATTAGCGAGAACCCGTTAGCGAGAGCCGTTACGAGATAAATGGAAGTATGTAATTGCTACGGCAACTTATCCATTAAAGATCACCGATTAATTATACTTTATATAGTATTATATTGCACATATACAATCATAGAAGATAGAATATAGTGGCACGCGGTAGAATTCAACGACATCCTTTCTAATCGCTAGCTCAACGACTCTTCGAAAAATAAAACAGTGAAATGGTGTGTAATGGGGGACAGATAGCTCTTGGATGAACCGTGATCGGTGTTTGTATGAAAAACATCGCTATGACGGTACGTTATCGTATCGATCCATCTCAACGATTAATCTTAACAAAAACTATCGTTTCGAATAAACTCGTTTCGCTTTCATAAAACGAATGTCTAAGTTTTTGATATCGCAACAAAGATATACGTTAAATTCGTCGTGTTATTACGTAAAACAAAACAAGGTCATTGTTTATCTTTTAACTTGTGTTTACGTATCAAGCAGCTTACACTAATACCTAAATTACTCAGCCAAAAGGAAATAATCACAAACACAACAGTGTTTATTCGCAAGTTTGTTAGAAGAATACAATAGGACATCTATTTACAAGATATCGAAACTTTTAGTTTGCTTCCGTTTGTTTATCTACGTCCTATTTCTGCGTAACGAAAAGTTGGTCAAAGACAAATTTATTTCCTATCTTCGTATTTTATACGCGAATCTCGAAATCAGATTTCATTTTTTACATTGATATACAGGGGACAGGATCCATTGAAACATAGGATCTTTTGTTAATTAAATTGTGCTTAAATAGAAAATGAATTTGTAAAATGAGTATGAAATTTCGAAAACCAATTGAGCCACTTGTAAAGACGACCTAGTAAACTCTCGAATTAAAGACGCAAAGACGAGGCCGCATCCATTATGATCGTAATCGATCGTAAGCCACCGTGTCGCATCGTTGCATGACACCGTGTGCTTTGTGATAATTGTATTGCGCGAAACATTACTTTACACCTAACCATACCAAAAACGCTGAAAACGATCGAAAGTAGTCAGAATGTACATTGTGCGTGTACAAATAAGCTACGAATCCGACTCGACACGATACCGATTCTAAAGAAGATAAACCAAAGAAATGCTACTGCTACGATTCGAAATTGAAGAACGTGCGTACGTGCATGTAACACGCATGTATGTATGTATACGTCGCGTACCGGCTTTGCTCTGGCTTGCAACAACTCCACGCAAGTTGCACACACTCGAAAATAAGTATACACGCGAGTACGCACACGCGCTATGCCACGCCACTATACCATACGACACGAGACGAGACGAGACGAAACAAGACGAGATGCGACGAGACGAAACGGGACGAAATGGGACGAAACGGGACGACACGGGACGAGACGAGACAAGACGAGACGAAGCGATACGACACAATGCGACACATCACGCATCAGCAAGTGGTGAATACATACGCGCCCGATAAAAATGTGTACACGACGTACGAATGAAAAATACAACGTTGTATAAATCGATGGAAATACAAGCTTCTTACCATCGTGCGCTTGTATCGAAGACTGGACAAATTCGCGTTGATCGTTTCAAAAATCCACTTTTTCTTTTCTTTTGTTTCATCGATGTTGTCTCGTGTTATCGTTCATACGAATTCATCGAAAGTGGTGTATCCCAAAAGGTAATCCAATTCGAAGAAAGATGATTAATTTTCCAGTATTGTCGAGTGTCTCGTGGCGCGTAGAAAATTCACCTCGCGACCTCGTTCCCACGCATAAACGCGAACACACTAGGGACGAATCACTCAACCAGATCTCGATACGTTTAAATACACAGGCGGTCGCGTTCGCGCACGCTCGCACAGACACATAGATACTGCCTGTTGTACGCACTTTACATCGTGTACAGTATACAGTGTACAGGCTCGATTATCCATGCGACGCTACGCGCGTTCCTCTTCTTTTTCGGTAGTAGCGTTAACTAACCGATGCGTGTGCCCCGTCCACCTTCACTCTCGCTCACTTGTTTCACCTTGCATCTCCTTTTCTCCTTTCTTTCTCTTTTTCCACTGATGTTACTATATTCTCCTATTAAAATCCTCTTTAACACACAACAATCTAACAAGCTAACACATAACGATCCTGCACTACTTTTCGTCACACACGATAAACACGTACACACGACGAAGGAACGAACATACGTAGCACTTTCCCGAAGTCCGAGGACGCGTACATCGTACGCGAGTCCCCTTTACGCGACCAACATTCGCAGGCCCCAATAGATTCGATAGCTGCCTTCTCCTCCTCTTCTTTCACTTCTGGACAGACAAAAAGATACCGTGTAGCTAAAAATTACAAAACTGGCATCGTCGTGTTCGATCAACCAGCCATACTTGCGATAGTTAGGATACGTCTGGGCGACATTCGCTACAAACAGAATACACAAAACACAACGAACGGGATGTTAATACCAACACAGAACGAACATGCCCGTGCGCATTCGTTCGTTTGTCGTTTGCTCGCGTGCTCACCCTGCTACACACGCAAGAACAGACACAGAGACGGAGTTATCGAGAAAGATAGAAACACCAGGATGAAAAAGGGAAAGGAAGGAAAAGAACAGAGCATCCATGAGAGCGAGAACGAAAGAATATAATACGTGCATAAGTTTGCGTGCGTGTCGTACGTGTTTGTATACGTGTATATATGCGTGTGTATGCGCGCGCGCCCGTTCTTGTGTTTCAGTATATGTGTGCCTGTATATATACGTGTACGTGTAAAAGAGAGAAGTTGCACGCAGCACCCTGTGCGTCTTTATCTGGCAGCTATCGAGGATACGATTATCATGCGCACTCTCTCTTTCTTCGTTTCCACTCAATGCCTCCGTGTTTCTCAGTGGCTGCGTACGTGAACGTCTACCGGTCTTCAACTGCTCTGGATCGGTGCTATTCGTTTCGATCGCGCACTCTCACAAACAAACACACATACCGACCGTAGACTCGTGTATACATTGAGAGACGAAGCAGAGCTCCTTCTTCGTCGTCGTCGTTTCGTTCGGCCGACGCCGCGCGAGAAATATACACACTTTCTTTTCCAAATATCCAGTTTTTCTTCCACTTGAACACTTTCGAATCTTACCGATAATATCCCAACGTACTGTAAGTGCACGTACCTCCTCTGTTTACTCGAAAAATCCCGGTTTTCTGGCCTGCGATCAGTAAAGAAAAAACGCAGACACCGCACCTCCCTTGTCAGAAAGCACTCACGGCAGACCGCAACACATGGCTACGGGCCTCCACCAAGATCGGCTATCCTCGACTCTATTCGGCAAACTTCGGATAGGACCGTATCTATCGCTTCGGTTGCCCTTCTCTTCCCTTATGAACGAGAAACCAATGCATTTTTCATTATCTCACCATACAAATCATTTTTAACAGATTAAAAAATTTCACTTCGTTTTACACTTTATGAACGCCATTTGCGGCAAAAGTTGTATCGATTTGCAGAATATCTTTCATGTTTATATATACAGACTTGCTAATTTCCGGTTAATATTGCATCGATAAATATTATGTTGTACCGTTTAAATTTTATCAATTCAAATTTTATTTTATTATGTATATTGTCATTTTATTCATTACCACGTACTTAAGTTTTTTATTTTTCTTAATCAAAAGTGACACGCTTTGGGTGCTTGAAACATAAAAGTTTACCTTAAGAAATGTAGATAGTTTTTTCTGTTCGAAGATGTATCGAAGGTTCTAACTGCATAGAAGCAGATGTGGATATCCGGCGAGAAAAGAAACGAAGGAAACTAAAGCAACAGAAAAGAAAAAGAAAACGAAAGATAAGGAAAGGGGCGCCTGGACGTGGATTTCCGGTGCTGGCCAACCGTTAGAAGCAGGGCGAGGGTTCTGCACAGGCGTCCTCCGTCGTCTTCTACCGAAGGCCGTGTGGTGTCACGGTGAGCGTGGCAAAACCCGGAAAGAAGAAAAGAAGCCGAAGGAGCGTGGAGAAGTACGAAGGAACACGAAGGAGCCCGAAGGAGCTAGATACCCTCCTCCTACTCTTCCTCCTCCTCCTCCTTCACCTCCTCCTCCTTCACCTCCTCCTCCTTCACCTCCTATTCCTTCTCTTCACCATCTTCTCCTGGTTTTCCTCGTCAAAAGCAGCCCTGATTGTGAGCAGTGTATATACATATATATGTACATCGAAACAAAAATCTCTTTCTCTCTCTGTCTTTCTCCCTTCTTAGTACTCCTTTTATATGTAATCTCAACGTATTTTCTTACACGAGCCTTTCATACATATTACTCGATAGGAAAATTCAACTTCGAACAAGTCGTATCAAACTCGTTCGACGCAGCCACTACATTCACCCAAAAAATGGTTTTACAAAACATTTTATTTTTATCGTGAATTTCATAGAACAATTATATCGTTTTCTTTTCCTTTTTTTTTTTTAAGTACATCTTCATTGCTGATATTTATACGATACTTTGTATAACGTATGCGATAAACCGATCGAATCAACATGTACATGCATTGACTTTGATCCTTGACAGTTTCGTAATATATGTTCTTCAAGACCCCATCCATAGCTGGTACAGAACATTTTGTTTCTCTCCATTGCTCCATTGCTCTTCTTTCTTCCCTATTGTCTCTCCTCGTCAGAACTTCCCCACTCAGCATCGACACCACGTCACTTTACTTTTTCTGCTCCCCCCTTCTATATATTCACACACACGTGCATAGTGCATACTCAAGTTCGCTCATTCGGTTGGTTCTTCTCGAGTACCATCTCTTTCTCGTCGACGATTCTTAGTTCCCATAATGAACCGTACGACGTGGATCGTGGCTAAGAGTAAACGGACGTAGCAGTTCCATTAATGATAGCTTTAAAGGAACTTGACCTTTTCAAGCTGCTAGACAAATCTACAACCAAAATTCATTTCGCAATATTATTCTTCTATGAGTAATTATGCTGTTCACGAAAACCCATCCTTACTTTATTCTTCGTTTTGCTATTCTTCCAATCTCGTTATACCCACGTTTGAAACATTTCGAGTCTTGAATCATTTACGTGACAGTTATAGACATCTAATTGTAATCCGATTTCGATCGATTAAAAAGGAAGAAAAGAGAAAGCTACTTCTTGTTCGTATTTCGATTTTATTATGCATAGCGTTGTTAAAATGCTACGATATTTCCGAGCATTATTACAAATACAAAAATTTGCAACATAATTTGTTCAAACTCTTAAAACGGTCGATCATCTTTTCACTACATTGCGGTAAATAATGTAATTATTGTGTAATTATTTACTGGGTTTGAAGCAGTAATAAATGCAGTGAAAACGAGCTGTGAGGTAAATCTCAATGCCTCTTTTTTACGATATACTGATCCTGTTCATTCCAGGTGTGTGTGTGTGTGTGTGTGTGTGTGTATCCTTGCTTACAGAGCAATAACAAACAAAGTATCAGAACGATAATAACAAATGACAATATCTTTTTAGATAAAAGTTTTCATTAAGCTTGCAAGCAATCGAGGTAAAATTTTACGCCTTGATTGTGTTTCTCTCTTCGTGTTCAACTCCTTTTTCTCCCCTTTCTCTTCCCCCTCTTTCGTATACAACCTCTCGACCGTTAGTCCTTCGTAAAATTGTCAATGATTGAATGCTACACAACGAAACGACGAAATCATCATATATCGAACGAAATTACGTTACTTTGTAAAATAGGATTTATTCCGTTGTTACATATTTGTATTCGATAGAGAAGAGACGTTTGAAACACAGTGACATTGCTACTTTCGATAAGCGAAACCAATATCAACATCGTAAGAGCGGTCGATGATGACTTATGAAATCGTAAAACAATTTTTTCTTTTCGAACATCGACGTAAAGCAAATTTTCTCAGAGAATTCCCAATGTAGATCTTAGCTCGATATTTTTTTCCAGTCTCCTCTCCTTATTTTTCTTGTCTTTTTCTGCAATCGATTCGCGAGAAATCTTTACGACACAAGGACAGCGGTTTGAAGTAAAATAGAAAAAAAAAAAAAAAATGAAAAGAGGAGAATTAGAAAGGACGACAATGTTCACTGTCCCAAGTTTGGTATGTCCGAGCCACGAGCGAAAAGCAACGTTGTCAACGAATCGATATCCGGATGGGCGTGGCCTTGTCGATCCTCGCGGATGCTATAATGTAGAATTTCTCGATGCGATCGTTTTCATTCGAAAAATTTAGTCTCTCGTAAACTCGATTCGATTCGACTCAAATCGACGTTGCATTGATTTGGTTACATCGCGTCCGGGTTTCGTTGAACCATTACCAAAGCTACACTTATCTTACTCTTGTATGTTTCTTTTCTTTTTACTTCCTACAACATTAACTAGGAGCGCAGTGTCATCGCTATCTTGTTCCAACTTCAACGTTCATTTAATAACCTTTTCCATCTGTCTCGTTCTCCGCTCCCTTTTCAGTATTTTCTACTGTCATTGAACTATAAAAAATGCGTCTCTCGAAATCTATTTCAGTACGATAAAAAATATCGAGACCAACTGCTTCAAATGTAACGCATTCGCTAATTGAATTACGGCTAATTTTGTTAATATCCAAATTAATATCAATTACTTATCTTTACAACAAATACTTAAAGTCGTGTATATAGACACGACAGAACTTGAAATTACAATTTGTTTGGTGTAGAAGAGATTCGATGCAAGTTTAGTGTGAGTGGGGCGTTGCAGAAGCAGGAGTAGAAGCAGAAGTCTGGTTGAAACGTCGGAGAGCAGATCGGACAGGACTGACAGTGGATGCGTGTGCGGAGAAGTGGATGAGAGAAAGGATGTGGAAGAGCGCAAACGAAAGGTAATAGGCAAGGGGAATGCAAAGGAAAAGGGAGCGTGGAGTATGAAGCATAGAAGAAAGAGAGGGGAGAACTCGGGGAGAAAAAGATAGGGGACAGTACTACGCGAGAAGAGTATTCGCAGCATGTGGTCTTGTCAACCCCCTCGCGCGCACGGTTCTCTTTCACTCATCTTTCTCATCCCCTCGCGTGTCCTTTGTGCTCGTATCTTCCATCTACTTCACACACCGATTTCGTAGTTTCATTGCCGTTACACCAGTTAAATTCCCCCCGAGGTTCGAAATTTAGTTTCTACCTCGTCTATCCGCTTTGTAAATACTAATTGCTCTATACAAATATCTGAAACCCATTGAACGTTTTCTTCTTTGTGCGAAATTGCAGATAGGAATCTTCTTATCCTTCCTTTCTTATCCGTCGCGTCCCGTTTTAGTTTTATAACGTTTTTATAATATCAAGCATATTTATATATATTTTTTCTGGTTCTTTAGTTTGTTACACTTACGGCATAATTACTCGAAATTATGGAAATTTTTATACGTCCTTACTCGATGAATCAATTGACAGATTGCACCATCATTCTTACTTTAGGACAAATTACCTCATCGGATCGTTATAGAAACTATGCTATCGAATCTGCAGAGAGTAGAGACATAAATTATCTGGTTCGTCATACGACTACATAGGATGAAATGGTCGTTCATCTGTACTTGGCATACTTTGTCCTACTTTGACCTTTTCCAACATTCCATATACCCTTGTCCCCTAATAAATTTGCTTCTTATCTGTGAAATCCATTTACAGCTTTACCTTATCCCTTCTCTTCACAGATCATTTCACACAATACTAATGAATGTACACAAGTGTGCACAGTGTACGCATGCGCATACGCATACACGCTTGAAAGCAAATTAAAGCTCCGTCCGTTTCCCTTCGCTATTCTCTGTATTACATTAGTACATTTTATGGCACAAGTTTGTTGTGGTAATAAAAGATAACAGTAAGCGAAAGGTTAACGTTGCCAACGAATAGACGGTCGATTCTATACATCGAGGAAATGAAGAAGAACAATTACAGAATATCTATAAAATGGTCGATACAGCAGGTAGGAAATCTGTAGCTACGTCACTGAACGACTACCCTCTAGCGGTTCGGTAAGTTGCTAGGATACACCCCATGTTCGAACCCTCCCACGATTCGGCTATCGGTGCCCTTCTACTTTTCACCGCGTTGCTTCCATTGAAAGAAAAACACCAGCTGAATTAGATGCAGATCCAAACCGAGCTAAATTCCAGGTCATTCTGATTTATCGTTGATAGTCCCTCGATTTCGAATTTATCCTGTTAGCTGTATATTAACAAACGAATTTACGAACGATACCTTTCGCCGATGACGGGAACCTTCCCTAATAACAGAACCTTTACCAGGACAAATCTTAAAACAAACAGATTTAGAAACCTAACTACTAATAGGAATTTATTTTTAAATCATGATCGTAAATTCAACTATTCGACGACAATCTGTTCTGATTCTTGTTTCTTTCCTTCTATTTTGCTTTACTGTAATATTGATATTGTTATTAACATGACATTGCAAATTATTTGCGATACCTATTTCCTCTACCAAACTAATTCATTCATCACTCAAGTATAAAACTGTAACTATCTTTACGAATACTTTTATTGAATTGCAATGGTCACAATATTTTTGTAATATATGAAATAATTGATATAATATTTAAATTGTCGTACTTAGCTGTTCTTACCGCTCGCCCCCTTCATTTTCGCCCACCCACTCTCACTCTCTCTCTCCCTCCCTCTCTGTCTCTCTCTCTCTCTCTCTTTCTCTTTCTGATACATTAATTGCTTGTTTTCACAAGTACAATGTCGTATATCTTACTACCTGAGTAACTACATACTTTGTAGGAACATGGATAGGTCGCGCAATACATTTATCTGATATACATAATTCTTGGAGAAATGAAATTCATTTACTGCCGACGCGTAGTATCATGTCCAAAGGTAAATTAGAGACAAATATAAAAATACAAATAACACTTACCGTTTCCTTCTAAAGACCGGAAGTTGTTCCAGATTTTTTAGTAGTGACATCTTTCGTAGTTGACGCGAACTTATCTATTCGACATGTACCGGTTTACTCGCGGTAACCGGTACTAACCCCAAACATGAAACCAAACACTTGATCGTACACTATTATCGAACTGTTTCACATCTGCACTTTTAAACAATTATGACAACTGAATAGAATATCACAAAAATTCACTAATAATATGTTATTTAAGTAGAATTACTCATAAATACACGCTCAAAATGGCAACTCACGAACCAATCGTCTCTGCTTGTGCGTTTACCAGTACTGCTGTAAACACTTGGTAGTCAAATTAACGACTATAATATTGAAAACTTGTCATGCTTTCTGATTACAACAAAAAATTAATCGATCAAGGAAACGATGGAAATTAATTATACGTGAAAGTAGTCCATATTATATTATAAATACATATGATATGGAAATTAAAGATAGTCATGTTGTATGTTGAAATTGACTAGGGTATTTGAAATCCGGCAGTCACAGGTCGAAGCGCCACTAGTGTCATGGTCTTTTCCTGTTCACGCTTACTCCAAGGAAGACGTGAACGAAGTTTGTATGGTAAGGGATTCGAAGATTCGATAACTGTACCTGTTCAGTTGTGTTGAAAAAAGTGATATCATTATATTGGCAACATACAAACTATAGTCGGTGATTAAAAACGTATAATACGTTCTACTATTTAGTAGCTAAATATGTTTCGATTTGTACACGCGACCACATGGCCACATGTCTTCGTGTTATTCGTATACAAGTTTTTATATCAACAAAGTTGTGGTGTTCCATAGATAACAATGAGAAGACGTTGGAAACATTCAATTTCAAAGAAATTGCGTTGAATGTTTATATCGTTTCAACTACTCCACGCTGTTACAATTTCTGTCAAACTTTACTAGTTATACAACTAAGCGATGTTTATACATATTTCTTTCTCTTTTTTTCGTTTTCTTTCTTTTTTTTCTCATTTCTATTAATGTATCGCATTGATTGACATTTAATAAAAATAAACTGCGTTTGCAATATTTGTATGCGTTAAATGGAACATTTTTCAAATTTTCAATTTTTATATTCTTTTTGCAGAATAATGAATATATTCTCTCTGTGATTTGTGCACATAGTGCTAGAAATTGGCGATCAATGATTTTGCATTATTAATATATAATTTATATAAATAACAGTTTTTAATGATAACTTTTATTTTACAGATAAATCATGGCTGATATAGAAACGTTTGATGATATGGTGGTACCTACCACTACAACTTTACCACTGGCACTTTCTGCTGAATTGCCAGAAATTAAATTATTTGGTCGTTGGAATTGCGATGATGTGCAGGTGAACGACATGTCATTACAAGACTATATCGCTGTAAAGGAGAAAAATGCAAAATATCTACCACATTCTGCTGGACGTTATGCTGCAAAACGATTTCGAAAAGCTCAGTGTCCCATAGTTGAACGTCTTACAAATTCTTTAATGATGCACGGAAGAAATAATGGCAAAAAGTTAATGGCAGTAAGAATTGTAAAACATGCCTTTGAAATAATTCACCTGCTAACGGGTGATAATCCTTTACAGGTAATGTATATATTATAGTCATTTTTTTTGTAACTAATTATGGTCATTCTATTTTATATATGTACATATGTATGTAAATAAGTAAAATCAAAATGAAAATGTGTTTACGCACGTTTATCTTTACGTTTATTACGTTTCTACGAAGGTTCTTGTGACGGCTATCATTAACTCAGGACCAAGAGAAGATTCCACGCGTATTGGTCGTGCTGGTACAGTTAGAAGACAAGCGGTGGATGTTTCTCCGCTACGACGAGTAAATCAGGCCATTTGGTTGTTATGTACTGGTGCTAGGGAAGCCGCATTCCGTAATATTAAGACGATCGCCGAATGTTTGGCGGATGAACTCATCAATGCTGCCAAAGGTTCGTCTAATTCTTACGCGATTAAAAAGAAAGACGAACTCGAACGTGTTGCTAAATCTAATCGATAAACATGTTTATTTGTGAAAACATAAAATAAATGATATATCTTTAAAGTGATTCTTGTTCTATATGTTTTCCGTCCCTTTCGTTTATATACTACACGTATAAGGATACATCATGGTAAAAAAAAGACCGAATTATTATTCGAATAAACGTTATTTGATCTTCAATTTCATAATTTTGTCCGTTAACGAAATAACGAGCGAATTCTGTTGGAAGGCTAACACAAAAGTGAATAAAATCAACAGGGAATGATTCGATTAAGATAAAGATGAAAGGGAGATAAACGATATTTAGAAATTTCATGATTCTTTAATTTGAACATACCAAGCGTAGTTGACAATTTATTGTCGAGATAGCGATGTTGTAGCGATGCAGTGTTACCACTACAGAAAATGTATCGTATAATTTAGAGGTTGAGTCAAATCGGAAGTTGATCGCGTAATTGGTTTTTATTTCAGAGAAATAGGTCGTACATGTACGATCATGTCAGGATTATTGAAAAAGGTAATGTCTCTGTGTGTAACTTAATATAATTAGTAACTTGCTAAAATAATTGGATAATATCTCTTTCATTCTCGAAATGGTTCCGTCATTTCGTTCAAAACATAACCATACCGATAACGTAACGGTATGATTATAATAAACATCTCAAACCTTTTTTTTATGTTCTGTTCAATAAAAATATCTTTTTATTCATAGTCAACGAAATTGACTGGACTCGCTGTAGCTGTGAATCCTCGTGTGGAACTTCGTACATTGTATGAGAGAATTTTACGGCTCGCGAATGAAATGCCAAAAGACTACATTTACAGGAAATCTATTGAAAGTTTGGTTAAGGAAAGGACCGATATTATATTACAGGTTATTTCCCACTTAAAGATTCTTAAATACTACATCAGATAAAAAGGATATTTGGACTATATTTTTATTTCGAATCGAATTACCGATATAATATGTACATATCTGACGTTGCAGAATGAAAGCATTCCTGATATAGAGGAAAAGATAAACCAGGGACAAGTAGAGGAACTAATAATTCACGCAAAGAACGAAATCAGCTTGATGCAGAATATGCTCGAGTGCAAGCCATGGGAAAGCTTGATAGAAAAATCTCCACCGCATCAGTGGACTTGGCCCCCTCACAAATAATTTTAATCACCTTTCAAATATTTGTACATAGTACTAAGCGAATAGCTTATTGGTTAATGTAATAGAATCATAGATTAAATTATACTTCCTTGTAGCAACGCATTGCCAACGTTCATGTTTATTGTTGATAGCAAGTACGTATTTCCTAAAGCAAATAGTTGCTAATATGAAACAAGGATAAGCATTTAGTTATGAATAATTGATTTGCGTTCGATTTGTGTGAACTTGGTGTGCGTAAAGACACGAGGTGTTGAGGTAAAGGATCGCAGAAGGAAGAAAATCGGATGATACATCACGATTCAAACATTTAGCGTAAAAAGGTGGCGAAATGTTGAACAGCTACGTCTAATTGTTGGAGCTTTAGAAGAAACGTCACATGACACACTCATATAGAAGGAATACGTTGAAAGGAATGCGGCAAGGATGAGATAGGTAGGGGAAGGGACAATGCTATGCGTTACATGGTTAGGTGAAAAGGATGGAGAGATAGTAGGCAGGTTGGTAGATAGATGAAAGACGAGCGATGGTAGGAGAACGGTTTTAACCAGTGTTCACAGGGGTGGGGATTCGAGGGCCGCCGTCGCCGCCGCCACCGTCGCTCAGTTCCGATTTCGCGTCGCGTTCGAGGATAAGGACCGCGCGGATCGCACTCTCTTTTGAGTCGTCCTACCATCTAAACGCACCGTGCAGTTCGACGATTTCGCTCTTTGTTTTCTCCTTCCTCTTTTCTCCTCTTTCCTCCTTTCTCTTTTTCCTCTTTTTCCATTTTTGCAACTATTTTCCCTCCTCTCCCACACTTTGATCCTTCTCTCATCCTTACTCTATATCTTGTTCTTCCTGCTGCCATACCTACTTTCTCGTTCGCTTTCTCGTCAGCCGATTTTCATCTATCCTTAATCGTTCCCTATTGCCACGCTTAATCTCGTGGCAGACGTTCGCATACCGAAAGTACGACTATAGTCTCGCGAATTCGACATTTGAAATTTAACTAGCCGTCGGGAAAATTGCGCGTGTGCTACAGCGTACGATAACAGTCGATCTCTAGGAAGAGAGAAGTCGTACCGCACGGAAATACTCGCGACAGTGAATAATATCGTACAATTCGACTTTTACGTGTTGTTTGCTGTTTATTCTACGCTACCGCTAACTCTAATTAAGGCAAGTATATATGTACATGTAAATGTAATAATACCGAGGAAATGGTCGAAAAATGTGTATTTATCGCAATCATAGGATCGATAAATCTTGAATTCCTATATTGACGAATAGAAGTGTGTTGCTTTCGGTTTTTCGTACGATGACAGGATTTTAAAGGGCAGCAGCCATGAAATTACTTCGAACATTGTACGAATTTGTATCCCGACTGCTTAAGAATCGATGGCCTCCTTTCGAACGCACAGACCTTTCGCGCGACGCGACGCAACAGAAATTTTAAAAGGCCGTGTATTCGAAATGGCCAACAAACACGGTGGGAGCATCATTCAGGAGATAAATGTGCACGGCAGATTCTAAGATGAGGAACAATACTCGTGGAAAAAACCGTGTCCCTGTTCCCGTTCGCGAATACAATGCGCGTAATTTCGTTGATTGCGACGAAACGAAAGCGGTGGAGATATTAGCATCGGTCGAACAAACAGCGAGAACAGTCTCGCGGGAGATTTGTCTTTGCTGATTTCTCGAACGATTCTCGAATCGTTGATCGTGGAAAGAATCCGTACGATCGCGGTTGGTTGTTGTCACGAAAGATGGGAGAAATACAGGAAGAATAGACAAAATCGGAAGAAGATTAACGCGCCGTGACGTTGCCCCGTTAGATGCTTCCCGCTCGATGTGCCTTTACCGAGAGACCACTAGCTTTGTTTACTCTTTAACGATTCCTGCAGCGCGACGTTTTCTCTTTCTCGTATCCGTTTTCCTCTTTTTTTCTCAATCCATAGCCGCGACGGAGCTTTTGGAAAAGATCGAAGCACGAGGAATCATTAAAGATTCGTCGTTTCATATATTTCGAGAGGATGGTTTGAAGCTTAAATGTTTGTTCTGCGACGCAGGTGAGAGGGATCGCAAATGCGCGTTGGTCGTTTTTCGCGCTAGCCATTCTGGCTTGAATTTCCGCTTAAGTTACAGCTTAGACGCGATTAAAAGGCGTGCAAGTCGAGCCAGAATATCGATTCGCTTCGCTGGGGACGTTTCGCCGCTTGATTTTTCCTTACCAGTTCACTTTATCAGGGTGTCACATACAACAACATAGTTCAGGTTCGGAAGTGGTACTACGTAAGGATAATGCGATACAGAGCTATCCAAGGTTGATCGACGGTATTTTCTTGCGTGTTTTACGAACGAGAAAGCCGTGCGTTGAAGCGGTCGATCGGCGCGTAGGAAAGTTTCGAAGAAGGAAATTTGGTTTGCGCGCGTCCTATATGATGTCAAGTTTGTTCGCGCAGCCGCAACTGCATCGAATCGTAAGCAAGCGTATATACTTGTCTACTTTGTGTATACGTCTATGGTAGCGCGTTACGCGTAGTTTTCATTTGTTGCCTATTAACGAAGCTTTCGCTCGGTAGTTTCCAATTAACGAGACAGTATCTCACGAACAACGAATCTCGACTCGTAAAGCGACGGTCGTATTACTCTCCTCGCTTCCTTGAGAAAAGCGGTTCACTTCTCGCACGGAGGACTGTCGGATCTTCCATCCTTTCTCTTCTAACACTCGTAGTTTCTTCAATGCGCGGATGATTACGGTTCGTTTCGCTTCGTTTCATTTCGCTTCCCATCCGTTTCGTTTCTTTCGATTCCGTTCGACTAGACGCACAGTTTCACACCGTCTTCTTTCCTCGATCAACATCGTTGGCAGGCTCATTGCTAATGGAGCCCTTCCCTTTTCTTCTTTCCTTTCTTCTCTTTCAACGAAGGATATATTTAAAAGAGCCGTGTCGGAATATCAAATAAAATCATTCGGATCTTGAACGCATCGCTGTTCCTTCTTTGCGCAAACACAGCTTTCACTTCTTGCTGGTTCTTGCCATTTGCCCTTCAGCGTCGAGGACGTTACAATCCTCGTTGAATTATCGCGGCTGGGCATGCCATTCTTCATCAGTCAGTGGATTATGGATTACGAGTAGCATTCGTAGTAGCTCTATTTTGGTTAAAGTCGATATGTAGAATCGCGTTGGCGGACGATATTTGTTGGGGAAAGAAAAGTATGGCGAAATTTGACCAACTCCACGTACATATTTGCTTTCGAGGAATCGTGGATCCGCGCAACGCGCGCAGGAAGTTTCGCAACGAACGCTTCATCTCACGAAAGAATCGCACGTATGGGCGGGCGCGCGATTGACCTGGATTTTCGATGCTAGTTTCCCGGTAATGCGACAGCAGTCAAAGTACCGCGCGCAGCAATAACAGAGAGAATCGTGGTTTGAATGAGGTCAGTAGTCGAAAGTTGACGAGAGAATAACGATAGGTACGACGATGATTACGATGGCAATGGCGATGACAACGTTGTGGTGATGACCACGAGGGTAAACAGCGAGTTAAGTCGAAGCTACTAAAGGCATAGAGACAAAATAGAAGTATATCTCTTATATATAGTATATACTTGTTAGTAGACTCGCGCTGCACGAGAAAGAAATGCTCGGAAAAAGTGGTGGTTCGGGAGAGTGATCGGAGGGCCTCCCCGGGCGCCGAATATTCCGCGAACTCCGAACATCGAATCGGTCGCGTCGTTCCCTCGATTACCGATCGCATCTATCTCTGCTTCGTGTCCGAAAAGTTCCGTGCTCTCTTTCATTCTCGCATCGATACTCCCCCTTCTCTCTCTTTTCCTTCTCTCTTTTATTAACCGGAATGTAACTATACGTACACTTAGCTCTCTCTTTACCGGTACACATTGCTCGACGGCTACCACCACCAACACCATCATATAGATAACGCACACACGTCGTTTCCTCCCTTCTCTTTTCTCCGCCTTTCGCTCAATCGCTCTGCGAACCTTGCTACGTAGCTTTCCTTCCGCATACCAAAATTCCTGGGAAACGATGCTGAGAAAATAATTCCGAACGATGCCGCTTCTTTTTTTCGCTTTTGCGGCGTTCTTTCTTTTCTGGTTTCGTTTGGCTCGTTCGTTCGATCGAATCTCCGATCCTCCGAGATTTTACGCTCCTGCTAGCCAACACGCATGCGCACAGGTGCGGCGAACGGAATAGGTGCGGCACAGTGCACTTGTGCGACTCTGACTGACCCAGATGCCTCGCGAATAAAACCCATCCGTACTCGTTCTCGATATCCTGCCGTTCTCTTCTATCTTTCTCCGACCCCCGCACCCCGTCCTCTTCCTACTTTTTCTTGTCTCCTTCTGCAAACTTCCCACTAAGACCAAACCTCAGCCCTTCTGCCCTTTTCGTTTTAGCTCGCGCCCAGATCCAACAATCGCGCGATAATCCCTGTTCGATGTATTTTCGAAAAAAGAAGAGCGCTCGTTCGTACTCGTTGTTGCTGTCGTCGTCGTTTGTCACTGGCGTTTGATGCGTCAAACGATCCGGTCGGGCATATGCCTTGCCTAGACGATTTTTGCGCGGGAACGCAACTCCGAACTAGAAACATAGAACGAAAGAGCAAATGGCAAGACCCACGACGATCGGGCAGTTAAACGATAACCGGTTATGCGTTTCGTTCGCTCTCCTTCCGTGGAACTTGCCTTCGTTCCTGGATAGTGTTCGGCGCTTTTGCTTTCCCTTCTCTTTGTCCTCTATATTTCTTTCCGTCACTCGTCGTTTTCCTGATCGATCTCGTCTTACGACGCTAACGCCAGTGCGACGATAAGCGAGCACGAAGCGACGAAAACGGATGACAAGCAACGGTCGTTGTAAGAAATTTTGCCGCGAAACGACGGAAGAGGAAGTGGCACGTACGAGCAAATACGGAAATCGTACACGGTCTATTACGGTGCCGCGTAATACATACGGCATTCGAACCGTTACGAGAGAAATCGAGGCGAAGGTCCGACGCGCAACATCGGTCTAGAGCCTGGGATCATGCAACTATTCGGCCAACGACTCACGTCCCGTGAAGCGAGCCAACGATCCACGACTAATCGCCGCTGTGTACCCGCTGTACGGTAGACTTTGCCGTGTCAGATTCGAAACGATCGCTTCTCTCCTTTTTTCCACTTGCCCACCTGTCGTTTTTCTCCTTTTCTTCTTGCGCTTGTTCCGTTGCGTCGATTCGGCTAGGAATAGGCCACGAGTGCAACGCGACGTCGACATCGATTCGTGTTTTGTCCTACCGCGGCAACTGACGGCATTCTCCCGCCATTCTTCCCCTTCTCCGGACTGGTTTATCAACTTTCGGATTCCTTCCGCGGATTCTTCCGTTTACGTTCTCATCGATCGAATTTCGGTCATGAAACGCGTTCTCGACTTCGAAAGCAAAGAGAGAATGCGCAAGATGAGAACAGGCTGGCAGTTATCGCTTGTCCGCTCTCACCGGATATACCGGATCGAACTTGTCCTGGAAGACTCTCTTTTTCACACGTGGACCGCGACCTCGATCCGATTTCATCTACCGCGTGTTTCAATTTCTCTTTCTCTCTCTCTCTCTCTATTTTCTTTTTCTTTTTCTTCGCCTCTCATACATACAGAGATGCAGGAACGACCTCATCCGATTTTCCGATCATTACCGACCGGACTAATTGGGTTATTGGCGGCAATCGCTGCGGCGATAGACGAACGACCAGCCGAAGGTCGAGGAAGCGTTACGGCAAAGATGACGACGACGAAGATGCCTCTCGGCACAGCTTTCTCCTCGCTTTTACGCAACAACGTCGGGAACGTTGCTCGAAAGATCGAATACTCGTTTAGCGGAAAAAAAGCAGGCGTGTAAATTTACTCGTCGTATTTATCGTCGCGTCTATTCGAGCGTGATGCGATCGAGCTAGTCGATTTTTCAAAGAAGACGAGCAACGCGCACGCAGTATATCCCGCCGGCCGTCGATTTATCGAGACTCTTGCACTAATTCGAACCCGTTAGGCAAAACCGTTACCGCTGGTATCGAGCACGGTTGGTCTTCTCTTCGGTTCGCTCAGTTCGTCTCCACGAACGAGAAGCATTTCGTCGGCTCGACCAACGTTATGCCAAGTAGAACGAAATATGAGTGGAAAGCAAAAAAGGCAGGGAAGGCAGACGAGGCAGAAGAAAGCGAGGATGATGAAATTACAAAGAATTTTAGGAAGCGCCGAATGCACGGACGATGGAGGATCGGTCGCGGTTCTCGTAGCTGCAGCGAGGACGCCGCAGGGTCATCGAGATGGGCAACAATGGTAGCAGTTCTCGAGATCAGCAAGCTGCGTCCGTGTGTTCGAACGGGCTGACCGTGCCGGATGGAGCAAATCGGGGTTGGTCTCAGTCTTTCCCTCGGGAATTAACGAGACATCGGTCGCAGCCAACCGCTGCGCGCAAGGTCCTCCCCGAGCCACCGAATCAGAGGTTACGCGCCACCGACAACGGAAGTATCATACAGAACGGTGGAACGATCAGTGGTCGCAGAGCACCGACGTTCGCGTCGTCTCGCGACCTCACCAAGGTGAAACTCGTCGTTAATTAGTAGAAAACGAACGCGACCTAGAAAATCATGCATCATTGCCTTGACCGTCTTTCTGTTGCAGCGTACCAACGATCCTTCCTTTCGGGAGAGAAGCGGTTCCGCATCGAACCTCGTCCAACCCTGTTCGAGGAGGATCGATCGGCACTGCTGTCGCTATCGAGCCGACTCGAGTCGGCCAGATGCGAACACCAGTGCCGGCAATCTGAAGAAGTTTGGCAGCGAGCCTGATCTTCGTTGTTCTCCAGATCTGGTCTATCCTCCGATCCCGGGCCGTTCCGATTTATCGAGCAACTCGATCGACAGGCAAGAGACAGTTCCGCCATCATCCAGCTGTTACCGCTATGGCAAGGAATCCAAAGAACGACTCGAAAGCGCATACAAACCTAGGAAAAAGTACAAAGCTCCTGCTCCACCGGCATCCCCCGCCTCTCCTACTCTCCACGGAGACTCCTCGCGAGATGTCGACTCCCGCTTCTATCCGCACGCGCATTTCCATTCCCATCCTCATTCCCATGCTCATCAATTCGAACACCATCACTATCGTTCTCAAGTTCAACCGCCTCCACGAAGATCCCGCTTGTTTAAAACTCGCGCCGAATCGAAGAAAGCCCAAATCACCTGGCAGCTGTCACCGTCGTCCGATTGTGATCGCGAACGATCGCGACCTACGCAACGAGACGCGCCCAATCATTGGAACGGCGCCTCTCGTCCTTCTCGGACGACCCAGCATTCCGACAACGACGAGGTCGTTGCGGATGCAGTGCCTGTTAACCGACACGATCGCGATCGCCCGAACGTCGACGAACATCGCCACCATCGTTCCAAGCTGTCCGACCACGGAAAGAACACGCTTCAAAGAAGCATCAGTAGCCCAGAGTTTCAAGCGGAGTTGATTCGAGTGGCTAAAAGAGTCCGTGACAAGTTAGATTCCAGCGGAACGGCGTTCGACGAATCCGCTCATGATCGTCGGGGCGACCGTTTCGACACGGAAACGGTCGGCCTTGCCGATCAACGATCGAGTCGTCGACGTAACGAGATCGAAGATGGGCGAGAGAATCGCGACGACGGTAAGGAACGGGATCAACGCGGTCGATCCTCGGATTCAGTTAACGTTATCGAAACGGGCAATCGCGAAACAGAGGGAGGCGTCGACCGCGATGCGATCGCTAAATCAAACCGACGTCGTCGAACCTACGAAAGTCCGGCATCGAGGGATCGGTCAGCAAACGACGCGGTTGATGTTGTCAACAATTCCAAGTCGACCGAAGGGCGACCGTGGCAGCATCAGCAGCAGAATTCGGATCCTGGCAGCAGACGAGACGATGACCGTCGGTCGAAGATCGTTTCGGCGAAACAACCGCCCGATCAAAAGTGGCCAGACGTCGCGATAGCCGAGAAATCCGAAGCGCGATCGCTAGGCAACGAGTACGTCGGAGAAACGGGCAACTCCGCCCCAAACGAACGATCAGAGGATCGAGAACACGATCAATCGTAAGTTGCTGTTCGCCATTCGTTTACGGTTCCAACCGTCGATGGTTTCCTCTTTCGATAACGTACGCGATAACTTACACCTGTCATCGTTGCCTGTTAGATTTGTCTCCACGACGCCAAAGACCTTTTACTTCGGCATGAACGAGGGTTCGGCTGCAGAGTCTCGAGCCAACCAGGACCAAGATATCGAGGGAAAGTTCGAGTCCGAGGTCAAGTTACTGCATCGCGATCAAGCAGACGGCCGACCTTCCTTCGTCGCGGATGCGACTGATGACATGGACGATAATGTGAGTCGTCGATCGTTCGATCTGCTCTTTTTCTTCTCGTTCGTTTCACGAACCGACCGGTGAAACATTTGCAGGAAAGAAACGTGGTGGAAAATATCTCGCTGAAGCTGCGTCCCACCTTGCCGAAGAAGCAGTTGGAAATTCCGCGATTTTCGCCGTCTGCTGCGTGGAGATTGCTTTCGACGTTGGAAACACCGGGCCCGAGTATGAGCACCGCCAGCGAAGAAATCCCGGTTCGTAATCGTAACGTTTTTGTTCGTTGTTCGATCGTCACCTTCCCCGTTTCTATCTGGTTCGATTCCGGTTGAAACCGCGAATGTCGTCGGGCGTTCGTTTCTGTTTTAGGTGCTGTTCGAGGAGCGAATAGAGCGGCTCTCGAGGCCACCACCACCTTTCCCACTGTCTTTGGGACCCCGCAGTTGGCACGACAAGTCCGGAGATTCCGGGATATCCGGGGATGCCGGAGCCGGCAACGAGGACTCGTTCGACGTCAGTACGATCAACAGGATGAAAACGACCGTGACGAGGCCGACTTGGACGCCGCAACAGGATTTGGGAGAGGAGTCGAGCAGCGACGCCGGCGTCGACTCGCCGCCACCTTTATCCACTCCGTTGAAATATCATTCTTCGCGAGCGCATGTCTTCTCCCTTTCGTTGCCCAGAGACGAAGCCAGGACGACGACGTGTCTCTACGCTCCGGAAACCAAGGCCAGGGAGCCATCTGCGTTTAATTCGCTTCAGAAGCTGAAGAGATCGGTTTCTGGAGCTTTCGGTATAGGTTCTCACGAACATCAGAGAAAATGTACTCGCGACGTTCTCGACGATAACTGGTTGTTATCGACCAGTGCACCAACCTCGTTGCAGCACAATCGCGGTCGCATCGAAGCGGCGCGGATTTCGCCCTCGATTTGGCAGCCGTTTCCGTATCGAGATCGCGTCGCTCGACGCGTTCAACGTTCGCGCGATAGCGACGATGACGATAACGACGACGACGCCGATGACGACGACGAAGACAACAACGACGGCGATAATGGCATCGATGATGATTTGACAGAGGACGTCGACGACGAACGAGACTCGCGAATCAATCAGGCGATCGACCGCGATGCTAAAAGCAAAGAAAATGATTTTCCAGTTATCCTGAAGCCTCCGTCTTTTTCGTATCTTATGCCTGGCGGTCACGTTATGTATCTACCGGAGACCAACGAAACGGAACATCGAGCGCAACATTTAAGGAGTAGAAAAATCGGTTCTACCGATTACGCAGAAACCAGCACGATAAATCGCGAGCAAAATAGCGAGGAACAAGGTGAATGTCAGGCTGAAATCGCGCCTTTCCGATTAAACGCGTACAAGAATGCCGATCGAAACGGCAACATCGACGTAGACAACGACGATAACAAGGAAGACCGAGCGGAGGAGGCGAACGAGCGCGAGGAAGAGGATGAAGAGGAGGAGGAAATAGAAGAAGATGACGACAACGAGTACGAGGATGAAGACGAGGACAAGGTCGGCAACGTATCGAAACGACGATGTAAAAGATTGAAAAGTCGTATTGGCGGCAACGATTGCAGAGGTCTTAACGAGCTTTCGACTTGTCCCGAACCACGCGAGAACGTCAGTCAGCCAAAGCAAAGGAGAACGTTCTTGTCTTCTGCGAACGACGACCAAGAAACGCGGACCTCCAACTTAGACGCGATCGGAGAATCGAAACCGCAAAGGAAAAATAATTCGAGAAGCAGAAGGTTCACTTTTCAGTCGACGGTTAGACAGATAGAAAGACGTCGATTAGCCGAGAAGCTATCGAGGGAAGCCGAAGCGAAAGAACGGCAAAGAAAGGGCGAACTCGAAGCGATGCGCAAAGTGGAGGAAGAGTTCCAACGAAAACGCGCGAAAGAAAAAGCGAGTATCAGACAACAGTTGCGTCTTTTCAAAGAAATGGAAGAGAATTTCAAGTAAGTATGTCCCCGACTCTGGGCTGAAAACGACGAGTTAACATTCCTTGAATACGCAACTATACATACCTATCGTGCTACAACTCGATATCTCGAGACCGTTCGTTGTTGCAGTAGCCTGCCGACCCCCGACTGGGATGGTTCGCAGTTGTCTCGTGCCGATCCGGACGGTGCGCCTTCCTCCACCGCATCCTCTCCTACTTCGTTGCCAACTGGGAACTCGTCCACGATCGCACCTGGCAAACGTTCTATCGGTGACTCGGATTCGACTAAACAACTTCGTGCCGAGCGAAAAGACTATCGACCAAAGTATTACGATTGGTCACCGGATACCTGTAATCATTTAGACAATCACAGACAAACAACTGTTCATCCAAAGATAGTTTGCGACATTCCGAAAAGTTCGCACGTTTTCGTCGACGCCAACGTTCAACCTGGCAAGCCACCAATTGCGTCCAATTCTACTCCAAAGTCGGACAATTATAGGTAAGCCTGATTAGTTGAAACAATATACCTTTCTTCCTCTCTCTCTGTTTCATTCGAGACGTAACGTTTCTCTCGTAGGAAAGATTTCGCACACGGCACCGTGGCAACTAAAACCTCTTTCGCGAGTAGCGACAGCGAACTGTCCCAATCGAACACGAGGCCGCATTCCAGGCAAAACAGAATCAAGAGCAAACCCCATCGACCTAGGTAGGTTCGAGCATACGGAATCTCGATTTCCTGGTGAACCGAAAGCTTAGAAAATAAAAACGCTTTCTTCGCCGTTTGCGTCCAATCGCGTTGATATCGATCTTTTATTTGGACTCTGTAGCATACGATACCTATACGGTACCTATGCTTACTATTCTTAACGGGACCCTGTTTCGTTCGTGTTCCATTCACGATCGTTGATCGTTTCGTGGAATTTTTAAGCTGGGCATGATATAGAAATAATCCTAACGCCTCTAGTCATCTAACAACGCTTCATTAGAGCTAAGTTAATATCGTGCATGAATCCGCGACAGCAGAGTCTAGCGAATCGACGACTCGTTTCGAAGAAAGAGCGTTCGAACGATCGATCGATATACATGTATTTTTTCGAATTCTACTGCACCGCGTTAAACAACGGCCAAACGAGTCTCGCGATTCGCAACCCGAAAACAGAAAAACGCTTAACCGAAGACACGAATCGTCGAATCGCTCGAATTTTTTCGTCAAACGCCAAGAGCGAGACAGTTGGAACGAAGACAAACAGCGAACGAACGTTGAGAGCAGGTCCGGTAGTCCAGTACGAAGCGTGGCCGCAGCAGCCGCATCCGAGGAAGATTTGTCGCTGCTGGTAGAATCAACGAGACATCCAAGGAATACTACCCACGATTTTATACTAACCGGAGTTCAACCGTTTTCGAAGCGAAAAACATACAAACCGATTTCCTTCAATCCTCGTCCACCTCCGCCCATTCCGAGCTAATCTCCCGTTTTTTAACCAACACTTTTCGTGACAGTATCGAGAATATGTTGCGAAACATACCATTTTCTACGTTTACTACGACTCTATATATATTGTTATTATGTATATAACGCGGTGTATATATGTAATATATAATCGAATAAAATATTATCTTGTTTTTACAACGTGTTTTTCGATTTTGAATGTGGCGGCGGTTACAGTCGAGTTTAGTCGAACTCGTCGCGCATGCGCAGAAAACTAATCGCAACTACAACCGATCGAACCATACCTCGTTCTGTCTGTTGCTCAAATTCGTTTATATTTCCTACTACGATGGATTATTCTGATGAAACGGGACGATCCAACGACATTGACTCGTCGACGTCGAATCGTCGACATATAATTGGCTGTCTGTCCAGCGTAGGATCTAAAACTATTCGCAAGTCGACACCGTCGAGCGCGCTCATGTATGTACTGATTTATATCATCGTATTTTCCTATTCTCTACAAGATTTTTCATGCTTTTCTAATCTCTATCTAAAGACGTAGCGAATTCGAATCTTTGTTATCGGAGAGCAGCGACGAAGAAGAAAAAGCAACGATCGACCAGCTGAAGAAAGCAACGCGATCGAAAACCGGTAAAGACACAACCGATCTCCCTCCGGCCGACGCAGCCATTTTCGAAGACACGGACGAGGCACGTCTCACCGAAATTTCTATTCTATTTTCTCTTCCTTTTTCAAAAATGTCGAATCAAACAAACCGGTGGTCAAAGCCGCGCGTTAAGTCTTCCGTCTTTCTTTCCCCAGATAATTTTATCGATGATTTGGAACAACAGTCATCTTGGTGCCGCTTATTATAACATCGTTACGTCCGAACTATTCATTTTGGAAGACACGATGGACGACGTTGAACGTTTCGACGTAACGAATGCTCTGTATAGGCAATGTTTGCCGCGTTACGTGATTACGAACGCTGCAGCACCCGCTGCTTTTACCAATGCTATAAAAAAGATATTGACGACGGAAGCATCGAACGAGGAAACGAATTCGTTAGATTCGCGCGGTACCGTGTGTAACGCCGTGCTGAAAGTAACCTGCAAAAAGGAGCATAACTACGAACGGTGTTCTCACAGGGTGAGATGTCTTCGACTCGACTCGGAGCCGAAGAACGCCAATAACGTGGACAGACTGACCTTTTTGAATACTATACTCAATTTTAAATGTTGCGCGATGATACACGCATTGGGTTCGCTCTTGCTGTTCATTGACAAACACTGGAACAATATCGCGTTGGATCCATCCGGAAAACCCTCCTTCGTATCTCTTAATTATCTCAACCTGTAAGTTAAAATCATTTCCCTTCCATTCCCTCATCATTCGCAATTTTTTCCATTCTATTTGGTTTTATACTTTTGCGGAACAAGCCGAGATTTGGTCATAATGGACGAAGACACTTACAAGGCACTGAATATCGTCCAAGCCAGAGATCACCCGAGTCTTTTTAAATTTGGCAAAACAAGTACAACGATGAAAGGAATCAGTTTATTCTCGTTACTGAATCGTTATTGCCATTCCAGACCGGGAGTTCAATTCCTGTGGTAAATTCTAGTTTATCTACTGTTAGTTGCGTACGTTCGCAGGAGACATTTAGTTGTCCTATCGTTTTTGTTTCTATCTGTAACCGCAGGAAGACGCTACATCATCCGACGCGAAACATCGCCGTATTAGAGCAACGATTAAACGCTGTCGAATTTTTTCTGAATTCGAAGAACCAGAGCGTTGTCGAGAATTTATCGTCATGCTTAAGGCACGTATATCGTTTGACCAACACGGTGCTTGCCTGTTGTTCCGGACCGCAAGCCAAGCCATCCAATTGGTATAAATTGCACAAGGTTTGATGCTTTGTTCCTATTCCTTTAGTTGCGGAATCCAGTTATAAACGATATACGAACGATCCTTGCGCCTCGCTTGATCAGCCAAACGGTTTCCTTTGCTTTTTCAGACCATTTCGCACGTAATTTGTATCGCGGACATATGCGAAGAATACGCAGAACGAATAGAACTGTTTAGGCAAATAGCCGAAAGTATCACGAGCGAGATGCAATACGTTAAGTACTTTATCGAATACATAGTGGATTTTGGCGAGAGCAGACGCGAAAGCAAGCTCGTGGTTAAACCGAATGTCGACCCCTTGCTGGACGAACGTGCGTGCAAGATTTATCTTGATTCCTACGAATCGTTAATCGTAATTATAATCAGAGTCTCTTGATTCACAGTGAATCACGTGCGACGTACTTTGCCCGAACTGCTTACGCAAATGGGAGAGAAAGATATGCGAGAGCATCTTCCATCTTCTGTCACCGGTTGTAACATGCTATATTTGCCAAACATTGGCTACGTTTTAGCGATAAACGAGTGGAATCCGACTCCGCCGACGGAAAATGCTACTTACCCTGGTTTGGAATTCAAATTCAGCATTAATCAGGTGCATTATTACAAAAGTTCTTCGGCGAAAGGTCGGTGTCTCGTTGTTTCGCTTTTACGAACCAAGCTTTTACACTTGTTTATTCTCATTCGGCTGGTTTATTCTAGAACTAGACGAGACCGTGGGTGACATCATATTGAAAATAGCTGTTCGGCAGAATCATATCGTACAAAAGTTAATACGATACATAAAGAAACACACAGGAACAATTTTACGCACGATTCAACTGTGCGCCGAATTGGACACGTAAGTACCCTTAACCGCAACCAAAGGTCGTACAAACAATTCGATGGTTAACATGCACTGCTCGATCGTTATAGTTTATTGGTGTTTTACAAAGTGGCGCGCGATTATAACTATGTCAGACCAAACGTGACCCAGTCAAAGATCATAAATGTGGTCGAAGGACGGCATCCGCTGATGGAATGCGCGACGACGTTCGTGCCAAACGACATACGTTCGGGCGACGGTGCAAGTTTAATCAAAGTTTTAACAGGGCCAAATTCTTGCGGCAAAAGCGTATATCTAAAACAGATTGGACTGGTAGTGTTCATGGCTCATATAGGTTGTTACGTTCCTGCAAGAACCGCGACGATAGGAACGATATCTCGTGTTCTGACTCAAATGTCGAACACGGAAAGCATCGGACTGAACGCGAGTTCGTTTCTACAGAATCTTCGGCAGGTAGGCAAACGGTGTACGTTTCCCTGGACCGAAACGAAAAAGCGAGTTTGCATTTCAGATAAACGTGGCCTTACGCGCATCTACATCAGATTCGATCGTAATATCGGACGAATTAGACAGAGGAACGTCCGAAATCAGCGGATTGTCGCTGGTTGCAGCCGTACTGAACACGTTCGCCGAACGAGGTTCGAACTGTCCTCACGTGTTTGCCGCGACGCACGCGTATAACGTACTTGCGTTACTGCCTCAAACTCCTTTAATCGAGACTCAGGTGAGAAAAAATATCTTTGTCGATAGTTTGAACTTGTGTACAAAGTACATCTTTCCTCTTCTCTTTTCTCTTCTCTCCCTTTCTATTTTTTCCTTTCTTTGGAATATAGACGTTCGAATGCGTGATCGACCAAGATGAATCACTGGCTTTTCTCTACCGTTTGATCAACGGTAGCACAAAGCGCAGTTTCGCGCATTACGTAGCGAGAATCGCGGAACTGGAAGAAGACGTTGTTAAGCGAGGATTGTTGGTAATACAGCATGATTAACTTAACGATTGTTTGGTAGGATACGAATCATTTAGTAATATACGTATAATTCGATCAATCGCAGGTATTCCAGAAGATAAAACAACACGATTTACCATCGAGTATTCATTGTCGTATCGATAGGTAAAATAGTTCCTACGCGCTGCATCGTAAAATATGTAATTATCGAGAGTGTTTGATTTTAGAATGAAACGTATCGTCGATCGATTCGAAGGGGACAAAGATTTAGATTTGGAGGAATTAAAAACACTAGTGCGGCAAGCTGTGTTTCCGAAATAATCGCAGGCACCTCGATTCGAATAAAACAGTCGTCTGCTACGAAGACTAATCGTTACAGCGAAAAATAAATAAAACATCTTTGTATTTTATACGTAAACGAATGAAAATAAAACGAGTTGAAATTCGAGATAAAATTAAGATATCTGGTCTTTCGCAACAGCAGGCCACCGATATTTATCGCTACGTTTCAATTTCACGTCCGGAGTCTGGTTTTTATCTCCGACCTGATCGTGTTTAGATATTTTCAAGTGGTTACGATCAGGCGGAGAAAATGGCCGACGAAGCGATGTCTGATATTGCCAATAGATGGAGGGAGAATGCAGCTGCTCGAAAAGAAGTATGTGCACAGTAACAGATGTCGCGGCAGTAATGGTCGACCGAGAGTTGGCGCTCGCAGTCTTTCCGTTGTCAATAACGGACACTGGCAGTATCCCGGCACAAAATCCCGGAAACATCTCGTTCGTGAAATTCAACGAATCTTCGAATGTAATTTCGAGTCGTTGCGTTTTCGTTTTGGCATAGTTAAAAATTCGTGGAAAGAGAGCGTGCTGTCGCGCGGGTTACACGAGCTACCGTTTAAACGAGAATTCGCAAAACGGGCGTGCCTTGGACACAATCGGCGACGTCCCTGACGTGAAAATACACAACGGCAAGAGGTGGTGGACAACGACAGCGAGACTGCGACTGCGGTTAAGATTGCGACAAAGAGAAGAACGAACAGCAGCGAGGATAAAGCACGGGGACACCGTGTACCAGCAAAATAGGGCAGAAAAACGATAACAGCAGCGGTAGCAGCAACGGTGACGGAAAGGGAAAAGTACGAGTTACGACGGTGGAGAGGAACGCAGCACAGCCGCGTGATTTTGAACGCGAACGCTGGCGTAACTGTCAACGGTCGGATTTCGAAGTCTCGTAAACTACACGGTCTTCGTAAGGCTTCTGTTGCTCGAGAATCGCTGCGTTTTTCTCGCATCAACATCATCGACGTCGCGTCGTATCGTCGTCGTCGTCTTCTTCATCGTTGTCGTGTTCGATCCGGTGAAAAACCGGCCGTCTTACGATCATAGCCACGGCGTGAGAACACGACTAAATGACCATGGACCACGGCATGTACAACATTGAGACCGGCAACAGTATAAATATCAAGAGGACAGACGGTGAGTAACGTATCTTGCCAAAGTATTTTTAGACATTTTCAGACAACCGATCGCGTGCGCGATGCCTCGCACTTTCGTTATCTACTGCCAACGAAAATCGAACACCGCTTGACCCGTTTACTTCCCTTTTTTTGTTTTCTCTTCTTTTCCCGTATACAATGAATACGCGAGCCACTTCTACCGCCGTTATCGTCGTCATCGTCGTCATCGTGTAACCGTCTTACCGCCGCTCCGCGTCGCGCACACGTTTTTACCGTGAAACACCGATTCGTCGTGATTCGCACGTTGGTACAGCGATCAACTATTCCCACGGAGACGAAAGTCGTTGATAGTACGTTGATACAAGTGAATCTAGCAAACGAACCGGACAACTTACCCTTACTCGATGCACGCCGCATGTCGCGCATCGTATATTACGTCGCATCCTCCTGTTGGCCAACTACATATATCGATATACATACGTCGCCTACTCACGTAGATGGGCATTGGGCATCGCGATGCACATACACCATAGCTACCGAGAAACGAGCAAATAGTCGCGATACGCAAGTCTATATAAGTGCAAGTTCTTGCCCTTGCGTTCCGACTGCTGACCTTTTCACGCTATATTTGTTTTCTTTTTTCCTTTTTACAACTTGGTTCGAGTACGGGGTTAGTCACGTCGCGCCGCGCCGGTGTAAACCAATGCGACCACGCGGTCGTATCTTACGTTCGGTCGCCGATCCTCTAGTTCCTTCCCATGCGACAACAATCGCGTCTCGATACCAGTGATACCGCTGCTGGCAGATGAACGGATATCCTTTCACCGGGAACGCGGTAGGCTCCTCTCGTTCGATGCAAACTCCTAATGCAACGAGACCAGAACAAGAGATGCCGTCGTCTCTTTCGAATCGTTAATCGCATCCCTTCTTACGCACTCTCAATGCTTTGCAACTCTACAGATGTCCCTAGAAATATGTTCTCCACGATGCATCGGTTCTTCGTAAATCCTTCCGCGACACGGTCCTTCCTCGATCGAATGCAATCGACGTTTTCGAGGAATACTCTGGTCGCGAGAAGGTTTACGCCAAACCAACAACGCGCTATGTTATTTACTCGCGCTCTCTCGGTGAATGAGTCAGATCGTTCGCCAAGAAAGGAGAGTCGGTTGGCCGCATCGCAGCGGCCAGAAACGATCGTTGGTCGTTACGTTCGATCGAGGAATACGCGATCGAGAACGACGATCGACGTCGCAGTAGTGTCCGCCGAGAACGGTTGGCGATAGTTGGAAAAGCGCCCGTACAGTTGCAGGAAGAAAGCGGATCGGTGACCCAATCTCGGCCACGGTAATAATATTTATAGCTTGCACCCGTCCATATAAATAGGAAAACCTACGACTACGCGCGACAAGAATCTTCGATCTTCGATTCGTTGTGATTCTCGCGCGGTTCGCCAATTTCCCAAAGGCAAATTCGATTATCTTCAATCGTGATTCAACATTACGACTCGTTACGAGTCGTTAAGAGCATTACACGCTGTCTACAGGTATTTAACAGATACCGTGTAGGACGTATTCGCGATCGAAACGCAGCTCGACGCAGCATGGCGATGCAACAAGTGGCCAGGTCCCCCGTCGTCGCGTATATTATATGTATGTTAGCGACGACGCATTTTCGAGGCAACATAATGGCACATAGTCGTCGCTATTTAGTCTTACCATAATTTATGATTGGGTCGAGGGCTCAATAAGAACCGACCTCGGCAGGCGACTTGAAGTTGCCGAACAATACGGTGCTGATGATACGTGTTTAGAGGATGCATGAGAGTATTATTATTATTGTTATGTAATTTAGGAGATCGTTTTATTGCCAGTATTACCGAAGAATAGAGACGTTGTTCAAACTTCAAAGAATCTGGTCGCAAAGTGGAAAAGACAGCGACACCTTTTGATAATAAACGGACTGTGAGGAACAGCGCGTTACTTTCTTACCCCAGAATCATCGGCATTGAGCGATATAACGACTTTGTCTTTAGCGTGATTTGTCTTTAACGCGTATATACCTCGCAATTACTCGTGAGTCGACGAGTCAACGAATGAGTCGCGACGGCGCCGAAATAGGCCGTTTGGTCGCGGTGCAGACCTTGCCCGAAATTCGAAATCGAAATGAAAAGCGAATAGAACGACGACGCGTGGTCGATTCGCAGCGAATCGTGTGCACGTGGGCGCTGCATCCTTATAAGGACGCCTGTCGCGAGATTCTTACGCCTCGCCGAACCTTACCTTTTATCCGCTCTTACGTCATCTATGAACACATTACTTCTCTGGATATCTCCGCGAGTCTGGAGATCGACGCGTCCTCGATCGAATAACCATGCGAAACGAGAAGAAACGATTTCCCTCGCCTTAATCGATTTAAAACTTTGCGAGTTTAAAGCTCGTGATCACGCGTACACGAGCATCGTCCCGAAACAGGGGAAAACCGCATTCTTCGTTTCTTACTCTCCGTTTTACGTTGCTGACCGATGCTCGAGTCCAATTCGATCGACTTGCGCGTCCTTCGTACAAATCTCTCGTTAGGATTCCCTTTAGCGGAAAGTTCCTCGAATTGCCGACAAACTACGCTAAATTCGTGTTTGTTTCAGGTCGTGTCCACTCGGCAGTCGTTTCCGGCATTAATTGGGAACAGCGCACCGTCACCGTAGAATGGTTCGAAAGAGGAGAGACCAAAGGGAAAGAGGTACTTGGCGCGAGAACGAGGGAGATGTAAAGTACGCGCAAGGTTTCTAATGTTTTCGTTCTCTGTTTCGCTTTTAGGTCGAGATGGACGCGATCGTCGCCTTAAATCCCGACCTGACGAATCAAAAGACCATGGAACCACCTTCGCAGATCAATAATCACGTGTTGATCTCCAAAGCAAGGGTACGTATCGCGCGATCCTTCGATCTATCAAGCGCTCTTTCTCTTTCAAACAGCGCGCGACAACCACGGAAGACGAACCAACAGTTAGAAGAAAAGAATCGACGAAATCGCGTTTCCATCGTGTACACGATGGAATTACGTCGCGCATGATCGAGCAATTTCAATTTCCGTGTACGTAGTGTTTTTAGGCAACCTCTCATCCGCGTTCGTTGTTTCGGTGAGAGACACGTGTCGTAGCTTTGGCGCGGCTCAGGTCGGATCGCTACCGATCGAGCGAGCGACCACGTTCAACGTCGCAACTCTCGCGTCGTTCCTGCTACTAACACGATTACATCTTTTTTTCCTCCATGGACGCTGCTCATTATCACGGATTTGGGTCTGCGATGGATCATCACCGATATCGGGTCTCTCCCGTCCGAAACCGATCGCATCCCCCAATACGACCTCGCATCGTCGTGTCATCGTCCCGCGTTCCCGCAATCTCTACCGGCACCACTTCTTCTCGACGATTCACGCTCGTCGATCCTCCTCCGCCCCCTCCTAATATCGTCGCGGTCGTAGTTTCTCTTCGAATCGTATCTGGTTCGAATTACGTGTCCGATTCAAATCGCGCGCGCCATCAAATTCGAACGAAAAGCAGGATTCTTCGGGCGAAGAGGACGAGGGGGTGGATGAGTCGGAGAACCAAGAGGAGGGCTCCCTTGGACGGCACGGCGGTCATACCGCAAGAAACGGCCTTGCATCCGCAACGCTTCCTGTACGAGTCGTTACTGCTCTTTCGGTAAACGCGCGAAACCCACGCTCCTTTCCTCCCACCCTGACACTCCTTTGTATTTCGTTTATCCTTAAAACACACGCACTCACACGTAAACGCTCGGCTTTACTTTGTTTTTATCCTCCTTCTCTCTTTGCCGTAAAGCTAGATTTACATCGGTCCAGTGGCATTGCAGTGCACTAGTCCAGTCCAGCACTGCATCGTAACTGTAATGAGGCAATCGGTGTTTCGATTCCAGTACAACGTCGTTACCCCAGCGAGCAATCCCGTCCAACTGCTGGATCGAAAGTCTACTTTTCGATCCAGTGTTTATTCCTACCATGGAGAACACAATATTGCAACGTTACTGGAGTCGTGTAGACGACTCGATAACCAGTGCTGGCTGAAGCGTAGTACAGTGCATCCATTGCCACGACGATTTAGCAGCGATTTTCCAGTGCTTCGTCTGTTTAAAGGAGACTGGAATACCGTAGACATGGACCGATTTTCAGTTAAAGAACTGGAACGTAATCGCTTGATGCAGTAACTGGACTGATGTAAACCCAGCTGTAACGTCAGCGTTTTTCTCTCCCTCCCCATTTATTTTCCATTCCCTTCTCTCTCTATGCTACTTTGCCACGTTTCGAGGATCGATCGCACTCGATACACTGCGCCACCTCTGTCGCCAACAACCACGCGCCTGATACCGGTTTCCTCACCTTATTTTGCGTTTCCTTCTTTTTAAGCTCGTTTCTCGTCGGAACATTGCGATTCGTTCTAAAACGACGTTGTCGTCGTTGTCGTCGTCGTCCCACGCACGCTTCCTATCATTTCCTCGCTTCTCGCGTACTCGCATTACCGTGCTTTTCGTTCGATCGAACGTCGGACGTCGAACAACGAGTTTGACGTCCATCAAATTGCGATGTCTCATCTCGCTTTCTTTTCTATCACGTTCGTTCGATTTACGTTTCCTTTGCTTTTTACCGCGAAACATCGATTTTGTTCCGAATACGGCGTTGTACGTATGCACGTACGTACGGAATTACGTTTTATCGATTTCGATTCCTACATTTTGCACTCGCTTTTCGGTCAACGTTTTTTAGACGACATATCGTACCCATGCTCGACTATCGACCAACGTTTTATTTAACTTACCATCTCCTTTCATTATTTATTTACTTATCTTTCTTATCATTGGTTATTTTCGAACACCATCGAATTACAGAATGTTAAACTTTATATAATATTTGAATAACTCGTATTGAAATTTCCTTTGACGACGTTACGTTATGTTTTCTGTTTCTTTTTTTCAGCATTCAACCAAGCCGTCGATTCCAGTAAAAGGTATGTCGTACGCGAGCAAACCTTACGTACGTATGTATGATGGTTTGCATAAATAAGAAAAGTCGCGTTATCGTTTGTTAATCTGACGAATCGATCGAGTTGATATCGCGCGAACGCAAAAGTCGTTTTATTTGTACGATTGGTCAACGGCGATCGATGTAACGTTCTCACGCGCGTATCGTCGTGTTGCGATCGTTTCGCGTCGCGTTTACTATGTCGTGGTCACTAACTCTGGACGGATCGATTTGCCAAGCGATGGCGAATGAAATACGCGTGGTGTAACAGCGATGTCAGCGTCATGTAAAAGAAGCACCACCAGTGGCAACGAGCGGCGGTGCGCGAGTGTTCACGCTCCAAACTATCGATGCTCTTGCGCCGTATGCAAAGGCACGCAAGGGCAAGGACCTCGACGGACGATGCGCTACGTATTAAACGAACAGAGTATATAATCAGGTCGTGCGATTCGAGCCTACGTTTCTTCCATTCTTGTACACTCTCGTCTACTTTCTCTTCCTCTCTCTCTCTCTCTCCCTCTTTCTCACTCATTCACAGGCACACACACGTCTTTCCTTCCTTCCTCGTTCCTTCCTTCCTTTCTTTACGTCTGTTCTTTCTGTCGATTCTACGAATTCACCTCGTTTACCGCGGTCATCGCCATGAGGTTCGATCCGTTGGGCTACTGTTTCGGAAGAAAAAATAAGATCAACGGCACCGAGGATGGGAAGACCGAGGAATTGGTTGAAGCCATCTCGGAGCAGGTCTCGTCACACGGTAACACACACATGCGCGATTCTCTCGATACACGCGATCGCGTCTGAATTTTCTTTATTTTCCCGCGACAGTCGGTCCACCGAGCGCGAACACGTTCGTTCGATTCGATCCCGAAACTTGAACACATCACGCGACTGATGTATACTTTGCAGCGGGTTCCAACAGACAATTGTCGCGACAAACGGGTCGGCCAACCAATATAATGCCACCCGGTGTCACCGTGAATGGACATGGTGATTCCGTGGCTGGATTAACGAGCCGCCGGGAATTGGAGAACATCCCACCGACACCTACGTCAACGGCCGCTTCCTTCAATACCTCGATGGCAGCGCAGGCCAAGCAAAAGCAACAACAGCTACAGTCTCAGCAGCAGCAGCAGCAACAACAACAGGTACAAGCGGATAACGGGCGAGTTAGACGGTCGAATGTGGTGAAAGAGGTCGAGAGGCTGAAGAAGAACCGCGAGGAAAGAAGACAGAGGCAAGCCGAGTTGAAGGAGGAGAAGGAAGCTCTGATGAACTTGGATCCTGGTAATCCGAATTGGGAATTTCTTGCTATGATAAGGTCAGTCCCGATTCTTTCTTTCCTCGCGTGATACCATTCAAGACGTTGATGTCTTTCCGTCGACAGGGAATACCAGAACAGCATCGAATTCAGGCCCCTTCGAGAAACGGATAGCGTGGAAGATCATCAAATTACAGTGTGCGTCAGAAAGCGTCCGTTGAACAAGAAGGAGATCGCGCGCAAAGAGGTAGATGTGATCAGCGTGCCTAGCAAAGATCAGATGGTGGTTCACGAGCCGAAAGCCAAAGTCGATCTAACCAAATACTTGGAGAACCAAATCTTTCGATTCGATTACGCGTTCGATGAAACTTGCAACAACGAGATCGTCTACAAGTATACTGCTAAACCTCTGGTGCAAACCATTTTCGAAGGTGGGATGGCCACGTGTTTTGCTTACGGTCAAACGGGAAGCGGTAAAACGCATACCATGGGAGGCGATTTTAACGGAAAGACACAGGATTGCAAAAGAGGCATATACGCGATGGTAGCCAAGGATGTGTTTAAATGCCTCAAGCTTGTTAAGTATCGTCCGTTGAATCTGGTCATTTCCGCGAGCTTTTTCGAGATCTACTCTGGCAAGGTGTTCGATCTATTGAAGGACAAAGAGAAGTTGCGCGTTTTAGAAGATGGCAAGCAACAGGTACGCTTATACGCGTTTACTCCTTCTCTTTTCCGGTTTAGCTCGTTCCTATCTTTTCCTGTCCCATAGGTGCAAATACTCGGATTAACGGAAAAGGTGGTGGAGACTTGCGACGAAGTGTTGAAGTTGATACAGCACGGAAACAGTGCCAGAACGAGTGGTCAAACCAGTGCAAATTCCAACTCGTCACGATCCCATGCCGTTTTCCAAATCACAGCGCGGATACCGGGTACGCTCAAGATTCACGGAAAATTCTCTTTGATCGATCTTGCTGGCAACGAGAGGGGAGCAGATACGTCTTCCGCCAACAGACAAACCCGTGAGTTTCACGTAATTTCCCCTATCCATGGACGAAGGTCCGCCGATGAAATATGTGCAAAAACGTCGCGTTGTTCGCAGGTATGGAGGGTGCCGAGATCAACAAGTCACTGTTGGCGTTAAAGGAATGTATCCGCGCATTGAGTCGCAAAGGAACGCATCTGCCATTCAGAGCTAGCAAGTTGACGCAAGTACTAAGGGACAGCTTCATCGGTGAAAAGTCGAAAACTTGCATGGTAACAGATTTGCGTTTCTTGCGTAACGGATCGACTTAAACGAACCGCGCACGTCCTTACCACTCCCCTTCCCTTGTTCGCAGATAGCTATGATCAGTCCGGGAATGAGCTCCTGCGAACATTCGTTGAACACGCTCAGATATGCGGACCGAGTGAAGGAGTTGGCCGCGACTGATCCAACGGAAATGAAAGCATCCCCGACGGACGACGAACGGGAATTAAAGATCGAGGAACAGTCGAACAACAGCGTATTGTCGGATAGCGATTTGGCGCAGCTTCGGTCTCTGAACGTAAGACAAAAAATAGAATTTCCGCGTCAGCTCGGGCTTCCGAGTTTCGAGACGGACCGGTTCTTCCACTTACTCGGTCGACTTTTTTTTTTTTTAACAGGAGGGTGAGATTTCACAAGACCTTTACACGTTCCACGAAGCGGTATCCGCATTGCAAATGTTGGAGGAGGAAGTCCTAGACACGCACAAAATGGTCATGGACCATACGACCAGATTCCTGGATGGCGCGCGTAATGTGTTCAGTACGACTCACGAAGTAGATTATGACCAAGAAGGTAAGACGGCGTTTCCGCGTTTGTTTCAACTGATTCCGAACCCTTGTATTCGAGCGTGTCTTCGCTCTCCCGGCCGCGTCCGCGCACACACACTCGCAAATGCACGCACACACGCATTTACGTACGCATGTACGCACGCGTAATCGTTTCTATTTTCAGAATTTTTCAACTTCAGTTTACGCCTCTTGTTCCGACATGCAAATGTTTCTCTTCTCTTTTGCATGCGTAATATCTTTCCTCTCTATACTTCCGTTCGTTTCGTTTCTTAAGCGGATCGATCTTTTCTGCTTTGTTTATAATTTTGCGTTTTCTTTTTTATTTTTGTTTTTTTTCTTTTTTGTTTTTTCTTTCCTTTTAATACTCGATTTCTTAACGATTTTTCGATGACACGATAACGCATGCCTGTTCGCCTCGTCGCGTCCGTCTGTCCAAAAAGCTATAATACGAGCGCTACCGTACTTTTGTTTTCGGTCTCTCGTTCATACCCGTTTATCGATCGGACAATGTCTCGGTACCCCGCGACAGAACCTAATACGGTGAAACACGAGGAGCAAAAAGGGTGGGGCACCAAGCGTTATTGTGTATGTGGAATTTTGCGACAGATTCACGCGGTAAAGATAAGGCAAAGGCAAGCTGCCCGTTAGAACCGAACTTAGAGGACGAGAGGACAACGACGACGACGACGACGACAACGTCAACGACAACGATGAGGGTGGCTGTGCCAGTAGACAACGATAACCGCGACTCTACAGGCGGTGACGCGTGGTCCAACCTAAATAAACTCGTCGATACAACGACAGAGAATTCATTAAAGTCTCCTTGGAAGGACGAAGTCGAATGTCAAAATGACATCAGTTCGTGCGATAGCGATTACGAACCGTTGAACGTTACTCGAACGACGCGCGTCGCGGCGAACACGGCCGGTATCGATTCACGTGTATCGTGCATCGAAAATGTTTCGAAGAAGAACAGTTTGCACGCGTATTCAGTTGCATACAGCGACAATTGGGCTCGGACAGTGAACCGCGCGCAACGATACAAACGGTCTACCGTTGGGAAAAAGAGCGTACAAAAATATCATTGGTCTGGCACTTTCAATCGAAACGGCGTCAAAAAATATTCTTCGCCTCTCGGTGAGAAAACGAGCGATGCCAAGACGCGTCGTTTTGGCGAGATGAACGTCGTGGCCGACTCTAATTATAATTACAACTTGGATGCCTTCGACGATGAAAAGATAGCAAAGAAGACGAAACTGTTTGACGGCGATAAATTCAACTTGGACGATGAAAGCGGCGACAGCAACGAGGACGCGACGCGTTGCCCCGATCGTCGATCGTTCGCGAATCTTTCCAAACGCGATACAAAGCGATTTAATATGTCATGGCGGAATTGGCTGACTCGCGAACACGGGCATGAAGATCATCGCTGTCAACGAGACGAGTCTATCGAACAAGGCAATCTAAACGCAAATTCGTCAAAACGAAGTCAACGAAACGACCACAAAGAAGAGAACCGACCCACCCTCGATGAAACACGACGCTCTTCTACTTACGTCGTCGACGATGACGACAGTCGATCGACGATCATCGATCGCTATGAAATCACTCTCTCCACCGTCTACGTTCGTAAATCTCGTACGCCGATCGACGATCGATCCACGTTCAAATTTTTTAATTTTCTTTTGTCGTTTTTTAAAAATGTTATCCTCTTTACCTTCTTGCCCAGCCTGTACATGGTCTTTTTCATTTACGTAAAAAGAACGGAGGAGCCATAAGTATTTTGTTTTCGCGCACGTTTATCTGTTAAAAGGGACCAACGATGTTTCTTCTTTCGTTTCTTTTTTCTTTATTTTTCATTTTATACTTTCCTATCGACGATATCGTCACTTTTATGCTTTAACGTGAAGCTTTTAAGATTACAATCGAAGGAGCGAGAGACCGCTTTGTAGTATCAATCAACCGATATTTTATTCGCGGATACTAGACAAACCGCTGGCAACGAATACGTTTGTCTTTACAAGCCGAGTCAGCGAAATTTTGCTCGGTCGAGAACGAAATCTATACGGAAGCGAATTTCTTAAAATCTAAGAAAATATATATACACGTAATATATATATATATATATAGGAACAAGAAACGAGGCATACGCGTTGTCATTGAGCGCGTATGGCGCCCAAAAATCATTGTTTTTTAGCTATCTATAAAAGAATACAAAGGCTCGAACAGCAGCTGCAACAACAGCAACAACAACAGCAACAACAATGACACGTTTGAACGTAACGTCACAAACCCTTGCAGATTTGAGACGGAAAAGAACAAAGTTTGAGTCGCCCAACCTGAGGAGGTTCTTGTTACGTAGACGTCTGATAGAGAGAAAACAATTTTCCGACGGTACGAAATTATTCGATTCAAAATCATATATAAAGTCGCCTGTCAAAAGTTGCTTACTTTAATACCGCACCAGAGATATACATATGTACTAATTACGCGTTCAGGGGTCACGATTCGCGAAGGCATCATTACCGCATCGACATTTACATCTACATCACCGACGTCTCCGATAAGTAATGCTTGCTTTTAAGCCGCGATTTTCGATAAATCTATCGCAATATATATGTATAATATAAATACGTATCGGCAGTAGTACCTAAGCGTAAACGACAGTAAGCCGAGCACGGAACTGAACGGAACGCACTGGATCGAGAAACTACTGCGCCAGTAATTACAATCGGATACAGAGCAACGTGTATTTTTTTCTTCCGTTCATCGAACTGGTAAGCCGCGATATCGATTTACGCGTCGATTCTACTCTATCCTCTCTGTTCTTCCTTCTGTTATCTGGCCCTTTCTTCTCCGATTAACGAATCTCCGTGCATCTTAAAAAATATCGTGATAGTAACCGAGCGAGTAATTGATTCTAGCGCGAAAATTCCTCTACATGTACAACACACATTAAGCTGTTAATAAATATTAGTTTTATGGAATCTTAATATAACGGCATTGTTTTCTTCGCATTAACTACTACTATTATGGCCTGTGATACAAATGGACTAATACGCGGCACGCCTCGCTCGATGAGAGATACATAACGAAATCTGTAACGTGAATTTTTGCATTTTCCGAGTAACCGGAACGCTTTGAATACACACTAACGTAATCGATCGAGATCGATTCGTAGCGTGGCCTAATTTGCCTGAAAATTTCCAAACGATCGTTATGTTCGTCGATCGTTTCGAAACGCATGAAACGTAAACGCGTCCCGTCGCTGCGACAAATTCATACCGAGTCGTGCTTACGTTCATTCGCAAACTCACCAGATCCTTTTCCGTTTGCTATTTTGCAAAAGGGCAAATTACTGAAATCGACCACTGAAAACGTGTTGTTTGTTGCAGAATATGCCCAAAAGTGGGAACAACTATTGGTGCATCAGCGTGATATCTTGAACGCCGCAATCGATCAAGTCAGTCAGTTTCGTGGACAATTGTTGCAAGAAGAACAGATCAGCCAGAAGATGACGCGAACTCGTAACTCACGATATAATTAACGTGGATTAGTTTACGCGCGCGCGTCAGAAAGAGAGAGAGGGTGAAGAGAGAGGGGAAGAGAGAAACGCGAGTGAATGAAGGAACGAATGAGTAAGCGAGCGAGTGGATGAGCGAGAGAGAAAGACAGAAAGACGAGGGCACGAAGAAGCATCTTACGATTACGATAACGATAAGGTGATGGTTGTAGCGGTGGTGGTGGTGGTGGATGGCAGTGGGTGAGGATGGCATAATCAAAGGAAAGAGAATACCAGTAAACCATCTAGGCGTTCGAATACCATTGGTTTTCCGAGCATCGCTGTTACCATGATTCGTCGCATCAGCTTTCCGTTCGCGTTCCTTTAACTGCAAACGAATCCGTTTAACGATACCGATGTTCCTTTTCCTCTCCTCTTCGGTTTGCGATCGATCATCGATGATTCGAAAGCACGAAATACTCACGTTCGAGATGCTCGACAATGAACCGGTGATATCGAGTAACAAAATGAACTGTGGCCGACAGACGTTCATCGTCCGTCCATATTCTTTCGCAAAATCGTTTACCGTATTTCCTCTCCTCTTTTTGCCCATCTTTCTCCCTCTGCTTCTCTCCTCTTTTCCGATCGCTAGCTTTTTCTTCTAATTGTTCATGATGACACGCAGCATCACGCACCTAAATCATAGCACGTATCGGCGTACGTACAGAATCGACCGTGCCCCGCGCGCGCTTTATTTTACTCCTAACTAACGTCTCCTTAACATTTTGAACGATGCTGCTGCGTTCGTCGGACGATAAATCCGCATACACGCAGATTACTGGGTGCGATTAAATCGACAATCGTATGTACGTACGTACGAACCGAAAACCTAATGAATCAATGCACGCGCGTTTATGATTATTCAACATGAGCTGTTTTGTGTTACCTCTGTGCGTCTAAAAGAAAAGAAACACGCTAAAAAAGATATCCTTTAAGGACAGCATATCCTTCTCTTCCTTCTAACAAACGTTTCGATTCGTTTCTCACCGAGATACTTTAGACACGGATTCTCGGTTGATTGCCTAATTTATATTGCCAAACTTTAATTGCCTGATTTCAGATGGATTGAATTTTAAAAGAAATATATAAATGGTACATCTGTTAAAAGAGTACTTTCTCTTTCCGTCGAAAAGTTGGAATAAATAAAAGAAAAAAAGAGTTCTTAGACTGCATACGCGTATTCGTCTAATCTCTCGTGTATTTGTACGATCGTGATTCGTCAAACGCGTATTTCCAACATTGACTTTGCTAGATCGTTTAATCGTAATCGTCTCTATCTTAATCAAAAAATCTCAGTTTATTTAAAGGATCCCACGTTTCGACAGAAATTGTAAGTTAACTCGTCTGTGGTCAACGACCGCGATAACTTTAGCCACCCTTGCGATTAGTATACGCGTTTCGCAAAATAAGGTTATAATATAAGTATCAAGTTTCGTACAACGTTAATTCCGAAATTTCTGGATGTCAAGTTGACGCGATTTCAAAAGGTATACTATTTCGTCGTTCGCTTTTGAATACTCTTTTTTTTTACAATTTTGCCTGTTTTTATTTTTTTTTTTTTTTTTTTTTCTAACCTGAGAATCTTAAAATCCATGTAACAGTTTCTATCTTACTTGCCGTCGTTTGGTTTCGTTCCTACCGTTTTCAGATTTTACGGAGAAGCGAATTTTCACAGACACGCTTCGCCAACCTACGAATGCATGCGCGCGTCTTTTCTTGCCAAAACGACAATGTCCAGCGCGTTTTGCGATCGATCCGATTTTTATGGATTCAATCGAAAGTGGGACCGAGTACGACATAGCAGGCAAGCAGGAACGAAGAGAGAACGAATGTGCATGTCACGAGCGAGTGTATGCGTGTATGTATGATGCTATTGAGCGAATGAGCGAACGCGAGAAGATAGAGGGAAGAACGAATGTGTGTGAAATCGATAGGTCGTCAACTTACGTTGTTGGCTAAATATGATTTTTATAGAAATGTATTTATATAGATAAAACTACATCGTTATATCGCATTAAAAAAAAAGGAGAGATTTGCACGTTTAGCGTAAAGATTTTGTTCACTCGTGATACATATTTGGATCGAACACGCTTGAAAACGATGGGAATTATCTCTGTATCGTTTCTTTCGCCAACAAAGCGTCAATAATGTTTTTATTAGACGTAAAAAAATTAAAGTTTCGTAGCAGTCGAGCGTTCAATACTTCTTTGCCTTATTATTAATCGCACTATAGAATCGAATAGCGAGATAAGAAAGAAAACGTTCGAATCGGTGGATTGGATATTTTGATACGATAGTGGGAGCAACATCGTTACGATCGGCATAAAACGTATCAGACTACAACGGCGATACTCTACTTTTTATAAAAAGAGAAAAAATTCTGCCGACGAAACCAAACAAAGGATTGAACAGAGACAATGATACAAATGATACGCTATTTGTCTTAATCTTTCACTTTCTTTGTCATATGCGTATCGAACGAAATACCCAACTCAGTTGTTTGATAAATAAACTATATATATATATGTATATTTATAATCGACTTAAAACTAGCCGATCAAATGGCAAGTTCGTTTATCGTACTGACTACATTAATTGTTTTTGATTAGATGATGGTAAAAAGAATATATCAACGTAAAGATTTAGAAAATAATGGATTTATTAAAACTCGCGTAAATATTTACGTCGTATCGCAAGTATCTCGACCAGCGAGTAGCGATTACACGTCTAACCTTAAATTTATACGCGACGTTTTCAACATACATTCCATATCGATGTTTAAAATTCGCCTAATTAAATATTAACTTACGTATATTCCTAAATTAGATCACAGTCTTTGATAGGGTTTCACACGATTTTCCGTTTTTCGACTGTCTTGGCGCATACGATAAAAAGTCAGAGAAATTATAAATGGAAGCATACCAAGTCGTATGGGGGAAAATGCGCCGGTAATCGCGAACGCATGTACATCGACGGATCGTTGAGAAAAACAAATCAAGAAAAGACCTAGTTAACGAAAGGGAAAGTGTGTGTGCGGCCATGTACACTTAACAAGATAGGTAACAAAACTGTAGAAACGGGCTGAATGTTCAATTCGTTAGATGGGAACGAAAGGCAGAAGGAGGACGAATATTCGCAATTCCAAGGAATAAGTTGGAGGCTCGCAAAACCGACAGAGAACGTTGTTGCAGACGGAACAGAGGTAAACGAATAGTTTAGCGAATCCAGATCTTTGGTTTAACGAACGTTAACGATACTTGGGAACGTGTAGCGTAAATTGGAAAAGCTGACCGAGGCTACTAGCCAGTGTCAAAGGTATTGGTAACGCTATCCGTCCCCATGTCATCATCCAAAACGATGGTATCGCGTCGTTCGGAGAACAAGGTATCTTGACTAAGCGCGGGAACCTGCCTAGAGAATTCGCTGGTTGCCCACAAGAACAGGTCCAACGTTTGTTCCGTGCATTCTGCTATGAATCGAACAAACGGTCGGACATCGCCGGTATTCGCTATTTGAAGATTCTCGTAATACGTGTGTCGATGCTGCTTGTGAATAATAACCGGAGGATAACCAGCTTGCATAAGAATCATGTTCATAAGCAAACGAGACGTTCTACCATTGCCATCAGAAAACGGATGTATGTGTACCAACTTGTAATGCGCTAGAGCGGCGTATCTAGAATAGAAGAAAGTAAACAACAATTATTCTCGATATATTCGATTAGATGGTATGGTGCAGAATGGAAATGGGCGAGGAAATAAGTGGTTATATACCTGACTGGATGCATTCGAATGGCTCTTTCGCTGTTTAACCATAACGCGAATTCTTCCATAAGATAATGGATATCTCCTGGACCAGGAGGTACATGGCCACCGACGTACACTTGAGTACGTCGAAATTGACCACCTCGAACGGGATCCACGTGTCCTAAAACACGCATATGAATTTCTAATATATCCTTAATGGAAATCGATCCCATTCTGTTGACCAGGGTCGCGTTGATGTATTTCATTGCAGCGTCCAAGCCGAGAATCTCGTTGTGCTCATCGATGCTTTTACCAGCAACCGCTGTACGCGTTTCAACGATCGCCCGGGTCTGAGCTAAATTCATTGTGTTCCCCTCGATGCCAACTGTATGATAGATATGCTGAAAATAAGCCTCCTTCTTTGCTCGTATTAAGGCAGCATTGTTATCAGGAATCGTGGACAGTGTGTTTCTTTTTTCGTCTATACGTCGAAGCATTCTCCGATCCAACTCTTCGACTACTCGAGCCGTTCTTTGACTGTTTATTAGTGCACCTTCGTGGTTCGGTTGAAAACTCAATGCCCGCACATAATATTCGTTTGCTTTAATAACATCGTTCTGTGTATGCTCCAAAAACTCGCCGTAATGATTTAAGATATCTGGGTGGCGGGGTGCTAAAGCTACGGCATGCTGAAACAATTTGATCGCCTTCTTTTGTTTGCCCGACAATTTCATCTCCAATGCCAGATACAGCGAGGTTAAAGCTTCCGCGGTGGATGTCGCGCTATTCTCAATTTCCAATTGATGACGCAGCTCAGTCCTTGGCAACGCTAAATCCAAGGTACCTTCGTCGTACACGTTTAACTCACCTTCCGTCGGAAGCGGTATAAATACGTGACGATAGTCGTGATCTGAAAGAATAGCTGCCATAACTGTCAAAGTTCTGAGGTTAGACAGTACACGCGATAGGGCTATCTATCTAGCTGGCACAAATCGTGCGAATTTCAGGGAAACTTGGGACAAACTTACCCGGTAAATATTTCAGGAAACCACGAATGTACTGAGACAGTAAGGTACCGATGACAGCAACAGCAATTCCTGATACGAAAACGAAAAGCACGATTAGGCGATTCGCCGTCATGCTCATAGCGACATTTGCATTGTCCTCTTCGTTTTTTCTATCTTTTATGTATCCAAGCTTCTCGTCGTAGAACGCGTAACAAAACTTGTCACGCGACAGCGGCATCGTGTTTTTACCAAATACTCGACCAAATAATATCCCTTTCGATCGACAACGAGTCGCAACATACTCTCAAATTTTTCCCAACACGTTTTACTCCTTGATCCGCACCAGGGACAAAACAACGCATTGTTTCGTTCGACATCTCGAACATGTGTTACTTTTCGATTGGTCTAGTATTCACCGCGACCAATCGATTCTCTTTCTCACTTTCTCGCAGATGTCACTAGCATCGATCGTAACAAGTCTGCAAAGTAGCGCCCTCGTATCGAAGCACGTATTTGCAAGATGAACGCGTTGCCGCGCTTAGGAATTCAAAATAGCGCTACTTGGTTTTCGATCGGCTCGCTACAATCTACTCGAGTATAAAACGCAATGCGTTACGCGCTTTCATTTGAACGTATCTTAGAGGGAAGAAAATTTGACGAGACGTGTCTGCAATAATCGAAAGAGAATCAAGAACCATACGAGATAAGACGAAACGAGGTAAAGAAAGGGTAAACGATGCGAGACAAAAGATGGTAATAACGTGACAAGATGAAACAAGACGAGTCGAGCGTTGAGAGCAAGAGCGTCGAGGCTAGGCGAAAGGATGTATGGCTAGTTGGGAGACGGTGCAAGTCAGGATCTGGTGAAAGAGGAGGTGGGGGAATGATGCGAATGAACAAGAAGGCGAGGTAAGTCAGTCGATGCAAGCGAATAATAGCCGAAACGACCCTGAAACCGAGGCCATCGTTGTTCGTTGGCCCGAACAACACGCAAGCAGCACATTCGTTTCTCTTTATGTTCGGTTTGCGGGCTTCGATCTCACGCGTCACATTACCTGCAAACGCAACCATTGCGGTAAATATCTACGGTCCAGTCAGCGAAAACATGTAAATAACGCATCATTGGCTTTATCTTTTTCTCTTTAATAATTCTGAAACAAATTATCGTCTCAAATACATATATACATGTAATTTTTATGCGTGTACTTTTACGCATCTTGCTGTAGCGAACGTTGGTAAAGCATCGGACAAACTTTGGACGTAGTTTACTGTTTCTGCGCCAGATGGCGCTACCTGCGAGCTTAGTATTTCGAGTTTCGATCGTTCGCGGAAAACACGTTCATTTCGTGCGTTAGCTTTTACCATTGACCGTTCAGATAGTAAGCTTTCATTCGGTAAGCTTAATCGCGAAAAGCCATAAACTACACAAACTTCCTTCCATCGTTCATGGGTGCGTCTGACAACGCGAACGCAAAGATCGCTGTTCCGTTTTTCCTTCTCGTAAAGTTTACATAAACATCGTAAGTTTTGGCTATCCTCGAACAGCAGCAGTCGAACGAAAGGAGACGCCAAACAGAAAGCAGACGCTACAATACACACAGAAACGTTCTTTTCTCCCCTAGAAGTTGTTCGTAGCAGCGACCGGTTCTGCTCTAATTGCGTTTCCCGCGAGTACTCAGAACCCTTCGTTCTTCCGTTATGGTTCCCCATTTTTCAATCGAATCGACCAACTAAATAAACTACGACGAAGCATAATCCTGAAACGCGAAAACGTAATCGCCTTTCGTTAATATACATCGACATTAATAAATACATATATAGAACACAGACAGGTCTCTTTCGGTCACATTTGATTGGTCGGTCCGTCGTCGACAGGCTACATATACACACATACATATATATATATATATACATATATATATATATATAGTGCGTATAAGCTACGAGCAGGCTTATGCGATTTCGCATCGCCCTTGGTCTGTACGCTCGATTCATCATCGTCGCGTCCAGTCCAAGATTAGACGCTTTCGGTTTCCACGAACGGAAGACATTCGTGACTCTTTTTCGAAAAATTACTCGTAGCGAACGCTGCTTTTGTTATATTATTTTTTCTCCCCCACAACTTCTAGGTTAAAAGTTGTCGTAATCGAACGAAATTGTACGTAGTTGATTGTAAGGGATCGAAACGAGACGACACATGGACGACGAAAAATCTTTTCGCACAAGCTAGCCAAGCGTTCGAACGCGACACGAGATTCGAAGCGAACGGTAAGCGGAAATACCCATGCGTCGGAGATTCGTGCGTAGCCATTTTTCACTCGCCGTTGCTGCAAAAAGAAGCAGCATAGGTAGCGCGTTTCTACACGCTCGATCGGTCTACATTCTACATTTTCATAGAGCGATAAATCGGATTGCGAGAACGTCGTGCAGCGAATCAAAATTCTGCCGAGGTAAAAATAGAGCACGAGAAAAAAGATAGGAAACGGTAAGGAGATTAGAAAGAGACGGCGGCGGAGTTGATACACTTATCCCAGTTATCTCCTTCAAAGAGAACCGGACGCGAGAGAGCAGGGATGTCGCACAGCATGTGTATACACGGTCGTTCACGAAACGAGAGTCTATTTCTTCGACGAGGTCGAAATCTCCTCCTCGCACATCGTGCACGTGCACTTGGTTAACCCACACGACGACGATTAGTATTTTCTCGCCGGAGTGGTCAAATCCAAAAGTGTCTTCTGGTATAAACGCGTTCACGTTTCGAAAACCTGATGACTTTTAGCGAAGCTTCAGCGTAAAGCGGCGATGTTCGTTCGACCGGAAAACTGATCGAGAGTCTCGAAGAGCGAGAGTTTCGATCGGTGGTTCGTATCGATAGGATGAACGAGAAACGAAGTAGTCGAGATCGGGATAATGCAACGTCACTGTTACCAGCAATGTCGCGATACCAAAGTATCGTTTAAGTAGAAAATTGCATAGGTTTGTATCGCGATCGGCCTCGTTTCACGTTATCGTAATAAAATCGAAATCGGGAAGCTTGGTTAGATCGGCTAGATGGGGAAAAGATGGTTCTATCCTTTATCTTTATCGAAAAAGCATAAAAGCCAATGCGGCCTATGCGGGTAAGCGACGCAGAGGCGCGTAAACCTCGCGCGCGGTCGTCCTTCCTCGAGAGCTCGGTTCTCCTTTTACGGCGTGGAAGGTCGAAACGGAAAAAAGCGGTTCGTGGAAGGCGTCTATGCTCGATCCTCGCTCAACTGCCGGGATAGTCGGCCACTTTGTCGGCAAGTTTATTATTCGTAACGGAGAATTCGAAAGAGGATCGACTGGATTATCGTGAACGCCCTCCGATCCTCTCCCGTTTCCCGCCGTTTCCCTTCGGCCGCCGCACAGCTCCACCTTCCTTCTTTCCTGACCCTGCGGCACCCTTCCCCTAGCCTCCCTCATCTATCTTTTTCCCTTTATCCTGGTCCCGGCATTCACCGATTTCGCCGTTGCCGCCAACGCTGTCGCAACAACAGCAACCGCGTTCGAATTGCAACGATGAGCGGCGATCGATTCGGAATCGCGTCGACGAACCATCGAATCGAAAGGCACGCGCGCGCATGACCTTTCTCAATCGCGAGCGTATCGATTTTTCTTTGACGAGCATCTCGATCGACACAGCGCCGCGCGTACTTCTTTCTCGTTTGGATCTCGACGCTCCCGGAACCCGGTTAATCCACGAGACCAACCAAAGGAGAAAAACATTCGCTCGTAAATTACGAGTGGAACAACTGCGAGCTTTGCATTCCGCGGGCCGTCCGATCGACCGACGAGCGTCGAAATAAGCGACAGCGTATTATTAGTCGATATTAACCGTTGGAGCGTGTCGATCCGTGTCCTCGTACGTCTCGCGCTCGTATCTCGAAGGTCGCTAAGAAAAAGGAAAGATTTTCCTAGCCGTTTCCGAGGCGACAGATGCAGGATTTCCCAACCTTCGTGCAGCAGAGCTTCTAAACGTCCTCGGCTGAAAATCATCGTTCCTTTTATGCGTCAGGCAGCTCCCGGTCTCGTATTCTTCTTCCACGTCTTTCGGGTGTCACGAAATCGGACATGGCACGGCTATTGAAACTCGAGATCTTCGCGAGACGGTCGTCTATTCAAAGCGCGCAACGTTCCATGCTGCGTCCCGACTCTCTCTTTCTCCCTCTCGATAAGGTTGAAACGTCTTTTAAAAAGAAGCAGGGACCGAGAATCTCGATCCTCGGATCGAAAAAAAGAGCGTCCTTTCTGCGCGCGGTATTCAACTTACTCGTTCAGACATTCGCCGCGAGGGAGACTGGTTACCTACCTGCGGCCGGATAAGCTGTTGGACCGATCGACGAGGCCACGAAAATCCTACCTCGCGAGTCGACCATCGACGATGCTTGTGGAAAAGAAATTTCTCCAGGCTGTTAAAATACAACGTTCAGGCAGTGAATAGAGAAAGAGCGTCACTTTGTTCGTTTTCTCAGGGAAACGACGTCCGTGCGAGCACGTTGACGCACGGGGAAACTCCTCTTCCTTCTTTGTCGGTCGTCCTTTTGCGCATCGTGGCTGCATGCGTATATAGCGTATACCGTGTTTTCGAGTCGCGAGGAAACTCCCCGCTACGATCGGATAAATATAACTGGCGCGAATTCTCGAAGCGAACAGCCGCGAATCGTCCGGAGTTTCGTCACGTCGCGTCGCATCGAGATACCACGTCCTGCACAGTTTTCACGGTCTCGTGGATGCCGATGGAAATTCGTTTGCGAGCTCCTCCGATTACCCAGCTTCTCGAGTGACCCACTTTTCGAACACGTGGCGTTCGCTTTACGATCGTCTTTACTAGGCTGAAAAAACGCGCGTCTCGACGTTACGATGCCTCTCGAGCTTGCCTCGCAGCAATGGAACACAGGGGTACCATTGTACTTGGACGGCAGCTGCGTCGCAACCGTTTCAACGTGGCTTTATTTAACGATCCCGAAAACCGGGACGGTAAAGCCGTGCCACGCCGTCGATTCTATCGACCACGCTACGTCGTGATTTCAATCGCGCGATAACGTCTCTCCTTCCCTTTCCGATACTCGATCGAGCAGAGGGTGGATTAAGTCTTCTTTCCTTCGCCTTTGCCGCCTATCTTTTTCGCCTCGAATACGACGACGACGACGATGTTTTCGTCCGAGACTCGGATAGTTTTGATCGTCGAGTCGTTCGGCTGTGCCTACCAGTAATCGGATCGAAATCGTGCCAAGGATTTTGTCGTGCTGCTACAGGCAAATATCTGATAATCATCTCGAAGTATCGTTAATCCGAAGCTGATTCTCGTTGCGACGATTCCTTTGCGCTTTTGCAATTAAATTCGCAAGCCATAAAGTAGCGACAGCCCCTTCGGGTCTCCTCTCAAAGATTCACCCCATTCTGGTTGCGTTGGGTCCTGCGTATCCCACTCTTTCACGGAAGTGCCCTATCCCTTTTCCCCTTCGATCTTTAATCCTCGTTCCACCCTACACAGAGGGTCTTTCTTTTTCGTTCCTGCAAAGGTAAAGATGCATCGGGTCGGAATGGCGATAAATCAGGAATACGCGATAAACGGTAAACTCGGTTGCCAAAATGAAACGGAACGAAAGGAAAGGCGCGTGGTTCCGAAGCTATGTAGGTGTTTACAACGTGACCCGAGCATTTCGTCCGGAGATTCTAGAAATAGCGGTGTATTTTCCCTCGGAGGGAATCGAACTCGCGACCTTACGAGTTACACCTCGACCGCACCCCATTATATTTTTAGATGGTAAATCGAAAGTCGGTGCGCTACCCGTTCTCGCTGTTCGACTCGATATACGCGAATGTAAAGTTGGAAATGGCGCGAGAGCGCGATCCTCGTGTCATTTCCATGCCAACGTCTCTCTTTGCTTCGTCAGCGTGCGTGCAGATGCGACGTCGAATACGCGCGTTCGGTTCGTCTCTCGTGGTCGTTGCGTGTACTTGGACGTTTTACGTTCAGAAAACGGCAACGGCAAATGGTATTGCACGCACACGCGCGCCGAAAATGGTTGACGTCCGCCATCCACCAGTGTTTGCGGTTTCGCCGTCTGCCAAGCACAATTTTGCATTCGCCGTAGCGGCAGGTATAACTGCCGAGGACGAAGCCTATTTCGTAGAACCAGTTCCGTCGGAGAAGCCTCGAGATTTACGATCGTTCGGGACCCCCTTTCGGATCGTGGCGGCCGAGCCGCACCGACGCGACGCGCGGATTCTCGTACCTTCCCATCGCTTTACCATGTTTCTCACCGCGTCGATATTTCCCCTCTGTCCGCGACAAAATTACCTTCTCTCGACTTTGCTCCGTTCCATCTCGCGTACCGCGACCCCCGTACCCTCAGCCTACGGAAACCATAATCTTTCTTCGAACGTATACAGATTCGAGTCAGAGTGATCGATCGGCATCACGCGATTCTGCGTCACTGTTGCCTCGAATTTTAAACGACGTTATCGCTGCTGATAGAAACGTAAATATCAAAGGTACTTTTATAGTTACAGCGATCGTAATTTTATCTATTTTCTTTTACCGACGCTTTTGTCCGTCTTATGCAAAAATTAATGAAACTATATACCGAACATTTTATTCGATTACCCATCTGTGTATGTGTCTGCCTGCCTGCCTGTCTGCCTGCTTAGCTTGCCTACCTTTCTGTCCGTTTGCCTCCCTATTTACCTACCTGCCTACCTACTTACCTTTCTATCTACCCACCTACCTACCAACCAACTTACCTGTCCGTCCGATTGTCCGTTTACCTGCACGTCCGTTTGCTCGCTTTTTCGAACGCGCCGTATTTCTTCAAGGATACGACGCTACGCACGCGGAAAAAGTAGCCGTTCCATCTCGCGGTATGAAATTCGATGGTCCGTCGATATCGTCGTCTCTCGAGCATCTTCTATCTCTGTCGAGGACAGGAAACGAGTGGCAAACGCGCTTTACAAAGTTGTTGGAGCAAATCATTGCGAGTGAAAATTGAACGCGAACGCAAAACAGGATATAACGTAAGAAGATGTAATAACGGGAAATGTCTCGTTAGATGGATATCTCGACGAAACGATTAAACATACTGGTATTTAGCGCGAAAATAAGGCGAGTAGGAGCGCGGCAATGAGAAACACGACTGCGATCTGCGTGTTTTTTTTTTTTTTTTATTTTCCCGGTCACAGTTTACGACTCGCTCGTACGATATAAAAGCATTCGACCAATTGATTCGACGTGTTGCAAGTAACAACACGTAGGTATTTTCCCAGTGGCTCGTTCCTTTTACTTTATTTTTGTTTTCATTCGTCTGCGGACTGCGCCGGCCTACGATCTACAGCGATCGATACAATGGAAGAAGTAATCGGCATGAAAGTAGAGAAAGTAAACTATGCCTGAAGTGCTGGAGGGAAAACAGAAGTTGATCTCGTCGAGGTACTTTTGATAATTCTATTATAATTCTATCGATACGATTAATTGGTCGTTGCGACTTCGGTGGAGTTCCTGTCGCAGAAGCGGACGATGTTTGATACAGAAGAGTAAAAGACCGAGAAATTCGGTCGATCAGACATCGACGAAAAAGTGTCGCCGGATCTAAAAAGTTTAAGATCCGAAAACAAACCAAAGCGGGTATTAGCCTATGTAGCTTTCAGATTAAATATCTGACGATGACAATAATGCGCCCGGACGATAGAACAGTACTCTAAGTGAGGTCTTACCGGAGTACGATACAACAGTCTAAGAGTATGGACATTCTTAAAGAACTTGGACGCTCTAAAGATAAATCCAAGAGTCTTAAGCTCGGTACTAGTAATCTTACCCTCGAATACTCAGTTTACAAGCAAACACAACCGGTGATACCGTCTAACTAATTAACGATTGCCAGTAATTAGATCGTTCGAGCGACTCTTGCGCGATCTTCCCAACATCTGTTGCGTGCCGTATAATTCGTGCGCGATGCTTTCGTATTTCGTCTCTTTCCAGTTATTCACTCTGCTCGGATCGCTAGAATCGTCGGCTTTCACCGAGATTGCTACGAACTCGAGCCTCGCCCGGCTACGGTTGCACAACAAACTCCATCACCTGGTTCCCATAATTGCCATGCGTGCGCGCGCGCGCGCACATTTCGATCCGATCGACCCGAGAGTTTCCGAAACACGAAACAACCAGAATTTAAAGGGGTCCTCGGTCGGAAGACCGCAACAGCGGGGCCAAGTTTGCCTCATCTGTGCGGTGAACCGCTAACCGGAACGAAACTCGCGCGGTCCCCGACGATGCTCTGCTGCTCCTTCGTGGGAAGAGCGTAGCCTCGAGAGCGGCCGATTGTAACTCCTCGTATCCAAAAACGATCGCGTCTCCGCCTTTTCCGGGTTCTTCCTGGCGCCTCTCTGTCGATCCACGCACGCTGCAATATTCGTGTTCGAACTCTACGACGGAACGCGTTACGATTACGTATACGTAAAGACCAAAGTATTTGCTACATCGGCTCGCAACACGGCCTTGTCGAAGATACCTGGACAGGACGAACGATGCTGAATTATCCTATATACTGCGTACTATACATGCATATGCAGAGCCGTAGATTAACGGTCAAAGGATGGTAGAGGAGGAGCTTTGCCTGGTTGATTTGGCAACGAGATCCTTCCATCTATATAATAAGAATAGACAAGACTCGAGAAGAGCGAATCGCATTAAGTGTTCGAGTATCTCGAGAGCTGGTAGCATAGCGAAATCAGAGTGTACAATTACGAGACCATAAAACCTATATAAAACTATATTACGAGCTGGAAAGTGCCAGCAACACGTGTCTCGTTTCGTACAAGTTGAGAACGCGAAATATCGTTCACGGTTCGAGAGAATATCGCGGTGATTCGCGGCGTTTGGTATTTTTGCGAGGAGGAACGTACTCGTACGTTATCTCTCTCTTTCTTTTTCTCTTTCTCTCTACCTTTCTTTCTCTCCGCTTTTCGTTTCACGTTTCGCCCACTACGTATGTACATAATACGTACGTACATATGTTTTTGCTCTCGGTGACGGATACGTTTAGACGGTCTGGAAGGAGCAAGGACCGCGCAGGCATCAACCTCTCGAGTCTCTTGATCTCGGTGATCGAACGACGTGTTTCGTAAACGCGCGACGGTGTCTGGTCGTAGGAAAAATCGCGTCTTCTCATTCTCGGGCGCAACGAACGAACCGCGTGACGTTAAACGATCCGTCGACGCGGCTGGTTATCGCGCGCGACTACGGAACCTCCGTTTGGCCGATCCGCCGTATCGGGTTCGCGTCGTCGCGCACCATCTTTTCCTTATCTTTCCACGAATTAAATCGAGAACGCAGATGCAACGCGGCGATTCTACGTCGTCTCGAGTCTCGAGAACGCAGCTCCTCTTCTTGGAAGGTGTCGACGTTGTTTCTCCGTTTTCCTCGACCTCCGACGCTCTCTCGCCCCGTCCTTTTCTTCCTATCGTTCCATCCATCTCTCCGTGTCCGTGTCCGTGGCTCGCTCCTTTATCCCGCGACGAACGCGCGTGCGCTCGCAATCATCCGTCGAAAGAGAGCGCGCGCTAACCTCGCTCTGCTGCTTCGACGACACCGAGCAAACGCGACACGAAACGAGACGAAAGAAGAAGAGAAAAAGAGAAAAAGGGGAAAAAGGAAAGAGAGAAAAAGAGAGAGAGAGAGAGAGAGAGAGGGAGACGTACCGAGAAAGATAAATTCGAGAGTCAGAGAAAGAAGAGTAGAACGAAAGAGTCGAGGATGGTACTCCCAGCCGAATCCTGCAGGGAGATTATGGTAATGACGACAGACGTTTTAAGGCCGTAAAAATAATACGTACGGCGGTGTTTCTCCCGCTATATAGCTACCGGGTACTTTGGTCCCTCGCGTGTAAGCTGATTCATTCGACCGCGGTAAAAAACGGCATGACTCAAAAAATAAAAACGAGGCGAGTCTAGGTACGCTGCGCCGTGCAACGCTTCTGGCATCGACCGCCAACGTTCGACGGTCGGACGATCAAACGTTTTCCGCGAACGCGTTTCCCATTCCACCGCGTTTTGGTACGAGCGAACTTTTCGTCAACGTTTTACCCCCGTGCAGTGTCATCGTCGATTCTCGTTTCTCATCGCACGCGCGAATCGCTGACTCTATTAATAACCAAGCTCCGCGTGAATCGCTCGCCGAACCGTAATGACGTCCCCGAGGACCTCGTTTATTCGCAGCACACATAGAAGGTTAACGAATCTCTTTACCGCTACGCGCCCTTGGTGAATCGCTGTGCCACGCCACACGCCGCATCGCGTGGAATGTCAAGTATACGAATATCGAGAATCTCTCGATTCGGCAATGCTGCCACGCTATACGTACGCGCGTAATCCGTAGTTGCCTCGATGAAAATCTAACGACGTCCCTCTCGATTTTAACAACCGCGGTCACGCGATTATCCGTAGAGAATCGTTCGCCTCGTTCGATCGTCCATCTATAACGATAAACTCGTGGCATCGTTTCGTTCGGTTTTAAGGAATTCGGTAAGAGCGCAGACGGGATAATAGAAACAGGCTAGAAACGCGGTATCGTGTTTGAAACGAATTTCGATCGACGCTACTACCTTCGCTTGGAACGGAATCGTCGACATTAGCATACAATTGCCAGAGGTTTTCCCAGTGCGGCTGATTCTTAGTCATACCGTTTCGGTTCGTTTGCTCTTTTCTTCGTTGTGGTTTTTCGCGCGTTCCTCTCGCGTCTCCACGGCCGCTCTCCGCTTGCTCGATGCCAGAGAGAGAGACGGTCTCGCAGCTCCGTGTGCCATCTATTCGACACACAGGTTCGATATCCAAGGATTTCGCGTTAAACGTTAAACGGACGAGTTTCACCGACCTTGACCATACCGCCGTCACATCCCGTCGTCTCGCTAACCGGTCAAAAAACGGAGGAAACATCCTTTCATCGGTCGATAATCTCGCGGTAGACGGGTTTCGTTCGTTCGAACGAACGAATTTCACGGGTTTGCCTATCGGTAGGCGAGGGCGGAGAGGGAAACTGAAAACGGCAAAGTCGCGTTCGAGGTCTCGATACGCGACGCGCAACGTGCTTCCAACGAGATCGCAGCATCGGTTACGCAGCTGGCAAGGTCAGAGACCCGCGATCTGGTTGGTAAACCATGTGTACCGACCGCCCTCGCACTCCTCTTTCTTTCTCTCTCACTCTCTCTCTTTCTCTTCTGCCTGTTTTCTTCTCGCACGCATTAAGCGCACTCGTTCTGTCTCCGTTTGTGTTTATGCGTGGTAGGTAGCGACGTCGTGTTTTCCAACAACGGGACGACTGGTTCGCCAACGAAACGAGAAACGCATCACGGAACGGACGCGATCGAACGATCGAATTCGGCCGCGGATGTCGCCCTGAACGCGACGCGCGCGGGCTTGGAGCCTCGAGCTCGTTCGTTCACGTATGTCGTTAAATATCGGAATTGACATCGTTTGACCCGTCTTCCCGTTGCTGCCCTCGGTTCTCGACTCCTGGCTCTCGCGACTCTCCGGCTCTCGACTCTCGATTCGTAGACTCTGACTCACGTCAGGGTCGTCGGTACGAGGTCAACGACAAACCAACTTCTTTGCTTGGCAGTGCGCGCGATCGCCGCGTCTTGCTTCGCCTCGGTTCGCCTCGCCCCGGCTTGCCTCGACTCGTCTCACCTCGCCGCACCGCGCTTAGCGTTTCTTCCCTCGCTATCTCACCTACTACACGCTTCGAATTTTTTCTTTCTTTTTTCATTTACGACGCGTCACGTCTCCTCGCGATACTCCGTCGACGCAGTAATTTCCGTGTTTAAACGCATTACCAGCGCGCTACGCGTTTCAAATACCATACGTCGTTCCTCTCCACTCGGTTTCGAAATTACGCGCTCAACGCGTTTCCCGTGTAAACACGATGCCACGCGCTCGCTACTATCTACAAGGACCCAGCGATTTACCTTCGATCGAGCTCGCGCCTCAGCGATTCCCTCTTTCTAGAATAGAATCGCAATTACACAAACCTACGTATGTGTAAGTACTTCCTCGTTCTCTTTTCGCTTCTCGTTCGACCCTGTAAACGTTTCCGAGTTTGATATCGTGCCAGGGATTCGCAACGACTCGATCGTTCGCCTCGGTCGCGCTCTATCGACGCATCGCCCCGCGGCTCGAATTTAATTCGCAACCGGACCATCGCGTAGGAACACGCGAGACGACCAAGGTGTGGGCGATTAAACCAGATACCAGTCAGTCAGTCAGTCACTCAGTCAGTCAGCCATAACCTAGTCCTAGTCAGTCGGCTAGCTGACTAACTAACCAACCAACCGATCGACCGACCGACCGACCGACCAACCAGTTAGCCAACCAACCAGCCAGCCAACCAGCCAACCAGCCAAGCGTTGTTTTCAGGCAAGGCACCGAGGCTGCCCCCTGAACCGGATCGCGGCATTAACCTCCGCCAGAGTTGTATATCGCTCTACGTCCCTGCCTCTCTGCCTTCCGCACCACTACCACTATCAACCGTCTACCCTACCATTACCACCGTGACCGTCACCCTCCTGCGCGTCTCGCACTTCCCACCCGTCTTCGCTCAACCTCTCTCCTCTTCCTCCTCCTCTTCCTTCTTCGCCTACTCTTCGGCGTCCACCTCGTCGATGATTCTTACCATCTGTTCGCGACTCGACATCCTAACTCCTCTCGCCAATTTTCCACAAGCTGGCTCCATTTATCCATACCACCGCGCGAAAACGTTTCCCTCAGCCGCGGTATCATTTTCATCGCGAACCAAACTTACGCTACGTACGCGTTTTCCTCCGTTTTGTCTTTCTAGAGAAGACGTGTTGCGTCACGTGTTTGCGACACGATTTTTCCTTGTCAAGATGTAAAATCAACGAAGACACCTAGAGAAACAAAACCAGCTACGTCGTTAGATCGATGAGTAGATAGGTAGAAGATAAGCAGATCGGTAGATAGGTAGATAGATGGGTAGGTAGGTAGGTAGGTAGGTAGGTAGGTAGGTAGGTAGCTAGGTAGATAGGTAGGTAGGTAGGTAGGTAGCTAGGTAGGTAGGTAGGTAGCCAGACGGACAAGCAGGGTAGTAGAAAGAATCGAACAGCGAGCTATAGTGGCGGTGGCAGTGGCGACGGCGGGGCTCTCTCTGGTAAAGGTCGAGTCATTTCGTCGCGTCTCGTCTCCTGGATCGATATGTTCAAGGACTCGACCATCGCCGAACGCTGCTCTTTTCCTGTTCGATACGCGCGCAGGCCGTCTCACGGCAAAACCAAACGTTCGGGATAACGCAAATCGAAGACGAAGATGGCGAGCAACTGAGAAAGCTCGGTGCAGCAGGATCGATGGAAAACTGGGTGCACGCGAAAAGCTGCATGTTCGTTAGGCGGTAAACGTAGCCGTGGCAAAAGCCGACGGGGGGCGTCTTTGGTGAGGCATGGTTGGCCACGATGCGCCACAGAAAGAGAGACAGGCGAACGAAAATAGGGTGGAATGAGAGGAAACGAAGCGCGGCAGACGGGTGGAGAAGAGGGAAGAGCGTAGGACAAGATGGGTTGGGACGGAACGAGACGAAACGAGACGAGCGAGCGAACCGAGGTAAGCAGAGGCCGCGTTACGAGCAGAGCCTGGACTCGGGATAGAGCGAGGCCAAGGGAGTCGAGACGAATCGCTGCGAAACACGGCGCAGGACGAAGCGGAGGTAGGGGCAGGAGATTCGCCTGGAGAATGGGTCGACGAAATGCAGGCTAGCGGAGCAAAGAGGGACAAACTCGGTAAAGCGTGTTCGGCAAAGGAAGCGAGGGAAGCTGCCGATGAGAGCGAGCAGACCGATCCGCGATTATCCTATCGTCTCTCTGTACGCGCGCGCGTACGCACGCACACAGCGCAGCGTCGCGCGTACACCGCGATATTCCGCGTCGGCGATTGCAACCGCGGAAACATCAAAAGCGAACCGAACCTTCGATCGTGTCGGTCAGCCGCGCACCGCGTATTCTCAAGATTACACGGATGCGCCGAACCGATTCTATGTACCAATTCTATGTACCACGACTCGTTGGCGCAGCTGGATTATGATCAAACGCACCAGAATTTCGTTCGCTATTACATAGCGGGCAAAGTCGAACACCGACGCGATATTTGTCCAAGCTGAACGCATCGAGTGAACGGCTCTTTTTCGCTCGTCGGTGTTCGTTAACTGATGCAACTCGATTCCAGTTTAGATGTCGCGTAAGCGTTTGCCGTGTTCGGCTATACGCATTTCACTCTTTGCTTTCCCTCCTCGCCTTCGTAACCTTTCTTTTCATTGCAATTTGCGAAATATTATCGGAATAGTACGCGATCGAACGTTTGTCGCTTCGCGGATCGAGGACAGGCGGGTACCGCATCTATGCAAATAACGAGGACGGACGAAACGAAAAAAAAAGAAACTTGATTAGTAAGAAGGAAGAAAGGAAGGAAGGAAGGAAGGAAGAAAGGAAGGAAGAAAGGAAGGAAGGAAGGTAGAAGAGAAAGAAGAGCAAAACAAGGGGAAAGAAACCGGTTCTAGGTAGAAACTTTCGAAGCGCACACGTTGGTTCTCAGTCGCACGTAGCACCGACAATGTTTTCAATGATCATTCGAAAAATAAAATTTCCCAAGTGGCGATGGGCAACGAGAGAACAACGACCGAACGGAGGCGGAATAGAGAGAGGAAAAGAGGCGAGGTAAAGGTGATTCGGTGGGGTTGGAACGCGTCGCAAACTGCCAACTACCGTGCAAAGAGGACTGATCGCTAGTGAACTTTGGCCTTGCGCTCGAGGGGGGCAAGGCCATTGACAACACCGAGCTTCGTGCAACTTTGTCTCTCTTTTGTGTGTGCGAATGTCTGTGTAGCGATTCTATCGGCATCGCGGCTGCTACCGCCGCCCGCTACCACCCACGATCGTCGCCGTCGCCGTTTCACGTTTGAAATACGGTATATAAATACGGTATGTAAATACACCGAGCGAATCTCCGCCACAGTTTTGCGAACGTGTTTTATGCGCCGAGCGTTTTTCCAGTGACCCTAGTACAACGCGCGTCTGGGTCACAGTCTGGTCTGGTTCAGTGGACCGTGTACTTACTTTCCGCGTTACCACGCTTTTCCACGCGCGCTCGCACGCTAAACACAGATTCGATCTCGATGAAAATATATATAGATCACGTTCGACGAGAAAATTCGGTTCGATGGAATATACGCGCGTCCGTCGCGATTCCGATCGATCGGACTGACGTGACGCGACGATCCTACCACGACGACAATATTTTAGCGAGCTTGAAACTCTGCTCGATTCTCCGCGTAGAACGTATCACGCTTCACGATCGGCTAGGCAATGCACGGTGCGAGGCGCAGGGCTTTGGGATGGTTGGCCGCGCGTGAGCGTACCGTGCGGTCACGCGACACCTCGTCTCGTCCACCTTTGTTGCGTCCGATTCACGCTATACGCGCTTCACCCTCCGCTCTGTACCTCGAGTCTGTATATACTTGCCCTTTTCATTTGCTTCTAGCTATGCCGCTCGATACGCTTCCGGTCTGCTCCGTAGTAATTCCTATATTACATAATTCGAACGCATTCGATTCGCAGCGAAAACAGGGCAGCTCGGCCGACTGTTTCCGATTTGCGGTTACACGCTATGATTTTGCCGGAGCTACACGAGTCAGGATGCGTTCGCATACACCTGTAAGCCGATTCTTTTTCACGCGTGTTGTTTCACCGTAGCTTCCGACTCGTGTCGCGTATATACCGTTTGCTTGGTACCCGTGACGAACCCTTCGTCATGGTTTTCCTTCGTTCGGACAACTAATCTCTGCTTGCCGCGACCGATCACGAACGGCCTCTCGCCATACGATCTTCTCCTCTCCTCGGAGATCCGATCTATCCGCTCTGCTCCTCTCGACCGGCGATTCCGATCGCCAGGCTTGTAATTACATCGTAATTTATGCGCTTGTACGTATGCGCGAGCCCTGGGCCTTTGCACCACCTTTCCCTCCTACTCTTCTTCGTTCTTCCGCTTGCTCGACTCCGCCAATTCTCCTCTCCTTTCTCTCCTTTCATCTCATACACCTTTCGCACGGCCACGCGTACTATAGCTACAGCTGCTATCTTGTTCTCTCTGCGTTTTACGTTCCCTTTTTACGAACGAAGTGCGCAGAACGGCCACGGATACGGTATAAGTTGTCGAAATTAAATACGTAATCGCGATGATCGCAGCCAAGTCTCGTTGGTTACAACGATTCTTCCAAGAATAAACGATTTTGGCGAACGAACAGGTTTTCCCCCGTGCTCGAGTAGTCTCGAGCTTCTTAACGATCCTAGAACATGGTGCGATGGCAGACGGAGACGACGCGTCTGCTCTCTCGCTCGACGCCCGATAAGATACGAACGAAAGGCTCGCGAAATCGCCAGGGCTCGCCGTCGTCGATTCGCCGATCGATTCGCGATTGCAATTGCGCGTAATACCGGCGGTTATATTCGACCGTATCTCTGTCGAAATATCTGTGGCAACCGTCCACTTGTCCGTTAGCTTTCGGAAATCTGGCCACTTTGCCATAACCAGATACATACGTACGTGTGTGTGTATAGATATAAACAGATATATACATATATCCACTATTTACACACGTATTTTGTGTACATAAGAAAACGCAAGGCTTCGAACGTTGAAGTGGTCGTCTGGTTTTCCTCAGCGTAGGTTCTGGCAAGAGAAAGCGAAGAGATCAAGTCGTCGGATCGCCGAGGAAGAAACCTACAAACCAAAGCGCCAATGACAGTATGCATCGGGATTCGAAATATTTTTCCGTGAAGACGGGAGGCCGTGAACGCGGCGGCCAACGAGCTGAACACGATCTTACACGATCGACACGCGGTCGGCCGTGCGTGCAAACGGCAAACAAACGAAGCAAACGCAGCTGGCAAATGAACGCTGTCACGGCATACACGTGGCATTGCGAAGTGCTAATGCACCGAGGTCACCAGGAAGCCGCTATCTAAGGCACACGCGGTTGCGAGACTCCGATATCGTTCGCGCGCTCTTTCTTTGTAACGAACAGCTGGTCGAGCTGAGTCAGTAGTACGGCCTTGATTGCGCCGTAGCGGAAGATCGGAGTTTGCTTTCGGTGTGACTACTCGCAACTGCCGTCCGATGCGTGCACGTGTTTCTCTACTACGTCCTCTACTACATCGAGAGAAGGAGATGTCGTCACGCGATGGATCGTTCCGCGCAGAACCTCGCTACGTTCCCCACAGTTTCGCAAGATCGAATCAATTTTTCTTATCGTCGTGCTATCACTGCCGCCACCGTCCGCCATCTTCCGCCGCATATGTATATGCGTATTATTTAATTTATCTCTCGACGATAATTCGATAGACGGCACAGCGTCTAACGCGACCGGTCGAACCTTCTGCGTTTAGACGCGACGCAAGCCAGCCTCGCCGCTGATGCGATATTTTGCAATCAGCCTCGCTGTTAAACGACCTAACCTAATTGCGCCGTACACTTTACTTTACCAATACACTGTAGCACGAGCGTAGCAGTTGTTCGACGACCGGCAATCCGAATCGCCGATAGCGTGGAAACGTTGCTTGCGTCTCGATCGTTACCCTTCTCTTCGCGTCTCGTTCCCGATGAAGTTGTTTAGCTTCCCGTTGCGACGCAACGCGTAACACGATCCACGCGAATCGCAGATAAGACCTTCCGAGGAGATTATCTCGGACGCACGCGTTCCGCCGATGCATGACCCGCGGTTATTCATCGAATGATTTCGATTCCTCGTTCTCGGTCTGCAGATCGTGCTACGCAGAAAAACGATGAAAATTCATGGATCAAAGGAAACGGCACAGCGATTGAAATCTGAGACAAACGAGAAGTAGGAATTTAGCGTGACGCAGCGATGGACGGGGTACGCGCGTTGATCGACGTTAGACACTGGCTTATCCTTGGCTGCAACGAAACGAACGAACGGCATGTCCTATTCTTCCGAACGAAAAAGAAAACATAAACTCTACTCGTGTTCGTATCGCGGCACACCAGGCGAAAGACCTAAAAACCCAGATAATGCGTACAACGTCCGCGTTCAAGAAGACAATAACGATCGAAATGATTCACGGTAGTTGCGATAAAGTCGGACGAACACCGTAACTGCGTCTTGTACTTTGCCCTTGCCGTCAAAAGCAAACGTCATTGCAACGACGAAGCACTCTCGTTCCCTGCTTTCTCATCGTTCTTTACAATTTACACGGCGCGTTTACACGCGCGCTACTTGCTTCGAATATGTACATACTTTCTTCCGTTCGTGTCCTTTTCTGTTTCTCTCTCTCTCTTTTTTTTTTTTTTTTTTTTGTTTCTATCGAAAACCTGGTAAACAAATATACGACGGGAAAAGGAATATTTTCGTTCGAAAAACCGTGTGAACCGGATCCCGTTTCGTCGACGCTTTCGATGTTGTCTCGATTCCGTTATTCGTGCCCATCCTGTTTTCGTACTTTCTTCGCTACTTCGTTATCGCCCGATCGCGATCCAGAGAGGAAGATAACCACGAAACGAGATACGTAACAAAATCGGTTTGCAGACGTCCGTCCGATGTTTGTCGTTGCGTAACCACGATAGCGAGAGCTATCGTTCAGGGGTTGAAGTTCTACATCGACGAAAGCAATCGTAAGATCAGGTGGTGGTGGTGGTGGTACTGTTGCCGATACTGGCGAGAAATCGAAGGAAAGAGATCGGCACTCAAAGATGTCTACGGATTCGCAAAGTCGATTTCCACATCAGAGTCCAACGAGTTTTCTATTAAAATTACTCGTGCTTTCGTAATTCCTATTCGCTACTCGCTTTCGCTACTTGCTCGCTCGCCGAGCGACAAACGGAAACGAATGCCGTTACCGTTCCTTCGGTTTCGATGCCAATTGCATATTCTCTGTCGACGACGCAGCGTCGAGAACGTCGAAAGAGCCTCGAGGATTCCTTCGACTCGTTCACGCGTTCGTGACGATCGTATTGGAAGTACAGATTATACGTACGATCTCGTCGAGGTCTCGTCGCGTATAAGGCTTTCTCGAGTGACTACGTCGCAGCGCAGCAGTGCAGCGGCGCGCGGCACGATCGTGAATCGTGAATCACCGTACGTGAGTCATTGCGTGTGCCACCGTGCCGCGACGAACGCCTCGAGTATCGTGGAAATCGTGCTCGCTCCGACTCCTAGCGCGATCATTGATTTTCGTTTCGTGGAAAACCTTGGAACATGGTCGCGTAACGCGCCGATTCGGTTAGTCGCGCGAATCGAAAGCGAAAGGGAAAGAAACTGTACGCGCCGTGTTCCATGCGCGGTCATGGTTCGACCGATCGAAAGGAAGAATCCGACCGTATGCGGCTAGCGTGAATGCTCGTACCTTCTTCCAATAACGCTTGTGCAAATCGCTTTCGTCCTCCGATTCTACGTGTTTTCGTTTCCGTTGCCTCTCGCTTTCCTCGACCCGCCTGCGCGAGTTACGGTACGTTCC